>NC_140936.1:70668450-70973450 GCF_014529385.1 Adiantum capillus-veneris
AGATATCCATGTAAATTTGAAGCCTCATGCTAACATCTTGACATTGCTTTGTGCAGTTGTATAAAGAGGTTGTTGCTTGCCTATGGCAAGCTATGTGGAAGGTATGAACTATATAAGGCCCCAATCAAAGAAGTACTTGTCCCAAATCAAACCGATGGGAATTCTTGTGGCTGGAGATGTCTTCTCCATGCAGAATATGTCCTGCAAAGCTACTTTGCATTAAAACCTTTCATGACTAAGGTACCCATTTGGCAATGCATTCAGTTAGTTTTGGTTTAGTCTATAAAAGAATTCTCACCATATGGTCTTTCAATTTTGCAGAGTGCTTTAAAAAACTACACATATGATTATTTGCAAAGATATCGGGTAAGTTTAATACAACACCTGCTTACTATGTCTAGCCCTAGAGAACTTGAAGATAGCGGCTTGGATGAGCGCACTATTGATCTTACAAAACATGACGTGCCACCACGAAAAACCCCTACATCCGATACAGTGGAATCACAACGGGCCGAGGGGGTCATATCAGCAGAAGATGAAAGAGCCGAGGATGAGGAAAGGTCAAATGAGCATATGGAAGGTGCTAAGGTACTACCGGAGGAGACAATGAAAGAGCCAAGTCAGCCAGTGGAGGAGCCAAAAGAGCCTATGGCTGAAACCCAAGATGAGGAAAGCAGGCCTATAGATGAGCAAAAGGATATGGATGAGGAAAGCAGGCCTAAGGATGAGCAAAATGATATGGATCAGGCAAGGATGTATGAGGCAAGCCGATCAACCGAGGGAGACAAAAAGACCTTGGAAGAAACCTTGAATGAGGCAGAAAGAGCCATGGGGGAGACCCCTGATGAAGATGTGAATGATGACTATGAAGATAAAGCGGAGGAGAGCAACAACGACATGAACACTACAGAGACCCAGTATGGACCCTTGCTACCTGTAGATACGGTTGTTCCGGTAATGTCTATTCAAGTATGGCAAAATATGTTCAGCTTCTAACTACTTATATGTACTTGTCAACTTTTACAGAGGTTGATTATCTTGGACATCAATGGATTGCTACTGATGCGGGTGCCTCTCGGTGACAGAGGACCCTTTGAGGATTTGCAAACGTTTCGGATGGGAACTTGTCGAGTCGTGGTTCGTCCAGGAGCCAAGGAATTCATTCAGTTTCTTCTTCTGCGCTTCAGAGTTGCCATATGGTCTTCAATGCAAAGGCAAAACTTGTCGCCACTAGTTGCAATAGTTTGCAGTGTATGCCAAGCTCACACGTCAGATTTTGCCTTTTTGTATGATCAAAGAAAATGCGTTACCGTTGAGGGCCACTACCACCCTAAAAAACCAGGCTTACCTCTTTTGTACAAACCGTTTAGCCAAATCGGTGTACCCTTTGATGCAACTAATACACTACTAATTGATGATACTCCTGAAAAGGGAGAACTAAATCCGCCGGGAACAAATGTCTCACCACCTTCTTTTGAGGGGCATTCCTTCGATTTTTACCTTGAAGACATTCTGATTCCATACTTACAAAAATTGTATCTCAGTCCATTGTTCACGGACGAGTTTGTACTTTCTAATGAATTAAGATGATTCTTCTATCATGTCTTTCTCTTGTCTAACATATATATATAGATATACATATATATATATATATATATATATATATATAGATATACATATATATATATATATATATATATATATATATATATATATATATATATAGAGAGAGAGAGAGAGAGAGAGAGAGAGAGAGAGAGAGAGAGATTTGACGTGGTAAAGAAATGTATTTCAAGCACACTTTTTCACAGGGCACAATTGAAAAATGAGATCAATAAACTTCATGTCTTGAAAGTCATTTGTATACACTTGGGTTCACAAGAATATCTGTTACATTGACACTACTTCAACCCGACCATCCAACTCTTTGCACAAAATATCTTTTTCCCTTCGCCGCATCACCTTACGGCCAGCTAGGAAAAAGGAAAAATTTGATAGGTCCTTGTCCATTGACTCTTCAATGATGTCATTTCGCAAATGCTGAAGACTGCATAGCTCCCTTATTGTAACCATCCATAGTAGGCCATGCTCTTTATCAATCACTTCCATATCCACAGTAGGATTATCTTCCAAACCTGCAGAAACCTGGTCCATAGGAATGTACTTACCGTTTAGCATTTGTGATCGCATATACCAAAATGAGAGTAACAGTGATTGGCTTGCAATCATGTACTTGACAACTAGAGTATCAAGCGCGACCTCGCACCGTAAACCAATCTCTTCCTTTGCATACCATCCTTTGTCAAGAAGTTTGTCACAGGATGACTGCTGAAATGACTTGCACATGAACATAGTTTTTGTAACTCGGATGTTGTAGCTATGAAACAGCTCTATGAAGAGTGCAACAGGACAAAATTTTGCAATTCTAACCAGTTTAGTAGGAATAGAGCTACGTAGAGACCTTTGTATATCCTTGTAGAGCTTACTTCGCATTGCCTCCACCATTGTTTCCTCGGGAACTGGCCAGTCCATAGTGTTCCAATCGGTTGGTAGAGACACTTTCACCAACATGCCATTTTTATTCCCTGATCTGAGTTGGTAAAAGTGGTCATAAAAAAAGATTCCCTCATCAGCCAGTCTTTTGCTGCTCCTCTCTGAGTACTGTAGAGAACCAATGTGGGCATGAACAACATGGAAGAGGCCTATTATGCACTCCATAGGTTCCCATTGCTCATAAGAAGAGGGATAAACATCTGCAATATATATAAGAAGAGTTAAACTAAGAGGATCAATAAGTACAAATGACAAATCTAATGAAATTGAGCTGTGAAGAATGGAGACATTACTCATAACAAGCGGGAGAAACATTGCAAAATATATAAGAAAAGTTATAATGAGAGTATCAGTAAGTTCACATGTCAAGAGTACTTACAATTGCAACGTGGTTGATGTATATCTGATACATTTCCACCATTTGCTATCACCTCTGGATGGGTAAACACATGTTGAACAAGAACTTCCTTTACAGATCTTTTGCCGATTTCAACTTTGAAATCCAACACCCTGGCCTTCCATGCTGAGCGGTAAACGTTGATACCACTAGACCTCTTGGGTCTTCTTGGTTGCATGAGGACCCATGAACCTTTGTTTATCCTTTGTCCAACCCATTGGTTCTCTGCACTTATTGAAGCTGGTATTGTAATTGAGGATATGCTACTACTTGGCCTTCTAGGCAAAGTGCAGTTGTTGGTTGTTGGTGTGAGAGACAGTAAACACCTGGAGGCTCTTGGGCGAGAAGATGTGGATGCCATAGCTCTCAGAGAAAAGCTTTAGTGGAGGGAGATTCACGTTGAAAGCATTCTAATGGAGGGAAAGTGTTTTAGAATTCCAATATCTTGTGCGGGCTTAATGGTCACCCTCCAGTACGTTAATGACCATAAGAGAATATTAGAAGTGGGACCACATGCAAGCACCTAAAAGCTCGGTAAAAGGAAGGAAATTACTATGCTACAATCCTAGTTTCGTGAAAGTTTTATGCTATTTTCCTATTTTTTGAGTCTTTCCACGTACTTTTCTACGTAATGTAGCCTTCATGCTCATTGGATGCGCTCTATTTTTCTCTCTCTTCATATGGCCCTCCAAATGACCTCTGAAATTTCCTAATGCGGGGTCAAAAGGGCCACAAGTCCATGCTTGTACCCATACCTTGGGGGTTCACTATGTGCAAAACTACTATATCATGTGCGTTCAAGACATGTTTATAAAACCCCTTATCTGTGAATTTTGTTAAGAATATAATGTACCATTTTCTTTTAAAATCTGTAAGTTTTTCTCAAATTTAAAAAAATAATACCCTTCTGTAAGTTTGAAGAACTTTAAATACCCTTCTATTGAACTCACGTGATAGGTTACATTTTTATTAGGTGACCTCCCCGGGACCCATACTTCTCCTCTTGGCGTGTCGAAAGACACTCCACCACAAATTCCTACAAAACTATGGTTTAATAATGAAATAAATCTTCAAACTTCATATATATTTTCAACAATACAAAGCATACGTATAATACTTACAAACTCATGTCGAAGTCTGTCGTAGCCTCCACTCCCAAGATGTGATGGTCCAGCAGACTCCAAACGTGCTATGGCTACATCTCTTTGCTACTGAAATTTGTTTGGATTTTCTTGTGTCTCTCGTGCAATCCCTGCCCACTCCTCTACGTCCAACCATATCCGCTTTGGACTGCCGGCATTGTACTTGTCTCTTACCTCTGACCGACAGTGTGACATTGTGGCCTTCGCCACGCCCAAAATCCAGCTATCGAGACTTGATCGTACCCCTCTATCGGCCTGTACTCTCTTTGAATGGCCTTGACAACGCATCTATCTCTATCATTGTCGAGATTATCCCAAACCTCCATCACATAGTGACCAAAATGAATTGTACAGAGCTGTCAAATCCTCTGTCGCATGGCCTTTCCAACCCTATCCACCAGAACAGCCCCATCCCTCTCTTGTACACTTTGTTAGGATCATGCTCGTGTGATCTCCAAGGTGTACGTGGTGTGCCAATCAATGAACTATCTAATAAAGAGAGTGGGGGATGCTCTCTTGGTATTGTGATGCATCGGTTGAGCCGATATCCCAGCAACCACAGCCTCTAGAATGACACCTATCTCGACTCGAGGATGAACCACCCGTCGGTGTAGGGGATACACTAGTCCTAGGTGTAGGGGGCACACTTGATTGAGGTGTGGGCCTAGTCGGTAGGGACCACACTAGTCCTAGGCGTAGGGTCGATCGTAGTAGGTCTAGAGGAACCTGCTACCCAAAGGTTTTGTGCCATCGCAATCTGCTTTGGTATGAACTGTGTCAAAAAGATACCCATCTGCTCGGGTGACACGCCGATCAAAGTGATAGAAAAACTAAAACTAAGAGAGTATGGCTCATCATCATCGGCTACAAATACACAAATAACATAGATGAAATGCTTAATCAATACAAATAACAAAAAAAAAATCTCCAACACAAATGAATGAATCTAAAGTGTATTGTACACTAATAAAAAGAGTTTACAAAAGAGTTCCTAGCAAAAATCATTAGTTAATCTTTCGTTTTCTGTGAGATCTGATGCACCAAAGATGTCTATCTCAATCTGTACTTCTATATCTTTGTCATCAAACCCTACTTCTTCGTCGCTTTCCGCATCAGCTTTAGGTTCACGCATATCCTCACCACTGACCTCCAGCTCAAAATCCAAACTTATATCATCCATCCGCCCTGCACTTTGTTCATGAATCACCTCTTCCACCTCAACGTCCAATCCTTCAAACACTTTCTTTCTCCGTGGAGCATCTTGAACAACATAGAGCCAGTGTGGTTTAGATAGATCATTTTCATCATTCTCTCTCCACAATGGATCTAGTGTGAACACAACTTGTTCACAATGATCCGGAAGTACGAATGTATCCCGTGCATCTGTTCACACCCTCCTAGAGTTCACTTGAATCAATCTACTCTTTTATTTACGCAAAGTTGCATTAGGGCCACTGCTAATAACCTTGAACTACTTAATATCAAAGATAAAAATATCAAACTTAGTAAAGCTAATCTTCAAGATGTCTTGGATGTAGCCAAAGTATTCAAGTTGGCTAGTCTCTCTGTTCTCATCCTTGGCACTACTCCTAGTTTCTTGGACAAAGCTTGCCCTAACACCACTGTCAAAAGCGACACTTTATTCGTTGATCCGTTGCACTCTGAAGTGCATCCCATGCGACGGCAACGTCCCATATTTGTGATACTGCAGCCACAAAATTGAAACAGACTCAAAGTTATTGAAGAAATAATATCATGCGGAGCTCAAAAAGAAAGTTGGGAAAATATACATGCCAATGTGGCAACCCCTTGCCTCTTCAATAATCAACACTCTATTCCTCTTTGACTCTGAGATTGTCGCATCTAACCATCGTCCAGTTGGAAAGTCAGGCAATTTTTGAAGACGATCTAGAAAAGGAAGGTTTCTAGTGGCATAGTTGCGCTTGAATTACAGGCGATCTATCAAGTGTTGTTGCTTTCCCCTTTCTACCTCTCTAGCCACTAGTGGCATAGTTACGCTTGAATTGCAGGCGATCTATCAAGTGTTGTTGCTTTCCCCTTTGTACCTCTCTAGCCACTTTTGCATGATGTCTAAGTTGAGAAGGCAAAACCTCATAACCTTTTCCCGCATTGTGATGTCCATCTTCCTAACGATGCCTTGTCCCTATAGCTCGTCCCCTGTCACCTTTGCGTTGATCTCAATAGTCCACATACGGGCATCTCTGGATCAATTGAGACCAAAAATTCATTGATGAGGACAAGAGACTCCTGTACAAGCCATCCTTCGGCCATGCTACCCTCGGGGTGAGCCCTTTGAGGAATGAACCCCTTTAAAGTTTTCATAAATCTCTCCAAGAAGAACATCCACCTGTTGTGGACTACCCCAGTGATTGCAACTTCATCGATCGTATGCACAAGTACATGCATTTGGATGGTAAGAATGTTTGTTGGAAAGTACTTCTCCACCATGCACATTGCTTCAATAGCATTTAAGCGTGCTGCATGTATGTTGTCTTCTCTTATCTCTTTTGAACTGATCCAGCATACCAACTCACTGATTTTGTAGATTGTTCTTCTAATGTCATCTGTCAAACAATCCTTTATGGAAATTGGTAAGATAAACTATAAAAAATTTGTGCCAATCATGGGACTTAAGACCACTAAGATTGTCATCCCTCGTATAAGCAGACAAATAGGCCACGTGCTCCATGATGAACTCCATAATACGAATGGGCTTACTCCGTCTATTGCCATACCAAAGCGGATACATCGAGGCTCATTCTTAAATGTAGGCCAAATTTCCTCTATGTGCTTCCATGCACGAGAGTCAACAGGTACCCGCATCACATCATCTCTCGATCTAGTATTTGAGTGCCATGTCATCAAAGCGGATATAGACTTGCACTTGAACATGCTCTTTATTCTTGGAATGATAGGAAAGTGTCGAAGGACCTTTGCATGGATAAATTCTACTTGTGTGTCCTCTCTGTACCTATTTGATCTACGATTCGGACACTATTTCAAATTTGCAGACTCATTGCAAAAAAGTATACAATCATTAGGAGTACATGCATGTATTTGTGATAATCCAAGCCCAAATTAGTAAGAAGCTTTTTAGCGGTTGGATGGGTAGGGGGCATGTGATTCCCTTCTGGCAAGATTTACTCGTTGAGCAACCTGTCGCTACATGAACACATCAGCCCCTTGATCAAATTATTGAACTGTAGCTTGCAATTGATCATGCTTAGGATACAATGTATTTACCTGAAAAGTCCTATGACGGAGGTGTTGGACCATCCATAGACAGACTGCAAATTAATCATTTCCAAAGCGGTATAGAGAACTGAGATTTTTGCAGCATTGTAAAGCGGCATGTGTGCAAGAGTTTGCATCATCTCGCCCTCTTTATCGTTGCTATCATGCCAGGCATCCATATGGACGGGGTGACTGAGGTTGGCTGGTAGTTTTGCCTTGAATGATGTCGTCCTCTATGTTTTAAATGATGGGATCCATGTCAAAGAACACATCTAACATCTGCTCCATCTCTGCTTCTTGAAATGCCACATCAGGTATTGGTTGGGAGGACTCAGACGATGGCTGTTCGTTTGAAAATCATCCTTAGGGATGAAGTTGGAGCAATATCTACTTGTGGAGTTTGATCTATTGTCTCCGGACCATGAGATCGATAACGCAGGTCTTGTAGTTGATGTATCGGAAAGAGACCGTGATGGCGTATGTGTTGGTCGTAGAGTTTTCGTTTTCAAAAGATCTGGTGCTTGCAATGCGCACAAGGACACGTCATCCTATCGTCCATACTTTATCTACCAATGATACAACAAATAATGAAAACACTCTAGCTACTATAACTACATACTACTAACTACATTACAATACATGACAACCTCACATTCTCTAGCCAGGCCCGATCCCCGCAAACCTCGGTCTAGAGGTGCCCGGAGATTAGGACCACATGGTAATAATCTCGTCTTTATTTTTTCAATGACTATATATTAAGGTTTTTGAAGGCTGTGTGCACTTTTGAAGTTTGATTGCATTGTTTTACTTTGTTTATCAATTTTCGTTTGCGTTTTGAAGTACACAAGACATTTCCAAAGTCCGTTTGCGTTTTTTCAACTATTTTTCGTTAGCTCTAACAACCTCACATTCTCTAGCCATGCCCGATCCTCGTACACCTTGGTCTAAAGGTGCACGAAGATTAGGACCACAGGGTCAATGACTATATATTAGTGTTTTTGAAGTCTGTGTGCGTTTTTGAATTTCAATTGGGATTTTGACACCTATAACCTAAACCTAACCTATAACCTAACCTAACCTAACCTATAACCAAATTAAACCTAACCTATGATCTCACCAATAACATAACCTAACCGAAGTTAGTTTGCATTTTTTGAAGTACACAAGTCATTTTTGAAATCTGTTTGCGTTTTTTCTACTATTTGCCGCTAGCTCTAACCTAACCTAACCTAGATAATCTAACCTAACCTATAACCCAAACCTAACCCAACTTAAGATAACCTATAACCTATAACCTAACCCAACTTAAGATAACCTATAACCTATAACCTAACCTATAACCTAAACCTAACCTATAATCTAACCTAACCAAAGTCCGTTTGTGTTTTTTGAAGTGCACGAGTCATCTTCGAAGTTCGTTTGCGTTTTTTATACTATTGATTTGCCGCTAGCTCTAACCTAACCTATAACTTAAACCTAACATAACCTATAACCTAACCTGTAACCTAAATCTAACCTATAACCTAGCTCTAACCGAAGTCCGTTTGCGTTTTTTCTACTATTAATTTGTCGCTAGCTCTAACCTAACTTATAAGCTAACCAAGACCTATAACCTAAACCTAATCTAGCCCAATCTAACATAGTTTATAACCTACAACCTAAACTAACCGAAATCCGTTTTCGTTTTTTGAAGTACACAAGTAATCTTCAAACTCTGTTTTCTTTTTTTCTACTATTAATTTACCGCTAGCTCTAACCTAACCTATAATCTAACATAACCTATAATCTAAACCTGACTTATAACCTTAACCCAATTTAACATAACCTATAACTTAACCTAACCTACAACTTATAACCTAAAATATAATCTAAACATAACCTGTAACCTAAACCTAACCTAATCAAAGTCTGTTTGCATTTTTTGAAGTATACGAGTCATCTTCAAAGTCAGTTTGTGTGTTTTCTATTTTTAATTTGTCCTGCTAGCTCAACCAAACCTATAATCTAAACCAAATCTAACATAAACTATAACATAACCTAACCTATAACCTTTAACCTAACCTATAATGTAAACCTAACCTAATCGAAGTTTGTTTGCATTTTTTGAAGAACAAGAGCCATTTCTAAAGTTCGTTTGCATTTTTTCTACTATGTGTCGCTAACTATAACCAACACAATCTTTCATAGTGAATGGTGTATATTCTAATCCAACCATTGTTGTCAAGGTGTTATCTTTAATAGATCTTCCTCTAATGAAACCTTGTTGGAAAGGAGTGATACCTTTATCCAGAGTGGGATAAAGTCTTAGGGCAATTGACTTGGCAACAATTTTGTAAGCTACTAGCATCATGCTTATGGGCCGCAAATGTTTCAGTTGGGAGCATCAGGTTGTTCTTGAACCAAACCTAAAGCCTAAACATTACTTAACTTAACCTATAACCTAACCTATCCTTTTATGTACAACCTATAACCTAATCTAACTAACCTAATCTACAACCTAACATGTTGCCTAAACCTGACTTATAATCTAACCTAGTCTATAACCTATAACCTAAACCTAACCTAGAATCTAACCTATAAGCTAATCTAACCTAATCTATAAGCTAACCTAACCTAATTAATCTATAACCTAACCTAACCTATAACGTAAACCGAATCTAACCTAACCTATAAACTATAACTTAATATATAACCTATACCCTAACCTAACCTATAACCTAAACTAAACCTAACCAAAACCTATAACCGAAACCTCATCAATCGTATGATGATGATGAGATGGTAGCATAATTTCAAAACAAAATTTCTTCAAAACATAATTTCAAAACAAAAATTTTCATTGCATAATTTCGAAACAACTTTTCTTCAAAGCATAATTTCAAAACAAAATTTTCCTGTAGCATAACTTCAAATCAAAATTATCCCAAACCATAATTTCAAAACAATTTTTTTCCAAAGCATAATTTCTAAACAAAATTGCATAAAAATTTAAGCATTGAAATCTTAATTAATGAAATTAATTTTGTCAATATACAATATAATTTTAAATTAATTTAACATGCATAAAACTTTCGAGCACTCACATGCCGCCTATTTGAGTAAGAAAGGGTCTTGTAAACGTCTTCAAACCTGCAAAAACTCTCTCTCACACATACACACACACACACACACACACACTATGTTAAACCCTAATCCCTTAACCTACAAGAAAACTTGAAAAGAATCTCACCTTGATGCTAAGGAGTAGTCCACAAACAAGATTCTCACCTCGGGGAAGTTGTTGGGTACCAAATTTGCAGTAGGTGAGGAGGAGGAGAGCTAGAGAGGAGGTGCACAAACTAGAGAAATGGGCAGGGAAAGACACGCGGATATTGTTTTTGCAAGATCCGTTGGTACAGGCGCTGGTGTAGACGTCGAAAAAACATTGAATAGACATCGGAATATATCTTGATATAAGTGCCAAAAAATACATCGATATAAGCGTTAAAAATCTAAAAATAATTTTTTTAAAATGTTTATCTCCCTCCATACTTTCATGCACATATATCGACGCCCGCCATTGACGCCGGTAATTTGGCGTCGAAATTTAAGTGACCTCTTGTAGTGTTAGTTTCATATGTTTGGACATCCAAAACTAGTTGATGCCATAGGTTCACCATTGGCATTGCTATCATTTGTGTGGTATTAGCAATTCATTGCCTAATAATAATTAAATCATTGTGATTATGTATTGAATTTAGAGTTCAACACATCATATAAGTTTAAGGTGCTGGGGATTACTTAATGAAATAGGAGTACTTTTTCGGATTATAATAGAAATTTGGTTAACGCCTTGAGAATAGTTTTTGACAACAAGGGAGTAATTGGTCTCTTGGTTGTTATGAGATGATACTCTTACCTCCAAGTAGTATCTATTGGTAATTAGGGAATACAAAAAAAAAAAATTCGTTAACGTCTTGAGAATGATTTTTTGACAACAATGGAGTAATAGGTCTCTTGGTTGCGAGATGATACTCTTACCTCCAGGTAGTCTCTATTGGTAATTAGGACATACAATAGGGATGTCTTAGTTGTTTTTGAGCTACTACACTTACTTCTAAGTGAGCATAGATGGTATCTTACTTAGAATTCACTAATTTTGTTTGAGCCAACGACTCTTACTTCTTAGAAATAAGAGCATTGATCAATTTAAGTGTAGCTTACAGGTTGTGTTTGAGCTTTGGTTCTAGAATATGGTGCAAATTTTTCTCTTAAAAGTGCAAACAAATATCCAAAATGGCTTGCACACTTGCCATTTTTGCTCGCCCTTGTCCTTATTGATGGTTTGAGTAAGCCATATGGAAAGGAAAAAACAAACGACAAGAGGAAAATCCATTTCTAAAGTTCATTTGTGTTTCCATTAAAAAAAACAAATAGTCTTTAAAAATAGCTTTCTCTCTTAATATTTTTGGTTATAGATTTGTATATGGCTACCGTTCTTTCCATTTATTGATTTTAGCAAGTCTTCAATGTTTTTGTTTAGCACAAATAGCAAGAGAGCAAGGTATTTTTGGGGTTTGCCTATGTTTTGTCTCCTAAAAATGCAAACAGACTTCACAAATGGCTTGCACACTTGCGATTCCTACTTCTTGCTTTGCACACATATTACTCTTGTCCCTATTAATAGTTTAGGAAAACTTTATGCAAATTGAAAAACACAAATCGCTAGAGGAAAAGATATTTTTGAGCTTTGATGGTGTCTTCATGCAAAAAAAATACAATCGAACCTTCATAAATGTCTTGTCCTTTTTCCATTTCCGCTTCACACATAGCTTTCCCACTTTCCTATTTATAGTTTGGGCATGCCATATGAGAAGAAACAAGCATAAATGACAAGAGGAAAAGCTATTTGTAGCCTTTTTTTATTTCCATGAGAAAAACGGTAAGAGGGTATTCCGTCAATGTTCTTGTTAGATTTGTGGAAGGATACCTACCTGATGGTCCAGACTCTCTAGTAGGGAATTCAAAACCCTTGTAGGATTATGCAATACAAGCTGTACCCAAAGATGTTTGACTAGAAGATAATAGAGGGAGGGATAAATCTATCAAATAGGGATGATACAGGCAAGACCATGCTTCCTCAAGGGTTACTAATGGTCTTGCAGCTAACATATGCTTTCAACAACAATATCCAAGTGGTTCAAGGGATAAATGACCACATAAGATATTGAGATAAATGGGTGGGCATTAAGGTTTCTAGGTCAAGTTATGAGAAATGTATCAATATCATGATTGAGTATTGAAAGAAAGTGTTCATTGAATCACAAAACCCTCTCTACCAAATGCACAAATGTATGAACTTATATTTTGGCATCTATGGGAAGAAACTCATTACATGGTGCTTCTGGAAATGGAAGAGGATTATAAGTTTGAGGTCTGTGAGGAGTACAATGACTAATACTGTGGTCCATAGCCAAGGGGACTTCATATTGGTGCGTCCTTTGGATGTAGTATAACCAATATGACTAGGTGGCATTGCCTAATCAAACATTGATGCCGATCCTAACTCTACTAACTTTAGGAAGGTCCTCACTCAATATTGGGTAAGAGTGTGCAAGAAGAAGGGTGTGAGTGATGCTAAGGTTTATTAATTTTTGTGGGATAAGAAATGGGGACATAATGCAAGAGATCCACAAGTATGTGAGGATTTTGATGCAATTGTCTTTTCATGGGTGAGAAGGGGGCAACCAAAGAATCCAAATAGGGTGAAGATCCCCAAACATGTTTCTTAAAAGGCTCAACAAATCATGAACATCCTCAAAGAAGCATAAGATGTTAAGTATGGTTGAGGAGTATTGACCCTTTAAATGCTCCATTACATTTGATTTAAGTTTATGTAAAGCTCTAATTTTGGATCTAACACTTTCCAATTTTCTTTCTTAAAGGTTATGTCTAGCATATGAGATTAAGACTCTTTATATGATGTTTGTGCTATTTAAGATATTTATCAACACCAAATACACTATCAAATGTGGGCTCCTTTTAACCAAAAAAATAATTTTACAAGTGATAGAAACACATATTAACCATGATAACCTTGTGCTTGAACAATATGTATGGTGTGTAATAGTCCCCAAATTTTAGCATAGCTAAGTTCTCCCAAAATAAGTGTGATTTCTCCCATTTTAAGTGGAATGGATCAAAGCTTAAGATTCCCATTTTAGTTGAGAAAATTCCCAATTGTATCTAACATGATGTAAGAAATTGAGTTATTTGCTTTCTATTTTACCTTGTGTCAAGTCTCTCTCTGTAGATGGCAGGAACAACTTCTTAGCTGTGGTGGTTGTACATTGTAATTTCGAGAGACAGTTAAGATAGTGCCTGGTACATGGCACAATTGGCCAAAGTCTAGTCTAGAGGCTATAAATAGGGGCCACTAGCTCATTTTGAGGGACACTTGAGTACCCTTGATCCCTTGTAGCCTAGCTAAAGATTTTTGTTTCACATTTCGGAGCTCTATACGCTCTTATAGGTCTAACCAAGCTTAATGCATATTTGACTCATTGAATATACTTTTTAACATTGATCTAATCTAAATAGATATTTCAAGCTCATTACTCATTTCCACTTTCAAGGTTTAGTGTCATTTCTCTTGCGTGCTGATCTGAAATAACTCTAATTACCAACCTGGAATAGTTTTTTGAGAGTGTACATCTCATTCCATTTTGGCAATCAAGGTGGCTTGAGCTAAGTTTCTCTTGATAGGCAAAACACCTCCCATTTGGTGTTAGAATCCTCACACATGAGTCATGCTGCCCAAAGGAATCACACGGGACATAACGTCAGCTACCACGTTCATGGATAATTTGGACCGTGTCAATCGAGCTCCAAAAGAGTCTGAGCGAGGCTCTGATACAGAAAGAGAACCTCGGAATGAGACAGATGCTTCTCTTGAGCCAAATGATGCTTTTTGTGTCCGAAGCCTAACTCGATGTTTTGGTCCACTTTTGGATGATATCCGAGAGGAGGTTACATGGGCTTGTAGACATACTTGAGACATAACTTCTCATGAAGTTTTGTGTCGTTTCAGCGATCCCTTCCCGATCAACTTCTATAGTGCCCGAAGAGGTTAGGTTTTTTCCGGTTGACCTAAACCCACATTAGAGGTCATAGACGTGTTTTACTAGGTTAGGTTTAAACCTGTGTCAAGTCTTGTAGCTATCGGGTCAGTGGTTGAAGCATTACGCCCCCGTTTCAGTTTCTTTCCAGTGATGCCACATTGTCGTTTTTGCAGTTTTTCACGACAAAGAGAGTATATAACAAGAAGCGCACGTGGTAGCAAGTCTACCTCTCAAGTCCGGTGCCAAATTGGTGTGTCGTATGCATCGTACAAAGCCATAGAATGTTCGTGCACTCTAGGTCTCTCAAGCTCTCTCTCTCATTGGTGAATAGTGGGCCCAAATTAACTTGTATCATGGTTTCTTGAACCACTTGTTACCAAAATTGACATGTGCTCCTATCTTGTCGTGAAATGCATTTTAGGCTCAGAAATTTCTTCATTTAAACTCCGTTTTCTCTGTTTTCAAAAAAATTGTCGTTTCGTCCAAAAATTGGCCAAAACGGGCTTTTTGTAACTTTTCTTATACTTGCACCTCGTCTTAACAATAAGTTTTCCTTCACTTATTGATCACTCCCATATTTTTCTTTTGTCACTATGTTGCTATTTCATCTACTTTTTCTATTTTTCTTTATTTTTCTCTAGAAAATTAACAAAAAATAAAGGAAAATAGCTAACTTGACTCAAAAATATCGATAAATCAAGATAATTAGATAATAACATAATAATCACTATATATATATATCTATCAGTACTATTTTTGTCCAGACTGTTATGAGCGCGTATAGAGCTAGAAGAGAACAAGAGGAGGTGCTCACAATGTACAAGAACTTGGATTTGATGATAAGCTTAATATTGATTACAAGGCTTAATACTTTATTAAGAGAGCTAGATACAAGACTTGGATTACATGAATTGAGTACAAGACAAGGCTTGATTGCAAGGACAAGACTTGAACATAAGAACTAGAAGAGGGATTTCCTCATAGGAGGCTCACAACTGGTGTTGGCAAGACTGAGGGGCTTGTGGCCCAAGACCCCTATTTATACTAGTGCTTGAGGAGGTTACTTGAGGAGGTTAGGAATTTCTAGGTTCTTCTTGAGGAGGTTAGAAACTTCTTGATCCTTCTAGTTCTTCTAGAACCTTCTGGATCCTTCTTCAACTTTCTAGAGCTTTTCAGAAACTTCTAGATTCTTTTGAAATCTTCTCCATTCTTCTAGAATCTTCTAGATCCTTCTAGATTATTCTAGAGCCTTCTAGTGATGATGTAGGTGATGACATAGGTGATGATGCAGGCAGCGATTGACTCTCAAGCATCCATGACATTACCCCCTCGTCTAGCGACGAGTTCCACAAGGAGCAATGGTGTTCCTTGAGTTGGGCTTCAATGGATGTTTTTGATGGAACTCTTGAACTTTGAGAGATGAATGATGTAGTGGTGTGCTGGTTCCCACGTTCGTTCACTAACATCATAGCCTTTCCAATGCACCAAGTACTGTAACCTGCCACGCGAAACTCGAGAATCTAGGACTTTCTCGACCTCATATTCGTCACGTCCTTGAATCTCAACCGGAGGAGGTGGTTGTAGGGCTCTTCCTGGGATCTTAGATGTGTGACAAGGTTCGAGGACTGAGACATGAAAGACCGGATGGATTTTCATGGATGAGGGCAATCAGAGTCGATAGGTGACTGGATTGACTTGACAAATAATTTTAAACGGGCCAAGCCTTCGATAATCAAGCTTTTGACAGGGACGAGATGAACACAGATCACGTTGGAGGGGCCACACTTTATCCCCTTCTTTGTATTTTGGATGCTGCATGCGATGGAGATCTGCACTTTCCTTATATTTGGATTGAGCTTCTTTGATATGAATTGTAAGTTCTTTGTGAATTGCAGATAATTGTTGTGTAAGATGAATAGCAGCTGGATTCTTGACTTGATAGTGTCTGTGGATATCATGTTTGGGATGTTGACCATAATTAGCAAAGAATGGAGTGTCACGGGTGGAGGCATGAAAACTGTTGTTATAGGAGAATTCTGCTAGCGGTAGGAGCTCGACCCAATTATCCTGGTGATAATTGATAGTACAACGGAGATACTGTTCCAAAACTTGATTTACTCTCTCTGTTTGTCCATCAATTTGTGGGTGATTGGCTCAGGAGAGGTTGATTTGTACTCCGAGTAGCTTGAATAAGCTTTTCCAAAAGCTAGAGATGAATTGTGGGCCTCGATCAGAAACTATGTCATCCGTTAATCTGTGATAAACGATAGATATGTTGTAGAAAGAGTTTGGCCGTACCTTCGCTGGTGATGGTTTTAGTGGTTGGAATGAAGTGTGCCATTTTTGTAAACCGATCCACAACTACTAAAATCGAGTCAAATCCTTGTGACAAGGGTAGCTCTACAATGAAATCCATGGATATGGATGCCCATGGTTTGGTTGGAATGGGCAAGGGATGGAGTAACCCATGAGGACAATGACGAGGGGCCTTTGATCGATTGCAAGTGTCACAAGTGCCTACATACTCCTTGACAAGATTCCACATTTGAGGCCACCAAAAGTCACGGGAGAGAAGCTCAATTGTCTTATTAACCCCAAAATGCCCTGCTGCCTGATGGAAGATCATGCCGTTGCTGAAGTATCTCCAAGCGTGTTGGTCCTGGCGGAATATAGAGCAGACCCTTATAGTAAATTAGTCCATCAATTTCTTGAAAGTTTTCATTAACCTCTTGTCCTTGTAGTTGTTGTCTAATATTCTGAGCAAGTTGGTCTTTGGCAATTTGCATCTTCACCTTAGAAAGAAAAGTAGAATCTTTAGGAGCTTGGCTCATGGTGGCATTTAGCTTAAGGGTGTAAGCATGTTAACTTGTTATGCTTTTTGTGCTAGTTATAATCATGTGGCAACAAGCATATCTTGTAAGCATAATGAGAGTGTTTCAAACGTGTGGGAATCCATCAAATATTTCAAAATAGGGGGACCACCCTGAATCCACTTTCCTGACCATTTATGCAGTGTTACTCTGAGGGGAGTGGGGCAGTCAAAATGCATGGAGGGAAGCGGAGAGGGGCAGTCAACATGCATGGAGAGAAGTGGGGCGCAGAGGCTAGAGGTAAGAGAGAACCAAAAACAAAGTCGAGGGTTGAACTTTCTGCTGCTTCTTCTCCGCCCCGAAAAAGGGTGAAGCTCTCTGATTCCCCAGCATCCCCAATGGCAAAGACCTTGCATACAAAGGGGAAGGATGACTCAGGTACTCTCTCTCTCTCTCTACCTCATTATGATTTGCTAGGATAGTTTCTGGTGCTGTCTTGGCTCGAGAGTTGTCCCTTGATGTTTAGCAGGACATCTTGTGAATAGTCACTTGAAATACGATCGCTCAAGTCGAAGTCTGGCTCAAGAAGCACAAACCAGTGTTTGATTTGAACCTTGAAATTGGAAGGAAGTGCTCAATACTGCACTTTCATACTGTTAACACACTCCTGGCTACATTATTTTTTACCTACCAACAAATAGAAAAATCTACTAATCTTGTGACATTGGGGGTGTGCAGGCCAATGGAAAGCTCCAAAGTTTACAGTCCCAGTACAGAGAAAGTTCTGTATTACAGCAGAAGAGTTCCATGATATCCATGGCCTCTCCCTGGCTAGTGCCAACCCCAAACTAGTGAGGTGGGATCAGATCAGTGATGTGGAGTGGTATCCTTGTTCTGGAAACACACTCCGGGGTACAATGCCCAAAACACACTTATAATCGATAATAGCTTCTACAAAGTGTTTCAGAACCCACCACAAACTTGGCTTATTACTCCAAGTCTAGAGCACCAGAGTGCTGAGCAGAGGGAAAAGTTCCTTATAGAAACTTTGAAGTCCTCGCTTTTTCTTTGGCTACAAACGGATGATCGGGAAGCATATGTTGTTGATAATGGGTTTGAGACAGGCTCAAATGAGTTTTCTGATGCAGTTGTCAAACGTTTGCTTGACATTCAAAAGATGGATATAGAGGCTAAAAGACTGGAAGAAATTCATCGCAAACAGCGGGAAGCTGACCTAGAAGCAGAAAGAGAGAAAGAAAATCTGGAGAGGGAAAGAAGAGAAAGTGAGCAGCATAGTGCCAACCTAGAAGTAGAGGAGGAAGCAGAGAGAAAGGAGGAATCAAAGAGAAAGGAGGAAGAAGACAAACAGCGAGAAGGACAGCCCGGTCACTACAAGCGCCCTCCGAGGAGGCCTTAAGGGTTTCGAGGGCAGTGAATGTCATTGTAAAATTGAACCCTATGTAAATAATTTGATGCTGGCAATTAATGTAAACATTTTGATAGTTAGCATGCTGAGCATGCTGACACAAAACCAACTTTATAATAAAACTGCATACCCTTACAACAAAGTGGTATATAGAAAATCCAGTGGATAAAACTTAAAAGCTGAAGGGCATGCTATTACAGATTGCTTCATAGCTTTTTGGAGTGATTGTGTACACATGCCTTCTCCTTGGGACGTGCTCCATGGGTATTTTGATACATCGCACCAGATGTGAAAGTAGGTGGACGATAGGCTGCTTGTGGTCTAGCTTGAAGGTCTATGCATCCAATTGCTTGTAATACAGTCCTTGCACAACATATGAGCCTCTGTCAATTACATTTCTCCATTCATCAATGTACCCCTTCTCCACCTTCTCCTTTTCTGCAACACAATTGACCAGATAGAAATACGCATCTTCGGTGTTGGTTAAAGCATTTGGATTTACAGCAAATGTGTCTCCAGAACATAGAGCACTACTCAACACATCATGATGACCTTCCATCATAGCCAACGACTTCCTCTGTCGAAACTTAATCTGTTTGCTCAAGTAATGGCTACAGAATCTGATAATCCCAAGCCTCCGCATGAGCTTTATTGATGCAGCAATTCCACCTTCCGTTCATGCATGCATCACAGAAGCATGCCAAATTCCGTTCATGCATGCATCACAGAAGCATGCCAACTTTCTTGTTGTAAGGGAAGTTGGATCCTGTTGGTTGTGACCACGAATAGCATGCAAAGAGCGAGTTTTTTCCATAGTGGCACAATTCCACTTAACTTCCTTGTTAACATCTCCCTCTTTAACCTCCCAGAACACACGAGCACATTCCCTTTCTTTTGAAGTATATGATGCAGGTGCTCCCTGCGATAGGTTGGCCTGGCAATAAGCAACCACATCTGCTACACACTGCAATATAGCTCCATTAGGTTTTAGTTGTTCACGGGTCAAGGTTCTTCTCACAACTGCTCCTGCACCATCATGCTCGCCCTTGCCATGCCCTAATCCAAAGAAGAACCACCTCATCCCAATCCCTGTGAGTCCACCATATCTTGCAACAAAATAGAAATGCGTGGCTCCCTTGAATTGTGAGGCCGCACCATCTGACCACACCCAATGTTGTTTACAAGTGACACCCTCTTGTTGTAACCAGTCACGGTGTAGCATGAAGCAATGTTGCACAAACAGTGTGTCATGCACCCTATCATTTGATATGAAGAAGTGGATTGTTTTGACTACCTCCCCTGCCTTGTGGTAGTACGTTATGTGTACAAAAATACTTACTTGACTAGAGTACCAATGCATTGACTGAATCTCATTTTTCTCCTTGAAGGCGTAATTTTCAGCAAAGTCAACAACTGAGACAATGACATCATCCAGAAAGAGAAGTATACAATCCTTAAATTGTTGTCCTTGCCATCGTGCCACATAGTTATGAGTGAAGAAGAGCTTCAACTTGGTCTGCAAAACAGTCAAAGAAACTCCTAGCACTGCATTTCTTTATGCAAAAGATATTTTCTTTTCTTACTGTTTCCATGCCTGTCTTTTGCTTCTACATACGCAAATACTTTCACATTAATACTCTTACTTGGCTTTGTTGTTTCTAAGCAACATAATTCTAACTTCTTTACTCCATATATCTTACAGTCTCCCATCAGGCATTCCCTTCTATGGAAAAATGCATCTGCTGGCTTTGGACAGAGAACGGACTCCCACATCTATGTGACACCTTTGAACGTGTGATGTGAAGCCAGGCAGCTGCTGCTAATGTTCTTGCCTGTAGCATAGATATTGCATACACAGTTGCAACATGTATCATGCAGCCCAAAAGCACGAGAGCGAATGTGGTTCAGTGCGTCTTTCAAAAAGGTCATCTACACATGGTATTCGCAACAGCATGTGTACCTATCCTTCAGTCTCCTGCAAACGAATGGCTTTAACATCTCAAACATCCTCATGCCAATCTTGCAATCTGGATGTTTTTGTTTGAATATTTGAAAGAGATCAACCTGCAATATCCATATTTGATTAGTATGTTTACTAGGAGAAATAATCCAAACAGGACTATACGCATTTCTACTTAATACATCCACCATAGAAACAAATTGGTGTGTTAAACAACACATTGTATGGTCCTAACATGCATGTAACTGGGTATAACATTGTATACTAAGCATGCTAGTTAGCATGCTTAGTATGCTAGCTAGAATACTAGCTGTGCTAACAAGCACAATTAGTGTGTAGTGTAGCATACGAGACATACTCATCAGCATGCTAGTTAGCATGTTGAGTATGCTAACTAGCATGCTGAGTTAGCATACTAGCTGTGCTAACTAGCATACTCATCAGCATACTAGTTAGCATACTCATCAACATGCTAGTTAGCATGCTGAGTATGCTAACTAGCATACTAGCTAGGCTAACAAGCACAATCAGTGTGTAGTTTAGCATATGAGGCATACTCATCAGCATGCTAGTTAGTATGCTGAGTATACTCATCAACATGCTAGTTAGCATACTCAACATGATAACTAGCATGCTGAGTTAGCATACTAGCTGTGCTAACCAGCATACTCATCAGCATACTAGTTAGCATACTAGCTGTGCTAACTAGCATACTCATCAGCATGCGGAGTATACTAACTAGAATACTTGCTATGCTAACAAGCACAATCAGTGTGTAGTTTAGCATATGAGGCATACTCATCAACATGCTAGTTAGCATGCCGAGTATGCTAACTAGCATGCTGAGTTAGTATACTACCTTTGCTAACTAGTATATTCCGATCACTCGTAGATTCCTACCCCTCCTTGGTTGATCATTACCTTAGTCACCTTCTTGTCAAACACCATAGTGGCGTTAGGAAGATCTATCCAAGGAGGTATTTTTGTTATTTCAGAAACCATCTTCGCTTTTGCAACATTGTCCTTGTATTTGTTATAGTTATCTAGGTCCTTAACAATGAGGTAATGTATTCCCTCATTATCACAGAATCTATCCCCATCATCATACACCAGAAGAGCTTCCACTCCTTTGGCTGGTTTTTCCTCAATACATATGCTTTTTATGTCTCCTTTTATCAGCGTATACCAGAGTCCCATGGGCATTTGGTCCTTCTAAGTAAAGCATTGTACACCTCATTATCCAAGTGGGGTTCTTAGAGGAGCTACCTCCTCCCACTTGGTTCGGTCAGTGAGCAGTGGTGTTTTGGTTAGCTGTGAGGTAAATAGATTGCTCTGAAGAGGTGTTGATCCCACTACCATCTTCTATAATTGGTGCTAGTGGATCTATTCTTGCTTGGGTCACACTCTCCTCAATGGACAGTAAGCTAGCATGGTCTCCTTGTGATCTCTGATCTCTTTGGAGATTTCTACCTGATCTTAAATACATCAATTCTATTAACACACAATTGTCAATCCAAACCTTTTACCTCAAAAGTTTGCTTTGTCATTCATTAAGGCTAGTCTTTCAGCTCTCCAATTTGTTGACTTATTGTACTTTAGATTGGTCTCGACTTGTTGGACCTTGGTGATGGCTATCTGTACAAAACTTTAGACTCTGTAAATCTTTGTCAAAAAGAGTGATTCTCACTTCAGTACTATTCAGTGTTGATTAGTATGATCTTGTGGGTAATTTCCATCCAAAATTTGTTTTATGGAGGGTTGGCTCCATGTATATGTTCTCTACACTGATTTGACTTGTAAAAGGGGTTGCTAGAATTCATTCAAAAACTCTGGTAGGCTCAATCCAACCAAATAAGCTCTAAATCTGTCCCTTAGACATTATATGTGTATAATGTCTACTCTACCAGATTCAGCTCATTTTCTACTCTTAGGTTCTCCCTGATATATTAAACCTTAATCCAACCTCCTTCTATGGTCCTAACACTTGGAATTTGGTTAAATACTCCTAAAACTGCTAGAAGATTCTCAACTCCTCAATAGGTTTTCTAGACCACCATATGACTCAACTTAGGTGAAACTAGGTTGTTAAGATTTCCTTGATGTGCTTGACCCCTAGGTTAATCCTAAAGTCATCTTTGGTCTCTAAATATGTCCTTGAGACATCATACGCATATGATGTCTATCTGGCCAAAATGAGAAGATTTATCCTCTAGATATTCTCTACCATGCAAGCAACTCTTAGAAGCTTTTCAAACTTAGTTCCAATACTTTTTGTGCTAGATATGAGCAATGTAGTCATACACTTGCTTCAAATCATATTTTGGCACTTTTTAGCTCCAATAGTGCTTTCTACTTGATGAGATTGGTTCTATGTGATCATTATTTGTGAGGCAAGCTTTTCCATGCATGGGAACCCCCCCATATATCTTTTCCCTTTTACCAAAATATTTCCTATTATATAAATTACTTTCGATTTTTCTTCCCTTTTTCACAAAAGCTTTAGCCTTTATTAAATAAATAATAATTATGCTAATCAATCACGATGTAGCATAAATAAGTAAGCTTTCGTTGTTGATATCTCTTTTGACCTTAAATATTAAATATATAAATTACATTATATAGTTTAGTATTTTCTAATATATTTTTCATGTATATATATTATTCCACCCTACCAAATATTTTATTCACTAGTTTTCATTTTCAAATCTCAACCCCACTTTCAAATTTCAATAATACCTCCATCTAGATGGTTGCCAATCTTTTCAAAACTCTAGGTCATGTTTTCATACACATGAAGGAGCTTACACTTGAAGGCAAGAGAGAAGTCCACTCAAAGGGGACCACCAAAAGACCTTTGCACCCACAAATAATACATTATTTGGCTGAATTTTTTAAGTAAAGGAGAACCTCGAATCTGAAGGAGCGTTCAACATGAAAGATGTAGCTCGTGATCTCAACTTTTAGCTCAATTTTTTTCATAATTTTTGGAGTTATGAACATGGAGATATGATTTTTGTAGTGGACCCCAGTTTTCTCATGTAATGGTGACACGGGCCATCCCCAATTTTCTTCCCTCTAGAATGGCTATGGTTATACAAGTCTTCAAGCATGATTACAAGGGACAAGGCTCTTTTAATGAGGTCTTGGCAAGTCTAGAGTGATTCTATCACCATTTTTGGAGGATCCATCCTCATCAACAACTATCCACCTTTGACAATCTCTCTTGTAAATTTCTTACCTCTCTCTTCTCTCCCTAATAATCTTATGTCTAGCCAAAGCTAGACTATTGTAAATATCTCCTATCCTCTACACCCTACCCACATTCTCTCATCTTCTCTCTCTATTAACTCTGGTATTTTAAATAATGAGGAGACAAGATGGGAGCCATAGTCACATGCACCCCATTTTCCTAGTCACCAAAGTGGGACACTCACCTCAAATAGAAATATTGCTAAAGTCTACCCTCTTTCCCTATATGAAGGCCATGAGATCTCACTAAGAGGGAGAGAACACACACACAAAAACACACACACACAAACACACACACACCTATCCATACACACTCTTGTCCTACATGCTTGTAGCATGAACCCTAATCACATAATCACAACACCATCATCATCACCATCACCATGCACAAAAGATGAGCACCACACCTCCACACCACTTGTAATTAAGGGTTGAAGGCACAATTTCAAGAAGAAGAAGGGTGGACACACTCATGATATTCACCATCACCATGCACAAAAGATGAGCACCACACCATCATCATCACCATCACCATCACCATGCACAAAAGATGAGCACCACACCTCCACACCACTTGTAATTAAGGGTTGAAGGCACAATTTCAAGAAGAAGAAGGGTGGACACACTCATGATATTCCTCGCCATCAACTCCCATCTCTCCATTATGCCTCCTACGATCTTGTCCCCTTCTCATTTTCCTGCCATACGCTACCTATTGTATTCATCTTTTGCAAGCAATCAACACACTCCATCTTGGTGCCATACTTTGTGTCGCTTTGGATACATCTCATTGCGAGTATGGTATATGCTTGTTCCTTGCCTTTTTTTTCTGCTTATGTAAAGGTGTGCGGATTCGCCACCATACACACACACACAGACTCTCTCTCCCTCTCATATTCCTATCATCTTGCTACTTCCATCTTGAGGTGTGCGGATTCGCCACCTCTTGTATGATAAGTGAGCATACTCGCAAGTTTCCCCTATCTCATTATCTTCCTTACTAACATGCACGAGTAGCAAGCCCATTCTCACTCATTCACCACTCCTCTCACCTTATTCTCCGACCACCCCATTCCACATTTGGGCGTGGATCTTGAAATTGTTTTCCATGGCCTGCTTCATTGTGTATATGTTTGCGTCCTAGCCGCATATCTTGCTAGGTGGTGCCCCTATTGTGTATCCCCCATGATGAGGCCATTGTGCATAGTCTTGGTGTAGAGGACACCGGGTCTATTTTTCACTTCCGCCTCTCATTTGGTGTCCCCACGGAGGATTGAACTCCAGACCTTCAATTTACAAGGCTGACATGTTTACTTCTCTTCATGGACGAGTGGCTTCTTGAATTCTCTAATTGGACCACTGAAGAGGAGGAGCTTCAAGCAGGTTTGACACAAGTCATGAAGACACTCTTGCCAGGGTGTTGTACTGTTAGCATAGAAGAAGTGGTAAGACCCTCTTTCCCTACTCAAATTGTTTACATTTCTCATCATCCCCGCAAGAGTAAAAGCAAGGCACAAGCTGCATCATGCTCACATTGTAGCCAAAAACTGCACCTTCAACATGAGTGCAACCCAAAGTGAAGAAAATGCCATCATTTTCTCCCTCGATATCCGCACAGGCGTTCTTACAAAGGTAGGCTTTCAAGTAGCACCAGGCTTCTCTACATCTACGTCCCCATCTTTGCCACATATTCCACCTACATCCACAACAAGCCTTCACAACTTGAGGAAGCTACTACGAACACATGGTCCCTCCCTATCCCTTGCACCAAAAGATTCAAGGGTTTTCCAGCGCCGACAATCACCCCGTCTCCAAAACAAAAGGGTAAATCCTCCAAAGTCTTTCTATACCTCACTCTCATCTCATGAGCCAGGAACTAGAAACAGTAGCCTGGATTCTACGTCGTCTACCGAGTGAAGTGGCGGAGCTTGTCATCGACAAGGTCTTTGACACTGGTTTTGCTTGGCGGAAAGACAAGACCCTCCACCTTCAAGGGGTGTTGCTTGTGAATCAAGGCTATGATGACGACTTTACAGCTTGCTATGTATCCATACAACTTGGATTAATACAAGTGGTAAGACTCACCACCTACCTCATCACACCTGTGCATACACTAGATGGCACTCTATCTTGCAGGAAAGTGAAGTAGCTCAAAGAGAGAGAGTTCAAGCTTTTCCAAGAGCTTGCTAGAGGGGCAGTCCTAGAGCTAGAAGACGAAGAGAACCTTGTCCTGTGGTACTATAAATTTGACCTCGACTACCAAGATCTCTACACCTCCGACTATAACCTTTCACCACAAAGGAGAGAGCCTTTCCGAATTATCATGTGATGGACCCAGCACATCAACCTTTTGCAAGGAACCAAACTTATGCACCACAACAAATTCAATCAATCAAAGTAATCTTGGACCGCAAGATGTTTTATCAGCAGATCATTACAACCATGTTTGGTAGAGAACGACTGCAAGAGATAAACACCTCTTCTCTACCCTTTATCCTCCCTATGATTAATCATGAAGTGTCTTTTGATGTAGTTATTTTCATCCTTGTATAGTATGTTTTCCATCCACCGAGCACCCATGTATTGAATCTCTATTAAAAAATATATATATATATAAGTCGAGTTAATTTTCTCACTCTCACAATGGCAAGTGTAGCATTTCCAAGATTTACTGGTAAGGTGGGTGAGGATGCTGCAGACTTTCTAGACAACTTGGAAATAGCATGTGTCATCTCTGTGAGCGATGATGATGCTTCACGGTTGCGCATCTTCCCACTTCTAATGAAGGTGGAGGCAAAATCATGGTACAATGCTTGGCACAAGGAACCAAGGAACGGTGGGACTTATTAAGAGAAGCCTTTGTCAAGCGTTTTGGAGAGGGCACAACATCAGAGAAGCTATGGCAATTGTTGACAGAGTTGAAGCAGGGGAGTATGTTGGAATACGCATCATATGAGTCAAAGTTTGTAGATTTATGGGGGCGATGGGTTGCATCGCTAAGAGAGGATGAGGGGGCACCTGATTTCCTAAAGAAGGATCGGTTTGTGGCTGGGTTATGTCCAACTCTTAAAGAGAAGGTGAAGGGAAGGTTTCCTGCTACGTATGAGCTAGCAGTTGAAGTGGCCCGCCTTAAAGACAAGAAGTTGTGCCTACAAGCCAGGAATATCGATGAAGAGGAAGCCGTTAGGACCCGACCACCTCTAGCACCACCTACAACAGCCGCCCAGAGGATTCAACCACAAGAACCAATTGAAGATCAGCAAGACCTGCTCAATCCAATCACCAATCAACTTGAGAATCTCTCAGTCCATTCGATACAACAAGGGCATGCACACAATCTCAACCAAGAGCAAGGGAGAGGACAACGAAGGCAAAACCAAGAATACCACTTCTACAATTGTGGGGAGGATGGTCATGGCATGTACTACTGTCCACACCCAAGGAGGCAGAATTTCAACAGAGGATCCAGGCAAAACCAGGTTTCACCACCGAGAGCAAGACCACCACCACCGAGGGCACCACAACAAACACCACCCATGCAAATCCTACAACCACCCATTCAACCACAACCACCACCACCACCACAACCTCTCATTCCACCCTTACCCCCACCACTAGTTGGCAATCAAACAGTAAGCGTCATCAGTCTTGAAGGTAAAGGAAATGAGAAAGTGGAGGAGGATATCAAGGGAGTAGAAAAAGGTAAGACCAAGTTGAAAGGAGTAGATTCCATAGGGGTAAAACGCGCTAGGCAAGGTGAATCTTCCCAAAAGGAAGAAAAGATGAAGACTAAAGGGGAATCTAGCAAAAAGCCGTCCAAGTCACGACGTAAAATTGACATTGTAGATTTCTCTTTGGGTGAATGTTCTAAACCATATGATTTGGTTCAAGATGTTTCTGTGTAGGGCCCAAAAATCACCTGGCCCCAATTACTCCACCTAGCACCTAGGGTGAGGAGACAATGGACAAAGATGGTTAGCACGAGACGACCAAAGCCAAAGATAGCTGGGGCTATCTCTGGGAGGAATCTAGATGGCATACTACCATTGATGGATGCTTACATCAAAGGGCAACACATCTCCAATATCTACATCGATGGTGGCGCACAAATATGCGTCATGAGTGAAAAAATGATGCACCGTTTGGGTTTAGAGGTGAGTCGGCCGGCACCATGCCGAGCCAAAATGAAAAATAATTTAAAATATCATAAATGCAGTTAGGATAAATGCATTCAACACCGAGGTAGATGTGGACATATTTGTCATGCACACAAAGGGGAGGGCTATCCTATCATTCTAGGGAGGCCTTGGCTTATGGCTATGAGAGCTAAGCAGGACTGGGACACCGGCATAATCCACATGAAGGATGCAAAAGGGAGGCCAATACTTTACGACATGAAGAAAGGTCGGCAATGCGACATGGATCTAGAAACCTCTATGGATGAGTTTTCTAGTGGTGACTCTTCAACCACTTCAGAGGAGGAGTCAATAGTGAGTGAAGAAAGTGACAGTAGCATTGAGGTGATGGGGATCATTCTCAAGGACCCTAAGAAGATGGAGCAACCTGATTTCTCATCATCAAACCAAGGGGAGACACCAGGTATACAACCTCTGGTAGAAGCACGTAAGCTACATCAAATGCTCTCTAGTGAGTTGTGTGGGAAGGAGCGTGAAGATTATATTTTGATGCTAAGTAATTTTACCACATTGTTCATTGATGAATATGATAAAATCACTGGCATCACAGTAGTTCAACATCACATTAAGCTCAAGGAGGGAAGTAAACCTGTAGTGCAGAAGCTAAGGCGGATAGGAGTAATTCAACAAGACTCCCTGCTCAAAGAGGTGAGGAAATTGCTAGAAGCCGGTTTTATCTATCCTGTTGAAGACTCAGAGTGGGTTTCTCCAGTGGTAGTCACACCAAAGAAGAATGGTAAGTGGAGGGTTTGTGTTGATTACAAGCCTCTTAATGCAGCCACAAAGAGAGACCATTTTCCTCTTCCTTTTCAAGAAGAAATACTCAATGAGGTAGCAGGACATGAGCGCTACACGGTATGTGATGGCTACTCAGGCTACTTCCAAATTAGCATCGCTGAAGAAGATCAAAAGAAGACAACCTTCATCACACCATGGGGATGTTTTGCTTACAGAGTTATGCCATTTGGTCTCACTAATGCTCCAGCCACTTTTCAACGATATGTAACATTTGTTTTTTAGCCATTCTTTGGAAAATCAATCCATGTTTTTATTGATGACTTTTGTATCTATAGCTCTCGCTCTCTTCATTTGGAGAAAGTTTATGAAGGTCTAGGTAGGCTACAAGCTTTGGGGGGCCAACTCAATGTGGAGAAATGCCACATTGGTGAAAGCAAGGTTACTCTTCTTGGCCATGTGATCTCGACCAATGGCATTGAAGCTGACCCAAGCAAGGTTCAAGCCTTGCTGGCTTTGACCTCTCCCACCACAACAAAGCAGTTGGTCTCTTTTCTTCAAAAGGTGAGGTATTTGAGTAGGTTCATTCACTTGCTCTCCCAAATGGTTCTTCCTTTACAACAAGTTACCCATCAAGAGATCTTCACTTGGAGTGAAGAAAATGAACAACAATTCAATGAGGTAAAACAAATTCTAGCTTCACTTCCCACCATAGCACCTCCAAAGTGGGACGAGCCATTTAATGTAAACCCTAGTGTGGGCAATGACACACTTGGGGCTGTATTGATGCAAAAGGATCCTCAAACTTCTTTCATGCGTCCTATCTACTTCTCTAGTCGAATGATGACTCCATCAGAAAAGGGATACACGGAAATGGAGCACATGGTGGTTGCATTAATGTTTGCTACCACCAAATTTCGCTCTTATTTATTGTCTAGACCATTCATAATCTTAACAATGGAAGAAGTATTTCCTTATGTAATGCAGCACATGGATGTTTCTTCTAGGATTTCCAAATGGCTCACAAGGCTGCAAGAGTTTGACTACACAATGCAAGTGGAGAACTCCACAAGGGCCAGTCTAGGAGGTATTCTCACTCATCGCCACTATGAAAAGAAGCTAAAGATAAAGCCAAATGATCAAGATATTACACCCGTACTGGAAGTCCCTAAGGTAGAGGAGGCTCACTCTCTTTTCTTTGATGGAGCCTACAAGAGGAAAGTGGACAAAGCTGCAGCAGGCATTGTCATCTTCAACGAGCAAGGGGATAAGGTTTTCTCCATTGGGAATTTCTTGGATTCTCACTCTAACAATGAGGCAGAATATGCAGCCTTAACTCTTGGGTTAGAGTGGTGTGTGACACAGGGCATTCAACGGTTAAATGTATTTGGTGATGCCATGCTTTTAATAAAACAAATACAAGGAACTTGGGCTTGTAAAAATCATAGCTTGCTGGGCCATTTGCGCAAAGTCAAGGAACTTTTAGGAAAATTTCAAGTTGTACAATTACATCATGTCCCTCGAGCAGAAAATCAAGAAGCAGATGCTCTAGCTAGAGAGAAGCTGCAAGATGTTTCAGTGGTGGGTGCTATCAAATTGAAGCTGCCTCTCTTCCAAGGTAGCGATGCTATGCCTGACATCATGAGTTTCTTGGACACAGGAGAGTGTCCTATGGATCTTACTAAGGGCCAAAAGCAGTGGCTTGTGCGCAAGGCAACAAAATACTGCCTTATCAATGACGACCTCTACTGCAAGGGTAAGGATCAAATTCTTATTCGGGTACCTCTCTCTAGAGAGATCACTGAAATCATTTCAAGTTTCCATGATGGTGTTTGCAGAGGACACTTTGCACTTGACATCACTAGTAGAAAGATTCTACAAGCCGGGTTTGTATGGCCTACTCTACATAGGGATGTGCATCATTGGTGTAAAACATGCAAGGAATGTCAAAAGGCAGGGGATAGGAGGCTCACATATGAGCCACAGACTCCTATAATCTCATATGGACCATTTGAGAAATGGGGAATTGATGCTATTGGGCCTTTGCCAAGGAGCCAATCAGGTAAATTTTATATCATCATGGGTGTGGACTACATGACCAGGTGGACTGAAGCAGTTTCCACCACCCGGATTACAACTAAGGAAGTGGCTAAGTTCGTATTTGAAAAAAATTGTTTCCATTTTGGCACTCCTCTTGAAATAATTTTTGACAGGGGACCAGGTTTTAGAGGAGACCTTGTAGGAGAGCTAATGGAGAAGTTAGGTATCTCACGATGACACTCAACTCCCTACTACCCACAATGCAATGGTTTGGTGGAAAAGGTAAATGGTATGATCTGCAAGATCATCACTAAACATGTAAACAATCACAAAAGTGATTGGGACAAGCATCTTATGGCTACACTTTGGGCTTATCGCACTTCATTTCGCACATCCCTTGGGTTCACACCATATCACTTGTTGTTTGGTAAGGAAGCCATTTTACCCATTGAAGTACAATTGGCTAGTCTCAGGGTGCTAGCTGGGCAGGTGGAACGTCCTAATGCTCATCTCCACAACCACATTCTTGATCTAGAGAGGCTTTGATGTGGGCTTTTCACAATCCAAGCTCCCATACCCCTCTTCTCTCGTCCCCACCCCATGAAAACCCCCTCTTAGGGAGGGAGTGATAAAAGACATTGGAAAAAGTAAGAAAAAAAATAAAGTATGATTATGTAAATATATGAGAAAGGTAAAATAGGCCACCTCATGCCTGCGGGGCAGCCCATCCCCACCTTGCCTCTTTTTTCTTCACTGTTGCCCCGCCGTGTGTCCCTTTTCCTCTCCTCCACTCAAAAGGTCAACCCCCTCTCTCTTCCCCTTGTCCTTTCTCCTTTCTCTCTCCCCTCAAGCTACCCCACCTCTCACCAATAATGCATTCTAACTCACCAATAATGCACCCTAACTCACATGCAACTTACCCTATCTTCCAAAATAGTATACCCCACCCCCCCTTTCTCTCTCCTATCATATCCCATGACCCAAATACCCCCCCTCTCTCTAAATGGCGCCATGTCTCTTGTCTTGTAGCTAAATAACCTCCTCCACACTCACACACACTCAGTTTCAAAAAAGGTGCCCACAGACCCATCCCCACCCGGTGGTTACCTGATTTTTCTTATGTTCACACACATCTGCACACAGATTCACCTCTGGACACACTCCTCTCTCTCCCCTCTTGTAATTACTTTATTCTCCATGTCACCTCTCACTTTTTTTCATCAACCCATCTCTCTCTCTCTTAGTCTCTCTCTCATGAGACTGCTGTTCTGGCACATATACACACAGCCAGACAAGTGGGGCCCACAGTCACATGGCCTATGTAGATAATGATTTCTTCATTTCTAAATTCTACAATTTCTCCCCCCCCTCCTCCCCTATATAAAGAGGGGTCACCATCACACAAAAACACACACCATCACCAAAGAGTACACTATGCACTGTGTGTGCCTAGTGCACACACACACACCCACACCATCACCATCACCGCAATCACCATGCTCGTCTTAAGCATGACCTCTACACCCTTGGGCTATGGAAGATGAAGGGAAACTAAATGAAGGATGATGGCCGTAACCCTCGTGCGAGTCTTTTCCATCAATTCCCACCTATCCTCCATGTGATCTACCCCGCTCTCCCTTCTCATTCCCCTACCCATGCTCCCCATTTCATCGCTTTATTCTCTAAATAAAGCTTGAGGTTTTGTGAGTATGTTTTCTTGCAATGTTTTGCCCATGTGAGGTGTGCGGAATCGCCACCTAGTCATGTGTTTGGAGTGAGCTTGTGTATGTGTGAAGGGTGTGCGGATTCGCCATCCTTTTGTGGTGCCTAAGTACTAAGCCGCTATACCCCCTCCCTCTCTCTCTCTCTCTCTCTCTCTCTCTCTCACTTGATCTCATTCCCTTTCCTCTTCATCATTGCTCCCAAGCATCCATCTCTCTTGGATGAAAACTTTGTTATGGTGGTGTGTTGTTTGCGTCCTAGCCGCTGAAGCTAGGTGGTGCCCCCTGTTTGCTTTACCATGACAAGCTCGAGGCGCGCCATTCGGTCCCTGGTGTTTTAGAGGCCGTCGGGGTTCGGGGTTCGCTTTGCTCCCATCATTTGGTGCCCCCACGGAGGATCTTTTCATGAAACCCTTCGGTAAACTATTGTGAATGGATGAATGGCTAGCAGGATTTGCTAATTGGACGACAGAAGAAGAAGAGCTCCAAGCACAACTAGACGAACTCCGCATCTCCATCGAAGCTCGAGTGCCAGGCGTAACGGTAATCGATTTGCAGTGGGAGAGTCAACCAACACGCCAAACCCAGTGGATATACATAGGCCAAGTGCCAAGAAGAAGAAGGAGAAGGTTGAAACCATGTCCGCAACCTACAACCAACCCACAACAACAAAATGGAAGGAGCTCTACACAATAGAGAATCAACACTATTCTACTTTGAGAATCGGGTAACTCAAGTCACCGAGGTAATTATCACAGTCAGTTTTCAAGTCGCACCTGATGCTGCAGCACAGATAACGGAAGCATTGGCTCACACTCTCACTAGAGAAACTAGGGATCTACTGAGTTTGTTTCAGGAAAGAACACCACCCTCTCCCACAAGCTTGGACAGTGACTAAGCACCTCTAAGCTTCACATGAATCAGTACAACCTACCTCAAGACAGATCACAAATACCAACACGTGTACGCTCAATCAAGGTAATATTGGATTTGAAGGCTCACTACCAGCACGTCATTGACACCATGCCGAGTGGGGAGCGGTTTTTGGAGGTTCTGGCATCAGATCAACCATTTGTCTTACCTTTGGTACAAGGCAATGTACCGTTTGAAGTTTTAATCTATGTCCTAGTATAAGAGGGTATACACGCCTCCTTGTAAAGAAGAAAAAACTTTTGCAAGTTAAGCAGTGTGTCTTTCTAGTTCTCTCTCAGTAATCATGGCAAGTGTAGCATTTCCAACATTTAAAGGAAAGAAGGGGGAGGATTTGGTAACAGACTTCCTAGATGACTTTGAAGTAGCATGTGTAGTGAGCAACAAAGATACGGATGAATCCCGGGTTAGAATCTTTAAGCATCTCATGAAGCTAGAATCTAGATCATGGTACAATGCACTTCCACAAGCAACCAAGGATGACTGGGAACCCTTAAAAACCGCTTTTAAGAGGCGCTTTGGGGGAGGTACCACTTCAGAAAAGTTGTGGGACAAGTTGAGAGACTTGAAGCAGGAGGGTCTTTTAGAATATGCCACCTATGAGTCCAAATTTGTGGATTTGTGGGAACGGTGGGTTGAGTCACTGGCTAGGGGGGAAGCTGCACCCGATTTCCTAAAAAAAGATCGGTTCACGCATGGCTTATGGCCGCTTCTCAAGGAGAAGGTGAAAGGTAGATTCCCGGCTACGTACGAGTTAGCCGTTGAGATTTCTCGCCTTAAAGACAAGAAGCTGCGAATGAAAGCCAAAGAAACTGAGTCAACAGAATCAGGAACATCGCATCGACCAGCAACTATGACAACCACCATTCCACCACCACCACCGGCTCTTGGGGTAAGAGATGACCAACAAGATATGTTGGCCCATATTACTGACCAACTGCAGAATTTCTATGTCCACTTAATACAACAAGGGAGGAGTCAAGAAAGAGATCAAGACCCTGGAAGAGCACGACAACAAAACAGGGAGTATCATTGCTACAACTGCGGAGAAGACAGTCACGGTATGTACTACTGTCCCAAACCACGACAAAACTATAATAGAGGAGGTAGGAGGAACCAATTGTCACCCCCTAGAGAAATAACACCCCCACCCCGAGCACCACCCCCACCAACACAAATTCTACATCCACCCCAGACACCACTACAAGCATCCATCCCACCTCTTCCACCAGCCCCACCACCTGATCGCCCTGTAAACATCATAAGGCTAGAAGAGAAAGGAAAATCCATAGTAGTAGATCCACCCAGACCAAAGGAGAGGGACAAGGGTAAGGAGAATGTAACCTTTTTAGAACCACTTGAAGCCATGACTGTGAAAAGAGCTAGGAGGGAGAAAGCTACACAATCAAATGATGAGAGAAGCATGAGAGGAGAAACTAGCAAGACGCCATCCAGGCCACGACGGAAATTGGGCATCACCGACTTCCAGCTAGGGGAAAGTTCTAAGCCCTATGACCTAACATTGGATGTGGCAGAGCAAGGACCGAAGATTACATGGCCACAGCTGCTACATCTTGCACCAAAAGTAAGGCGACAATGGTCTAAAATGGTAAGTACAAGACGCTCCAAAACAAAGGTAGCCGGAGCAATTTCGGGATGCAACATGGATGACATCCTTCCAATTGTCGACGTAAACATAAAAGGAAAGACGGTTGGAAACACCTACATTGATGGAGGTGCACAAATCTATGTAATGAGCGAAGCTATGATGCTTCGATTAGGGCTCGAGGTTGACAAGCCTTCTCCATGCAAGGCAAAGATGGCAAACAACGCAAAAGTAAAGTGTGTGGGTGTGGTAAGTGCCGTGAAAATCAACGCTTTCAACACTGAGGTAGAGGTAGATGTTTTTGTAATGCCTACTAAGGGGGAGGGCTATCCAGTAATTTTGGGAAGGCCACGGTTGATGGCCATGAAGGCAAAACAGGACTGGGGTATTGGCCTTCTACGCATTACCGGTAAGAAAGGGGAGACAATCTACTACCACATGAGGATTGGCAAGCAGAAGCAAATGAATCTGGAAACATCGGCAGATGAAACCACTAGAGAATCTTTCAGTTCTGAGGAGGAGACCACATCCACCGACAAAAGTGACAGTTCCATTGATGTGATGGGTATCATTATGAAGGATCCACAAAGGGTAAGCACAACTGGTGATCCATCACCAAAAGGGAAATCCAATGAAGAGGAGAGAAAATCACCTGGCCTAGGAGGAAGTAGGTTGAAGGGTATGTTGTCTACGGAATTAACACTTGAGGAGAAAGATAGTTTTTTGCAAATGTTGATGGGATTTCCTAACCTGTTCATTGACAACTATGAAAGAATCACAGGCATTACAGTGGTGGAACATCATATTAAGCTGAAGGAAGGGGTAAAACCAGTTGTGCAAAAGCTACAACGATTGGGGGTCATACAAGAAAAGGCACTCTTGGCCGAGGTAAGGAAGCTGCTGGAGGCGGGATTCATCTATCCTGTAGAAAACTCAGAATGGGTGTCACCCGTAGTGGTGACGCCTAAAAAGAATGGTAAGTGGAGGGTCTGTGTTGACTACAAACCACTAAATGCAGCTACAAAGAGAGACCACTTTCCTCTCCCTTTCTTGGATGAAATTCTGAATGAAGTAGCGGGTTTTGAATGCTATACCGTCTGTGATGGTTATTCTGGATACTTTCAAATACGCATAGCCTTGGAAGATCAGCTAAAAACCACTTTTATCACGCCATGGGGTTGTTTTGCATACAGGGTTATGCCATTTGGTCTCACAAATGCACCTGTCACATTCCAAAGATATGTCACATATGTTTTTCAACCGTTCTTTGGAATATCCATAAGAGTGTTCATTGATGATTTTTGTATATATAGCTCCCGTATTTCACATTTAGAAAAGGTAACTGAAGGTTTGGCCAGGTTGCAGAGCCTAGGTGGGCAATTAAATGTGTATAAATGCCACATTGGGGAGAGTAAAGTCATTCTACTAGGCCATGAAATTTCAGCAAAAGGTATCAACGCCGACCCAAGTAAGGTGTCCGCACTCATAGTCCTACCTTCACCAACGACCGCACGTCAACTGGTCTCTTTTCTACAGAAGGGAGGTACTTAAGTAGATTCATACATCTACTATCACAACTTGTTCTACCACTGCAACAACTCACTCAAAGATCAACTTTCACTTGGGACGAGGAAAGCGAACATCACTACAACAAGGTAAAGGGGGTCTTAGCCACTCTGCCAACTATCTCACCGCCTAAGTGGGATGGAAAATTCTATGTCACCTCAAGTGTTGGTGATGACTCATTGGGGGCTGTGCTACTCCAAAAGGATACGACGACATCTTTCATGAGGCCAATCTACTTCTCTAGTCGAATGATGACAGCAGGAGAGAAAGGTTTCACCCATGTGGAACACTTAGTCCTAGCTCTTAGATTTGCAACTACAAAGTTTAGGTCATATTTGCTGCCTAAGCAATTTGTGATTCTAACCACGGATGAAATATTTCCCTATGTTGTACAACACATGGATGTGTCTGCTAGAATTACTAAATGGCTAGTTCGTCTGCAAGAGTTTGACTACACGGTACAGGTAGAAAGCACGACAAGGGCAAGTTTGGGGGGACTCATGACCTACCAAGTCTTTGAAAGGAAGGAGAAGCAATCTAAGGAAGGAGAAGTCCGATTACCTCCAGTACCAGCGATGATAGAAGGAGCATACTCTCTCTACTTTGATGGAGCCTACAAGCGAGCGTCCGACAAAGCAGCTGCAGGCATAGTGGTCTTTGATGACAAAGGGACAAAGGTATTTTCGTTGGGCCAATTTTTAGATTCACATTCTAACAATGAAGCTGAGTATGCAGCACTAACCAAGGGTCTACAATGGTGCGTCTTGCAAGGTGTACAACGCCTTAATGTATCTGGGGATGCTCTACTTCTGGTAAGGCAAGTAAATGGAGCATGGACATGCAAGAATCCTAGTTTAAGGACTCACTTAAGTGGTGTAAAAACCTTGTTGGGTAAGTTTGAAGAAGTTCAAATACACCATATCCCAAGGGCTCAAAACCAAGAAGCAGATGCCCTAGCAAGTGAAAGGCTACAGGAAGTGGTGGTTGGAGCTCCCTCTATTTCAAGGAAGTGATGCCTTGCCTGACATCATGCATTTTTTGGAAACAGGGGAATGCCCATCAGATTTAAAAAAGGGACAGAAGCAATGGCTGACGCGGAAGGCCACAAGGTATCGACTCATCAATGACGGTTTGTACTATAAGAGTAAGGACCAAATACTCAGGAAGGTCCCTCTCTCTCACGAAATCACGGGAGTAATTGCTAGGTGTCACGACGGGGTTTGTGGTGGTCACTTTGCCCTAGACATAACAAGTAGGAAAATCTTGCAGGAAGGCTTCATATGGCCTAGCCTCAACTGTGATGTACACCACTGGTGCAAAACATGTAAGTTGTGCTAAAAGGCCGGCACTAGGTCACTTATGCCTGAACCACAAACACCTATTCTCTCATATGGCCCATTTGAAAAATGGGGTATCGATGCCATTGGGCCATTACCTAGGGCCAACTCAGGAAAATTCTACATTATCATGGGGGTCGACTACATGACTAGATGGGCAGAGGCTACAGCCACCACTAGAATCACAGCGGTAGAGGTAGCTAAATTTATCTATGAGCACATATGGTGTAGGTTTGGCACACCTTTAGAGATCATCTCTGATAGAGGGCCGGGTTTCAGAGCAGACTTGGTAGGAGAATTAATGCAAAAACTAGGCATTACAAAGAGGCACTTTTCACCATATTACCCTCAATGTAATGGCCTAGTTGAAAAGGTCAATGGAATGGTTTCTAAAATTATTACCAAGCAGGTAAACAATCATCCTGGAGACTGGGATAAGTATCTACTACTAGCTTTATGGGCCTACAGAACTTCATTTCGTACATCCTTGGGATTCACACCGTATCATCTAGTATTTGGTAAGGAATCAATCTTGCCCATTGAAGTACAACTACAAAGTCTCAAAGTAATGGCAAGCCAGCTTCAATAGCCCAACATGCATTTGAGAGATCACATCATCAAGATTGCAGTTGGACAGAGAAGAAACAATTTTATTATGCAGCACAAGCAGAGCATAGACGGCTTAGCTTTAACGAGCATCTCCGGAAAAAAGAATTGAAGAAAGGAATGTTGGTGCTCCGCTACGACAATCGCTTTGACACGCGCAAGGATAAGAAACTCCTACTCCAATGGGAAGGTCCTTTCATTGTCAGGAAAAAGTATGCCAATGGAAGCTACCAGCTTATGGAGGCTGATGGAAAACTTCATAAAACCAGGGTAAATGGTTGGCGACTTAAACCTTATTTTCTTCAATTTGACCAGGCTCCACCTATTGACATTCCAGATGAGGACACACCATCAGCCGCCACCTCCGACGATAATGATCAAACAGATCAGCTAGAGACATGAATGTCTCTAGCCAATAGGGGAGGGCTAATGATGGGGGCTTTTCACAAGCCAAGCTCCCATACCCCTCTTCTCTCGTCCCCACCCCATGAAAACCCCCTCTTAGGGAGGGAGTGATAAAAGACATTGGAAAAAGTAAGAAAAAAAATAAAGTATGATTATGTAAATATATGAGAAAGGTAAAATAGGCCACCTCATGCCTACGGGGCAGCCCATCCCCACCTTGCCTCCTTTTTCTTCAATGTTGTCCCGTCGTGTGTCCCTTTTCCTCTCCTCCACTCAAAAGGTCAACCCCCTCTCTCTTCCCCTTGTCCTTTCTCCTTTCTCTCTCCCCTCAAGCTACCCCACCTCTCACCAATAATGCATTCTAACTCACCAATAATGCACCCTAACTCACATGCAACTTACCCTATCTTCCAAAATAGTATACCCCACCCCCCCTTTCTCTCTCCTATCATAACCCATGACCCAAATACCCCCCCCTCTCTCTAAAGGGCGCCATGTCTCTTGTCTTGTAGCTAAATAACCTCCCCCACACTCACACACACACACACACACTCAGTTTCACTAAAAAAGGTGCCCACAGACCCATCCCCACCCGGTGGTTACCTGATTTTTCTTGTGTTCACACACATCTGCACACAGATTCACCTCTGGACACACTCCTCTCTCTCCCCTCTTGTAATTAATTTATTCTCCATGTCACCTCTCACTTTTTTTCATCAACCCATCTCTCTCTCTCTTAGTCTCTCTCTCATGAGACTGTTGTTCTGGCACATATACACACAACCAGACAAGTGGGGCCCACAGTCACATGGCCTATGTAGATAATGATTTCTTCATTTCTAAATTCTACAATTTCTCCCTCCCCTCCTCCCCTATATAAAGAGGGGTCACCATCACACAAAAACACACACCATCACCAAAGAGTACACTATGCACTGTGTGTGCCTATTGCACACACACACACCCACACCATCACCATTACCGCAATCACCATGCTCGTCTTAAGCATGACCTCTACACCCTTGGGCTATGGAAGATGAAGGGAAACTAAATGAAGGATGATGGCTGTAACCCTTGTGCGAGTCTTCGCCATCAACTCCCACCTATCCGCCATGTGCTCTACCCCGCTCTCCCTTCTCATTCCCCTACCCATGCTCCCCATTTCATCGCCTTATTCTCTAAATAAAGCTTGAGGTTTTGTGAGTATGTTTTCTTGCAATGTTTTGCCCATGTGAGGTGTGCGGAATCGCCACCTAGTCATGTGTTTGGAGTGAGCTTGTGTATGTGTGAAGGGTGTGAGGATTCGCCATCCTTTTGTGGTGCCTAAGTACTAAGCCGCTATACCCCTTCCCTCACTCTCTCTCTCTCTCTCTCTCTCTCTCTCTCTCTCACTTGATCTCATTCCCTTTCCTCTTCATCATTGCTCCCAAGCATCCATCTCTCTTGGATGAAAACTTTGTTATGGTGGTGTGTTGTTTGCGTCCTAGCCGTTGAAGCTAGGTGGTGCCCCCTGTTTGCTTTACCATGACAGGCTCGAGGCGTGCCATTCGGTCCCCAGTGTTTTAGAGGCCGTCGGGGTTCAGGGTTCTCTTTGCTCCCGTCAGCTTCAACTAGACAGAGAAGATGCTATCAACTATTATGCAGCACAGGCAGAGCAACGTCGACTTACCTTCAACAAGAGACTTAGGGAGAAAGGTCTCAAGTAAGGTATGTTGGTCCTACGGTATGGTAACAGATTTGACACTAGGAAGGATAAAAAGTTTTCACCCAGATGGGAGGGACCATTTGTCATTAGAAAGCGCTACGCCAATGACAGTTACCGATTGATGGATACAGATGGTAGGCTCCACAAAACATGTGTCAACGGATGGAGGTTGAAGCAATACTTCTTGAGATTTGATCATACACCTATGATGGAAATCCCCGAGGAGGGAGACTCCTCCACCTCAATTGAAGAAGAATCAAGTACAACGCTAGAGACATGAATACCTCTAGCCTTCGGGGGATGGCTAATGAGGCAAGCTTTTTCATGCATGGGAACCCCCCCATATATCTTTGCCCTTTTACCAAAATATTTCCTATTATATAAGTTACTTTTGATTTTTCTTTCTTTTTTCACAAAAGTTTTAGCCTTTATTAAATAAATAAGACTTATGCTAATCAATCACGATGTAGCATAAATAAGTAAGCTTTCTTTGTTGATATCTCTTTTGACCTTAAATATTAAATATATAAATTACATTATATAGTTCAGTATTTTCTAATATATTTTTCATGTATATATATTATTCCATCCTACCAAATATTTTATTCACTAGTTTTCATTTTCAAACCTCAACCCCACTTTCAAATTTCAATAATACCTCCATCTAGATGATTGTCAATCTTTTCAAAACTCTAGGTCATGTTTTCATACACATGAAGGAGCTTACACTTGAAGGCAAGAGAGAAGTCCACTCAAAGGGGACCACCAAAAGACCTTTGCAGCCACAAATAATACATTATTTGGCTGAATTTTTTAAGTAAAGAAGAACCTCGAATCTGAAGGAGCGTTCAACATGAAAGATGTAGCTCGTGATCTCAACTTTTAGCTAAATGTTTTTCATAATTTTTGGAGTTATGAACACGGAGATATGATTTTTGTAGTGGACCCCAGTTTTCTCGTGTAATGGTGACACAGGCCATCCCCAATTTTCTTCCCTCTAGAATGGCTATGGTTCTACAAGTCTTCAAGCATGATTACAAGAGACAAGGCTCTTTTAATGAGGTCTTGGCAAGTCTAGAGTGATTCTATCACCATTTTTGGAGGATCCATCCTCATCAACAACTATCCACCTTTGACAATCTCTCTTGTAAATTTCTTACCTCTCTCTTCTCTCCCTAATAAGCTTATGTCTAGCCAAAGCTAGACTATTGTAAATATCTCCTATCCTCTACACCCTACCCACATTCTCTCATCTTCTCTCTCTATTAACTCTGGTATTTTAAATAATGAGGAGACAAGATGGGAGCCACAGTCACATGCACCCAATTTTCCTAGTCACCAAAGTGGAACACTCACCTCAAATAGAAATATTGCTAAAGTCTACCCTCTTTCCCTATATAAGGAGGCCATGAGATCTCACTAAGAGGGAGAGAACACACACACAAAAACAAACACACACAAACACACAAACACACACACACCTATCCATTCACACTCTTGTCCTACATGCTTGTAGCATGAACCCTAATCACATAATCACAACACCATCATCATCACCATCACCATGCACAAAAGATGAGCACCACACCTCCACACCACTTGTAATTAAGGGTTGAAGGCACAATTTCAAGAAGAAGAAGGGTGGACACACTCATGATATTCCTCGCCATCAACTCCCATCTCTCCATTATGTCTCCTACGATCTTGTCCCCTTCTCATTTTCCTGCCATACGCTACCTATTGTATTCATCTTTTGCAAGCAATCAACACACTCCATCTTGGTGCCATACTTTGTGTCGCTTTGGATACATCTCATTGTGAGTATGGTATATGCTTGTTCCTTGCCTTTTTTTTCTGCTTATGTAAAGGTGTGCGGATTCGCCACCATACACACACACACAAACTCTCTCTCCCTCTCATATTCCTATCATCTTGAGGTGTGCGGATTCGCCACCTCTTGTATGATAAGTGAGCATACTCGCAAGTTTCCCCTATCTCATTATCTTCCTTACTAACATGCACGAGTAGCAAGCCCATTCTCACTCATTCACCACTCCTCTCACCTTATTCTCCGACCACCCCATTCCACATTTGGGCGTGGATCTTGAAATTGTTTTCCATGGCCTGCTTCATTGTGTATATGTATGCGTCCTAGCCGCATATCTTGCTAGGTGGTGCCCCTATTGTGTATCCCCCATGATGAGGCCATTGTGCATAGTCTTGGTGTAGAGGACACCGGGTCTATTTTTCACTTCCGCCTCTCATCTGCTATAGATCACAAGGGTACACTCATATGCACAATTTGACTCAATTCTGACCAAAGAGACATTATATGCGAATGATGTCTTTTTGGTCTGAATGGAATTCTGTTTCTACCACAGCTACCCTTTGATATGTGCAACATGTATATGTGCTCACAACTAATTTTGGATATCAAAGTTGTACAATTTCACTACTTTTTACCCAAAAACTTTTTGAAAAGAGTAATATGCACTCAATTCTTAACTTAGTTGCCCAATTGAGATGAGACTTGGTACTTGTGCCACACACAATATGCAGAATGTGAGTATGATGTCAAAGGTTCACTTTGACTACTAGATCACCCCTTGAGACATCAGGCTATTAGCCTTGCACGAGTCACACCGTCGGAAGGAAGAACTATTGCACCGCCAAAATCACCTGTGATAAGCATCTATAAAGATTTATGAAGAAATAGCATGAAGCACATTTGGACTTAGGAGAAACCAAGGATATCATGACGTAGCTCATCTTGAGTAGATGTCCATAGAGTATCCATAGACTAAAAACAGAGGAAAAATGAGAGAGATATGTCCATCCGAGACTTGGGGGTACTCTCTCTTGCTCAAAAATGAGCTCTCTCAAAAGTGTGTAGGTGTTCTAGCTATTAAAATGGGTATCCTTTTATCCTCTTTAATCAAATATTTCTTCTCTCTCTCCTAAATTGACATGGCCTTTTGGGGTTTTCATTTCATTGGTTCATAATGAGCCTTTTTTTGTAAAGCCTGGAGCCAAGTCCTTCTCTTTGTGCTCAAGGGAAGGGGTGGGCACTTGTCCAGAGGACCAAAAAGGGGAGGAAGCGCTTGGGCAGGTAGTGTGAACAACTGGAAAAAGGTGCCCCATCTCCTTTGAGTCCGGGAGCTCTCTCCCTTAAGCTCCTCACCAAATTATTCAAACAAAGGGAGCTCCTCACTTGACCTATATAAACCCCATCCTCTCCTTACCCCTTTTTATGTGGGATAATTTCCATGCCACATGGACTCTTACTTCACAATCCTCCCAACTCCCTCATTCCCAAGTTAATTTCTAGTTCTTCCTCCAAGTGAGAGAACTTCTCGGACAACTTTCTAGAAGCATAACTTGCTGCTCCAATCACCAATTGACACACTGTAAACTACAGCTTGGAGCCCATCACCTCGGCTACCTCTAGAAATTTGAAATCTCAAAATTTCTAATTCAAATCATCAAGTTGTCACAGCTACCTTTGTTGCATGCATCTGCACTCACTATCTATGTCGAGACCGCCAACTTCGGACGCACATAAATCATGATGTACAAGTCCGATTCACGAGCTATAAAGCATGGCTAAAAATATGTATTGGAAACCATGTCTTTGGGACTCAAACAAACCAGAACAATTGTACACAAGCCCAGAAAAACCAAACTTTTGTACATGAATTTTTACATGGTCACTCCCAAGACTTGTAGCACTATGTACACATATATACATGAGGCTAGTTAGCAAGATTTTTGGCACAATTTACTGGCTTTATGCTCATCCAAAAAATGCCTGACAACATGTATGATGTCTAATGATGTGTTTTTTCCCAGATTTTACTCACAGACTTTCACAAGTTCTTCGCAATGATTTTCAACACTCTTACGAATTTCTATGCAAACAAATGTGCTCAGAATCACCAATTTCCTATTTTTGCATTTTGAATTGTCTCTTAGCTTTTGAGTATCAAAGGTTGGTCGAAGCCTACGTCTCAATTTGCATTTAGGGTAAAATACCCCTCTACAACACTCTGGTGTAGTCTGTTTGCCAAATTTTGTCTCTTGTCATGTCCTAAGACATTATACGCGTATAATGTCTGTTGTTGAAAATTTGGAGTGTTCTCACACAAATCTCTTGCATATGTATTCTTTTATGGCCAACAACTTCCAACCATGTTCAATCAGCCACTAATTCTTGTGTATTGAAATTCTCCCCCTAAATTCACTTCTTAAGATTGCAAATGCAAACAAGGAACCAAGCAAATCTATTCTATGATAGTCAGCTCTAGATCTCAATCACAAGTTCTACTTACCCTACTCCTATACATCCTATGGAATTTTTATATTAATGAGTAGAAAAATGATTTACTGCCACACATGGACTAGTTTACACTTTTAACACCTCAAAAATCACTCACTCACTAACTACAACAAAACTGTCAAACGTCAATGACCTGGGAAATCCATATGCCCACTCACACCTCTCTACAATCTCGAAAGCCCCACCATTGGATTATACCTAAAGTGAAGTAATAAAATTTTGGCAAACCAAAGAACTTTTACCTCGTAGGATTGGTCTAAGCTCACCTACCTAGGGCTCTCGTCCCTGACAGCGGCACCAATGTTGGCGAATACTCCACAAGCGGATGCTAGCATAGCGAGAACAAAACCAACAACTCTATGTCCAAGGATGAAACTTATCCCGCAGGTGCATGGAAACAAGGAGATGGATATCAATCACCTTCTCGACCATCTAAGTCAATCTCTACTCAAGGAAACCAAATCTAGACGTTCTATGTACTAATGAATACAACTCAAACTACAATGCTCATGCTATTTGAAACTAGACCAAACACATCTGAAAAGTCACAAAACTCATAGAAAACACTCTCCTCATCAAGAGGTCATTACCCTAGGGAGTCTGACTTGATATCCTACCTAGATCCACCCCATGCGACAATCGCGTATAAAGACAGGCAAGAAAATGCAAGTCACCACTTTTCAATTTGTATAATCCTAATATGTAGCTCTACTCACCATGAACACACATGTATAAAGAAATCACCAAACAGACACACGGTTTGCAAGAAAACTCACCCAAAATCTTATAGAAGCTCGCTTCACAACGACGACGACAACAATATTGTGCAAGCTTGACATTGGATTGAAGCCCTAGCTCTTGCTAGCAGATTGGTGGTGTCTCTTTTGCAATGGAGGCTCCGTAGAGCACGTAGGAAAGAGAAAAATTCTCTCTCTCTCTCTCTCTCTCTCTCTCTCTCTCTCTCTCTCTCTCTCAGACACAATGCAGAGTAAACATGAGATTACATTAATTCAAAAGTTGTCTTAGGATTACAAAAATTGGCTTATATGCAATTCCTTCTTAGAGGATCGTTCCCACAAAGAATATAGGCCGCTTAAACCATTACAAAATGTCATTCCATTTCTTTAAAAAACTGATACAAAAAGTTGAGAAAATCTTCTTCTGTGTTCAGCCATTGCCAGGCATGTTTTGGATGAGCATAAAGCCAATAGATTGTGCCACAAATCTTGCTAACTAGCCTCATGTATATATGTGTACATAGTCCTCCAAGTCTTGGGAGAAACCATGTAAAAATTCATGTACAAAGGTTTGGTTTTTTTGGGCTTGTGTACTAATGTTTTGGGTTGTTTGAGTCCCCAAGACATGGTTTCCAATATATATTTTCTGCCGTGCTTTATAGCTCGTGAATCGGACTTGTACATCATGAGTTATGTGCATCCGAAGTGGGTGGTCTTGACTTAGAAAGTGATTAGAGATGCATGCGACAAAGGCAACTGGGCCAACTTGATGATTTGAATTAGAAATGCTGAGATTTGAAATTTTTAGAAGTAGCCGATGTGATGGGCTCTAAGCCGTACTTTACGGTGTGTCAATGGTGACCAGAGTAGCAAGTTATGCTTTTGGAAAGTTGTCCGGGAAGTTATCTCACTTGGAGGAGGAGTTGGAAATTAGCTTGGGCATGAGTCAGTTGGGAGGATTGCAGAGAAATTTGCCATGTGGCATGGGAATTATTCCACATGGGAAGGGGTAAGGAGAGGATGGGGGTGGGTATATAGGGAAAGTAAGTAGCTCTCTTTGTTTGAATCATTTGGTGAGGTGTTAGAGCAACGGCAAGGTCGGACTAGACAAGGGCAAGTCCGGGCTAGGAAGTGTGGAAAAGGAGTCCAACTAGGGCAAAGGGCTAGGAGCCATGCTATGTAGTGGGTGGTTGGACTCCTAGGTTCTAGTTTTCCTTGTCTAACATTGGTATCAAGAGCAGGGCTCCTTTTTTGGGAAAGGCACAGCCGTGGAGGAGGGGAGCCAGACAATGTTGCATGGTTTTTTTCATGTCAGGGTCAAGGGGGCATGGAGCTCACCCCCTGTGAGGAGGACGACAAGCTCGAAGGCGTGGGCATCATCCCTTGCAAGGAGAAGCCGCCTGTCGCCGACCTACATCAAACTACACCCTTGCGAGCTCTACGGCATCGCGCCGGCGTGGGGACCAACTCCTGTGCTTGTAGCAGGTGGGGACGAGCATCAGACGAGGCGGGGGGAGTTTTCCTCAACCCCTCGTGCTATCTACAGGCGGCCATAGCCGGTGACCAACTCCAAGTACACACCCGACAGGCGCCCAACCCCTTGGGGGTTAGTGGCCAAATTGTTTTTCAACAAACTAGGGATGGTCCCCACAGTGGGGTACCCCCGCCCTAACTCTTGTGAAGCTTCGGCGAGGCTCCGCATATCGACACGGCCGGCAAGTAATTCAACACACACATTCTCTACGTATTATCGGCAGAAAATAAAAAATTTAATAAAAGCATCTCAAGGGAAGTTCAAAGTGATGTTATTTTTCAAAATTGATTACGGTCGAATGCATAATCAATTCGGCTACAAGGGATTAAGGAATTCCCTACACGGCTGACATTTCGGATCAATTTTGACTTGGCTATTATCGACTTCGACGAGATTAGCAAGGCTAATTAAACTTTTATGGGATTAGCAAGGCTCATGAAACTTTGCAGTACTCTCAATATCAGGTATTTTTCTTTACATCCGCCGGCGGAGTTAGCATGACTAATCACCGACCTCTACTACGAGTTTCTGTGTTTGATACTGCTATGAGCCTTTCTACAATCCAAGGTATAGTTTTCTCTTTTGTTCGCACAACACGTCTTTGCCATGAAAGCAGAAATTGATGATCAACACATGTTTGACTTTGAATACTTGGAGTCTGCTTCACTTGTTGATGCCTCGGGGTCGGATACTCTCACGGAGGGTACCCACGTGGCAACCAGGATGGATGATGCATACCCAGGCAGTCTATCTTTCTCTCCACGAGTATGTACACCTCCTGCTCAGAGCGTGTTTGATATTCTGGAGGATGATAGTGACTTGCCAAATGCCAGGGAGTTTGTCACTCGACAAGAATGGAAAACTTTTGATGACCGATTTCGCAAGTTAGCTGTACGGGTCCAAATATTTGCTACGCAAGTGGAAAGTCTCACACGATTAATTTACAATATGCTACTAGGATCAACTTCTCACTTGCTGAAAACCCAAGAGGTTGTCGACCCATCAGTTATGACCAAAGAGGTCCAGCATGCACAAGATAATTCGGTGGTAGGAACAGATCTGGTTGTGACCAACGTGGTCAGGAAGCGTGGTCAGGAAGCGACTATCACAATCTAACTTTCAACGTGCAAAAAGTAAAAAATTATGCTTTATTTGCTTAGGAACTCATTAAAAAAAGCAGCCTCCACATGTCTGACAATATAAGCATGATGCATTAGTTTGTGATTCGACATAAACTCCAGTTAAGGTGCAGGGCATAGTAGTTATATGTCTTCATACGTGAATGTGGCTTTTTAGAGTATTGTTCGTTTTTTGAATTGGATAGCGTTATGCCCCGATTTCTTTTCTGATATCATAATTTTTGGTACGACCATTCCACACTCTCGGCTTATACACTCAGTCCAAAATATTATGAGGTGCATACAGGATCAATGACTTAGGGTGTATATGATACACGTGTCACACAATTTTTTCATTTCGCAACGTCAAATGCTTGGTCAATTTCACATAACAAGACTTCTAATTTTTTTCTACAATTGCTTTGACATCAAGAGCAGTGGCAACCAAGTTTAGGGCATCTACATTAATGAGGACATCATCTCACCGAACCCCTACCAGTCTAGTCGATGAAAGGCATTTTTGGTGTTAACTTTTACGTTTATAACTGTCACGGTAGCCACAGGCTTTCACTTTTGTATGCAAGGCATGCTACCCAGGTGGTATATAGTACGCTACCGTCCTTACACAATCATCACAAACCACCACTACAAGGAACCTAAATCTAAGACTTAATTCATCGGCAAAGTGCCATATTTAAGTCATTTTCGTATAGTTACGACCCCCTACACGGTAGGTGACGAGGCCAGATGTGGCTTGTGTTTTCTGTTACCTCTCTCGATGAGAGAGTTATACAGTCAGATTTTTGCTTGCTTAAAGGATAATATGCACACTACACATAAGATGCACACAAGCATGGGCGCGGTATATACAAGGTAGTAACTTAAGGAAAGTTCCTCAGCCCAGCATTCTCTCTCTCTCTCTTTCCTATCTCTCAAAAATAATAATGAAAACTTTTGAAGAATCTTTTGTGTTTGGGGGTTAGCATGAGCCAAGGTGCTCTAGCACTCAACTAGAAATTGGGCAACACGCCCTCTACATTAGTCTTCATCATTTTCACCATGATGAACACTAATTGCCATATACCGGCTACGAGCCACACACGCTGACTAAGAGTCATTGTCAGATCTCAGGTATGACCCACCTATTGGCATTCCTGGAGTGATTGTTCTTAAGCTCAAACAGATCTATCTAGTGGAGTACACATCGATGTCAATTGACAAGCCAGAGTCTTCTCATTATGGCTGTTTAGGGTGTCATTTTTGCACAACATGTTTTCAGTCCGACACTCAAGTTGAGTTTTTATAAACTCACATCAGCTGATCTTTACCATGGATTTTAGATACAACAAACCATTACGACAGCATGGCTGTCCATAAGAGCTAAGCATTTCACTTTTGCTGATTTCCTGCTTCTTCTATTGTACTACGGAGTGTCTATAGATATACTGTTTTGGGGTAATATCCCATAGGCATTGAGGATCATAGTTTTATTTATCCCAGTTCTACTTTCACAGAAAGAATCCCTCATCTACCATGGGGTAGCAGACATATTCAACTTTAAGTTACTTCCAATTATTATGTACACGGTGGTCTATGTTGGTTATCATTACCTGCTTGTTGAGCAGTTTCTACAAAGGGTCTTACCAAGGGGTTTGATTACGTAGATTCTAACCTACGGGGTTGAATTGCGAAGGCAACACCCAGGGTTTCCAGTGCAATGCTACTTGGTTTTTTCAAAGGTGGGCGACGTGCTCCTCTGCGTTTGAATACGGGTAAGTGACCATTAAGTTCAAATCTCCAGGTACGCATCTATTGATTTGGTGTTATTCCATTTTTTGGTATGATTTGCTTGGTTTCTTCAAGTCATATGAATCTGCTTAAATATTTCCGAGCCATGCCAAGGGCATGTTGGAACAAAGTATCTTTGGGCCGTAGTGTCCAATATACATTATGATGTTATGAACCCACTTGTCGGGTTCGATTTGGCACATGTTGTCACATGGGATACAACATGGTCTAGGAACTCAAGGAGTTCAGTTAGGCAACATGGAGCAATGACAATGAGGGTCCCTCTCACTCTTGTTGCAAAGTGTTTTGCAGTTACCTCCACACACAAGTACATCTTGTACTTGATGGATGTCGCTTTTTCGTCCATCCTTATTTGAGACATATTCCACATGTGGAGAATATGAGTCTCTGGGACTGACACTGGAGCCTAATTCCTAATGATGTGGCGTGACGACGTCCCTACGTACTGGTCACATTCGTTTATTAGACCATCTGCAGCGACATCCATCAAGTACATCTTGTACTTGATGGATGTCGCTTTTTCGTCCATCCTTATTTGAGACATATTCCACATGTGGAGAATATGAGTCTCTGGGACTGACACTGGAGCCTAATTCCTAATGATGTGTCGCGACGACGTCCCTACGTACTGGTCACATTCGTTTATTAGACCATCTGCAGCACACCATATCAGGAACAATTTCAGTGGCCAGAGATTGTTAGGTAGTGAGTACCGACTTGTTCGATTACAAGTGTTGTGAAACCACCTTAATGGAGGGTCGTTTCTACATATAGCCAAGTATGCTACGTTCATGAGAATGTCTCATGGTTGGTATCTAGGTGTGAGTGGGTTGTCACATTCCATTATGGTCCAACTTTTGTTGCCAAGATTTTTCGTATGCACCATGGAAAGTCTCGTCATGGAATTGCGGTTTGGATAAGTTTGTGTTAAATGCATGCACATTAGGTGTTATGGGCCCTAGTGTTTAACACTGATTTATTTGGAGCGGCATGCAAATTCATGGACTTTATTATTTTTTCACCTTTTTGCATTGCAAGTACAATCTCTACTGCAGATTTATTATGATTTTACACCCTGCCATACAAGGTGCTGGCTCAGGATGGGTGTCTGTGGTTGGATGGTCTAAACTCTATGAGCTTACCCTAATCCAACCCCCTTTCAACCTCCTTTCAACCTAGTTGGTTTTCTCCACTCCATATCAAAAATATGACTGGATATTCAATGGTTGAATCCTAGTTTCTCGACAGTCGTGGAAGATTGTTTGTAAGTGGTTGGGGAAAATTACCTCACTCTTACTGCTTCTATTCATTCCGTGTTGGATAGGAAGCTCACACGTATTTTTTGCTAAGAGCATACGTTAGCACAACGCATTTCTGAATGGGTGATTCTCTCCCTATTCTAGAATTTTCTTAAGTAAGGTTTTCAACTTTGAACACCTGTTGTGGTGGGGTTGGATACCGTTTCAATAGTTTCATACGTCAAGGACTTAGTAGGTGTCCTGACAAAGTATGTTGGCATGCAGCCTACATTAGGGGTGAACATGTAGTTCTCTGTGTTCCAAAATGGTCAGAAGTATGACACGAGGACTCTCCCTATTCCCTTCCATAGGAGCTATGAGCTTTTTAAGATACTCACGCGAGTTGGAAATCTGGCTCACAACTTCATGGACAGTTGCACCTAGGTTTTCTTGCACTATTCTAGTACCTTCAAAAGATCTGAAACTTGGTTATTCCTTTGAACAACTCTTAGTTGTAGTAACTCCTTTATAGTACTCAAGTGAGTCATACATGGAGTTACCAATTAAGACCCAAGTGCTTGCAAAAGGACAACAATGTTGAAAATCAAGAGGTTGCTCTTGGTTTCATTGAACCTCCTCACTACATTAAGAAAACATTAGTGTTCTTACAAAGGTACTACCACTTTTGTTTTCGAGGACGAAAAATCTTCTTTAAGGGGGGGGTAATGTCAGGACAAGGGCAAGGCCGAACTAGACAAGGGCAAGGCCATGCTAGGCAGTGTGGAAAGCGAGTCCAACTAGGGAAAATGGCTAGGAGCCATGGTATATAGTGGGTGGTTGGGAGGTGGACTCCTAAGTTCTAGTTCCCCTTGTTTAACATGCGGAGCTTGGGGGTCAGAGCTTGTGGAATCAAAGGAGATGGAGGCACCTTTTTCTAGCTGTTCACACTGCCTGCCCAAGGGCTTCCTCCCCTTTTTGGTCCTCTAGACAAGTACCCACCCCTTCTCTTGAGCACAAAGGCACCAACTTGGCTCTAGGCTTTACCAAAAAAGGCTCAAAATGAACCAATGAAATGAAAACCGCAAAAGGCCATGTTGGTTGAGGAGAGAGAGAAGAAATATTTGATTAAAGAGGATAAGAGGAGCCCCATTTTAATGGCTGCAACACCTACACACTTTCCACAGAGCTCATTTTTAGCAAGAGAGCATACCCCCAGCTTCGGATGGCCACATCTCTCTCATTTTTCCTTTGTTTTTAGTCTATGCATACTCTATGGACATCTACTCAAAATGAGCTACGTCATGATATCCTTGGTTTCTCCTAATTCCAACTATGTGTCATGTTAGAAGGATTCTTCATAAATAGTTACAGGTGCTTATCTCACGAGTGGTTTTGGCGGTGCAATAGTTCTTCCTTCCGATGGTGTGACTCGTGCAAGGCTTTAGAGGAACTTGTTTTCCTTGTTACTTGCATGCTCACATTGTTTCGGTACCCCCACTAAGGAGCAAGTGCTCATGTGCTGAAATATGTTGATCCGAGCCTATCACAAATTTTTGTTTATCATATTTTGTTGGTTTTCCTTGCTTCTAGAGGTTTACAATAAAAGAAAGAGTGAGAACAACCTCTTGGAAAAAATTAAAAAAAATGATTTTTTTCTTGACTAGTTCACCGGAGGTGAAAGGTAGAGGGAGAACCTAGTGGTAAAGGGAAGGGAAAATATGTAAATGTGAAAAGAAAAGATATGATGTGGTTGTGGAGCCATGCACCCATGATTCAAGGGTCATGAGTGGCTCATATCATCATGGCTTTTGAGCCATATGATGATTCAAACAAATGGGACCCAAGTGGAAGACTTGGTAAAGGAAGAAACCAGGCACATGATTTTGTTGAATTTTTAAAAAATACTTCCACTCCGATCCAAGAAAAGTTGTCTTCATCAAAGTTGTAACTGACAAGCTGAAGATTCTTGCCATATTTTTTTTGTAATTTTTGCATCTACAGTCTAGGAGATATGGCCAAAATGGTGGACGGCAGTTTTTTCAACTGTGGTGGAGACCACCCCCCTACCTTTACACACACACACCCTTCCTTTTCCACATTGAGACCTTCTTTTAAATCAGCCATTAGTCTTCTCACCCTCCTCTCCTTCCTCCTCTCTCTCAAGCTCAAAAACCCATCAAAGTTCCTCTTCTAATCACCTCTCAAGTCATGCTTAATCTTGTTGTAATTCATAAGTTCTCACTCAACCCCTTTCTATTATTACTAGATATGTATTGATTTTATGTAGATTCTTTACATTTTAAAATAAGGAAGCTCTTGGACTCAAGCTATGGAGGAAGGAGTGAAGACAACACAAGTGATGATGGAGCTAATTGGTCAACAAATCACTTGGAAGGAGCTTCTTCATTGGTTGAATATCCCTAATCAAGCTTCATTTGTACAAATTACACTTGTATCTTAACCTCACTCCTAATCACTCTCTTTCCTATATAAAGAGGCCTTCCCCTTTGTAATTTCAAGCCTCCCTCAGCCCATTGAGCCTTTGTATCACTCACCATGAGCCCATAAGCTCATTCATTCACTCTATTCTTGCACATCCTAGAGTGCAAATTGTTTCATGCTAGTAACCTCTCCTCCTCTTACTTATGTTAATTAAGAGAAATGTTTTATATGCGTGTGAGAGTGCTTGATGTGATCTTGGCTAATCCTTGAGTGATTGTTTGGTAATCTATATGCTATTTGTGTTGGGAGTGTTTGAAGTCATCCATTCCTTGTACACACACCACGGTTAATGCTTCATTCATAGTGATCTCTCTCTCTCTCTCTCTCTCTCTCTCTCTCTCTCTCTCTCTCTCTCTCTCTCTCTTTGTGTAGCGGTCCTAGTCCACGCTTCCAAGACTAAGTGGTGCCCTCATCTCATTTCCCTTGTGGCGCAATGGAGTTTGTTTTGGTGTAGAGGCCGCCATTCCAAATTTCCTTCGTCAATGTCTATTATGCAGGTAGAGAATGTAAAGGGGATGTGGGTCCTTATGGAAAACTACCTATGTATGTGTAAATTGTGTACAACACTTGAGGTGGTTCTGTAATTGGATTGCAGTCTTTGGAGGGTCATGAGGTTTTGTGAAGTCAAGAAATGGGGGCGGGGTTAACCAGTGTGAGGTGGATTAGGTACTGGAGCGATCCAACATCCCTTGAACTTTTGACGTCACATGGAAGTGTTTTTGTGGCAATCAAACATGGTGGATGAGTTTCCACAGTTTCACGGATTGCCTAATAAGAATGTACGTACTTTCATTGAGAAATTCAAAGTTAATTGCTTATTGCAAAATATACTAGATCAAGCTATATTGTTGCGGTTGCTACAAGACAATTTACAAGATGAGGCAAAAGTTTGGCTACAGAATTATGAAGAGCTAGTGCAGGCACAAACTTCAAGGGTGGTTTTGGCCTACAATTGTGTGAAGTAGGCTTTTTTGGCACAATACTGGAGTATCAATATACTTGATGAAGTTTGGCATGAAATTTTGGGGTACACCCAAAAGGTTAATCAAAGTGTTGATGATTTTTTCATGCAACTTACCCGTTTATGGGATAAATGGGCCCGAGCTTTGGGAAATGAAATCCCTCCAGCCATGCTAAAGAAGGACCTTTTTGTGGAAAACTTAAAGGAAAGTCTGAATTCAAAGTTCAACTACAAAGGTCTGTTACCTTTGAGAAAGCATTCACTATCGCTAGAGAGAAAGAATGGAAGGCTCAAAGACTTAATGACTAGAGCGGTCCATGTGCAAGGTAATGGTGGCCAAAATAAGGGAAATTAGGCAGAGGCTAGAGATCAGGCTGGAGATCAACCTACTCAAAGGGTTGCAAACACTGAACAATTATAGAGAAATATGCAGGACATGATGACCATGATGCAAACATTGCAGCTCAGTGTTCCGGAGTGACCATGTAAAAATTAATGTACAAAGGTTTGGTTTTTTCGGGCTTGTGTACTAGTGTTTTAGTCCCCAAGAAATGATTTCCAATAAATATTTTCAGCCGTGCTTTATAGCTTGTGAATTGGACTTGTACATTATGAGTTATGTGCGTCCGAAGTGGGTGGTCTCGACTTAAAAAGTAATTGTAGATGCATGCAACACAGGCAACTGGGACTGATGATTTGAATTAGAAATGCTAATATTTGAAATTTGTAGAGGTATCTGAGGTGATGGGCTCCAAGCTGCACTTTATGGTGTGTCGATTGGTGACCAGAACATCAAGTTATGCTTCTGAAAAGTTGTCCAGGAAGTTCTCTCACTTAGAAGAGGAGCTGGAAATTAACTTGGGCATGAGGGAGTTGGGAGAATTGTGGATGAAGTTGCCTGTGAGCATGCAAGTAAGGATAGGCTGGGGGGGTATAGGGCAAGTGAGGAGCTCCCTTTGTTTGAATCATTTAGTGAGGAGCTTGGGGGAGAGAGCTCGTCGACTCAAAGGAGATGGAGGCGCCTTTTTTGACCTATTCACACTGCTTGCCCAAGCGCTTCCTCTTCTTTTTGGTTCTCTAGACAAGTGGCCACCCCTTCCCTTGAGCACAAAGGAACTGACTTAGCTCCAGGCTTTACCAAAAAAGGCTCAAAATGAACCAATGAAATAAAAACCGCAAAAGGCCGTGTTAGTTGAGGAGAGAGAGACAAAAGATTTGATTAAAGAGGATAAGAGGAGCCCAGTTTTATTGGCTACAACACCTGTAAACTCTCCAAAGAGATCATTTTTTAGCAAGAGAGAGTACCCCCCAACTTCGGATGGCCATATCTCTCTCATTTTTCCTATGTTGTAGTATATGGATACTCTACGGACATCTACTCAAGACGAGCTATGTCATGATGTCCTTGGTTTCTCCTGATTCCTAGTGTGCTTCATGCTAGAAGGGTTCTTCATAAATATTTACAGGTGCTTATCTCACAAGTGGTTTTGGCGGTGCAATAGTTTTTCCTTCCAACGGTGTGACTCGTGCAGGGAAAAACCTGTCACCGAAGGGCTTTTGAATTACCAGTCAAAATCTCAAAAAAATTCCATTCAATCTCTGCTTCAAACCTTCCAGTTTTTTCTTTACTTTATCCAATTGCATATCCGCCACAAAAAACTTTCTCCAAAAGGTTGTTTCCAAGGCCACCCAATCTATTGTACCACTTCTTTGGTTTACCATGAACCAAGAGTGAAAAAACGTGAATTGTACCTTCTTCTCTCGCCAGTCCACTATCTAGCAAAATTACTCCATGATCCTATAGTCATGTTTCTGCATCTTCGACTCCAATGAAAAATGGAAACCCTAATTGTATCTCTTCAACAACATCAGATCTTCAAAAATTTCACATCTATCATTGCCAAAATCCTTCTTTCACCCTCAACCACGAGCAACTAGAATTCTTAAGTGGAGGCACAAGAAGATGGAAGGGGGAAAATGGAAAACACACCCAATATTCCATACACGCCTCTATATAGCTCAAGTGGAATCACAACACCCTGATCCTCTCCAAAAAACACACCAACAACAAAATGTTACTACAAACACTCGTTTGCACACACTCAAGCCCACAATCACACACAAAATCCCACAAACACACACAGAAGCACATCTTATTGCATTCCAATTGTTGTAGTCGCTTCTCGATTCTCAACCAGACACACAACACCTCTCTTCCTCTCTCTTTGCAAACACACCAATTGGCTCGGGGGGGCTCCCACACAACGCCTCTCTTTCTTTTTTGGTGCACAAACACCAATTGGCTTGGGGACCTCACATAAAGCCTACAAATGTCGACACCTTTGCACAAGAGAAGAGAAGAGAAGAAGGGATGAGAGTGACAACACCAGAGACAATGGAATTAAAGATTTCCTTTTTCCCAATTAATTGGATATGGTGGATCATACACAAGAAGGCTCTCTTAGAGCTTTATCTCCTTCTATGTCTTACCCACAACCTCCAAAAAAGGCAGGTTACAAAAACTAAAATATCTTCCAAACGGTGCAAAATTAGAGCTATTTTTACAAAGAGCGAGTTTAGCAAAAAAATTATAGAATATGAGTTTTTGGCCCTCCTCATGCAGTCAAGTTAAACCATTCACCCACTTTCCTTTTCCACCACTCACCACATGGCCTTCACTTCTCAATCAGTGCCTTGCGTGGCCTAAGAGGCTTTTCACATGAAGAACCTTTTTTAAAGTATCAAATCTCTACCTTGTTCCACATAGCCTCATAATTTATACACATCGTGAATTATTTTGGATAAATTTGATGCACCCACTCACTACAAAAAATACACAATTTAGGATTGAAAGATCATAGTTCAATAGCCGGTGAGGGAGCTCAAGTAACCAGGAATATCCTATGATGGACTTGAAAAAGGCAAGCGCATTGACTTAGCTAAACTAGAAGAAGAACCAAAGCCAACATATATTTCCATCAACCTCATTGAGGAGAAAAAGCAACCAATTATAGCTATTGTTAAACAATATATAGCTGTGTTTGCATGGTCATACAAGGACCGTAAGGGAGCGGATCTGAGCATTTTCTAGCATATAGTACCCCTTAAGAGTGATGCAAAATCTTGTTGACAACGTCCCTATATCTACAATGAAACATTTTTTAGAAAGATCAAAGAGATGGTAGACAAGCATAAGGAAGTGGAGTTTATCTACAATATTGAACATAGAGATTGGGTGTCACCAATTGTGGTAGTGCCCAAGAAGAATGAAATATTGCAAGTTTTTGCAAATCTCAAATAGGTAAATGCTACTACCATTTGAGACAACCACTCTCTCCTGATTATTGATCATGTGATTGAGAGAGTTGTAGGCAAGGAAGCTTATGGATTTCTTGATGGATCTTTAGGCTACAACTAGCTTGCTATAAAGCTAGAGGATCAACATAAGACAACCTTTGCAACAGAATGGGACATATTTGTATACAAAATGATGCTATTTGGCTTGACCAATGCACCTGTCACATTCTAGAGGGTGATGAGTCATGCTTTTAATACCTGAGACAATTCTTAGAAATATACATGGAAGACTTATGCATGACTTTTTTTGAGAAACAAGCACTTAGAGCATCTGAAGAAGATCCTTGAGAAATGCAGGACTTATGATATTTTCTTGAATCCTGAGAAATGTATCTTCGTGGCAAGATACATTTCGAGAAATGTATCTCCATGGAAAAATAAGGAAAAATTCTAGGACACTTGTATCCAAGAATGGCATTTCCACTAATCTTGAGAGGATACAAGTGATTTTTTCTCTACCAAGACCAACATAGGTTAGAGAGGTACACCCTTCATGGGCCATTGTGGTTACTACAGAAGATTCATCTATCTGTACGCAATCATTGCAAAACCTCTCTATGCTATCATCACAAAGTTTCAATGGACTGACAAATGTGAAGAGGGATTCCAAGAATTGAAGAAGATATACTGATTTCTACTCCAATTTTGAAATCTTTTGATTGGACTACGACATTTCATGTCCTTGTTGATGCATCAACATATGCTACCAAATGCATCCTAGCATAGTCTAGAGAGAACAAAATGGATTTTTGCATTTGTTACTCCAACAGACAGCTTAATAATGCAGAAAAGAATTACACAACCATGGAAAGAGAAGGGCTAGGAAATACAATGAAAAAGTTTAGACACTACCTTCTTGTGAACAAACAAATGTGTGTTCTTTGTGCATCATCAAACAGTATTATACATGGTGAGAAAACCCTACAATACAAGACATATTGTTTGATATTCTATCATATTGCTAGAGTTTGATTTCATTGTGGTGGTAAAAAATGAGACTACACATCAAAGGGTTGACCGTTTGTTTAGATTGACTCATGGAGAAGCTCCAAATGGAGTTGATGATGACTTGCAAGACTCTTATCTATTGAGTTTTGAGATCGTATTGAGTTGAAGCGAACATGTCATACCTTTGCTCACCATTGATTCACTCCAAATTGAAAGGTAGCCATCAATCATTGAGAAGACATACAACTAGTGCGTATAGCTGGAAGGCTATACAAGCAAGGGAATGACAGACTATTGAGGCTATGTATAAAGCACACAAAAATGAATGTCATGCACAGAATATGGGAATTCACAATGGGAAAGCACAAAGATTTCATATATTGATGAGACTTGGTGTATTTACTGGCCGAGAAGGCAACAAATTGTTCATGACTATATCAATTCATGTGACATTTGTGTAAATTAGGCACTTGTAAAACATTCAACACTGTTCAAAATGGTGGTTTCACCCAAGTGGAGTTTGTACATTGTGGATTACCAGACCAAAGGTGTCTTACCAAAGGGGCTGAGTAGTTTGAGAATAAAATATATTCAAGCCAAAGATGAAAGCTATGTGTTGATCAAAAACCACCTCTACAAGAGAGGAAATGATAATCAATTGAAAATGTGTGCCACAGAAGATGAATACATTCCAATTCTCAAGCAAGCTTATGTTGGACAGGCCAACAGACATTATTCTAAAGATAAATCTATAGAAGAAATACTGTTGGAGGATTTTGATGGCCAACCTTGTTCATGGATGAAAAATCATATGTGAAGAGATGTGATGAATGTCAGCATACCAAAGAACCTATACGGTGGGACAAAATGTTGTTATGACTTATAAATATGTGGGCAAGGGCTTTTACCTAATGGGGCATTGACTTTGTTGGACCAATTATACCTTTTGTAGATAGAATGCATTCTCAATATATCATTGTGGCTATGAACTATCTAACCAAGTGGATTGAATCCACAGAGACACAAATAAATGATGCAAAAACAACATTGCAATTCTTACATGAGAATGATTTTTCAAGATATAAGCTATCGATTTTTCAAGATATAGGCTATGGATCAAAATAGTGAGAAATATTGGGACTCACTTCATAAATGAAATGCTTGAATTCTTGTTGGAAGAGTTCATGATAATTCATCACAAACTAGCACCATACCACTCTCAAGCTAATGGACAAGCAAAGAGCACAAACAAGATCCTATGCATCATGCTTACAAACGTAGTGAGTGAGTTAAGAGAACATTGGGAACAAAAGTTACATTCAACTCTATGCGCATACCGAGTTGCTTACATAACAACAAAATTTATAACACCACCTTTCAAAATGGTGTTTGGACTTAACACTATACTTCCCATGGAATTCTTGATTTCGACACTTTGAATAGACACAAACCTAGAATGGATAGGTCATGAGCTATCAGAGAGAGTAATCAAGGTAGAAAAGCTAGATGAAGTATGCTTATGAGAAGTTGTTGGCATCTAGTATGTGAAAAAATGACACATGAAGGAATTATATGATCAACATGTGATAAAAAAGGAGTTTAAAAGGGTGACTATGTCTTAGTCTAAACCTTAAAACAAAACTCCAAAACAATAAAAAAGCAAGGTAATGGCCTATTTTTTATTACTGACACATCATCAAGTGGCACCATAAAATTTGCAACATTAGAGGGAGAAGAGATGTCCAACTAGATTAGTGGTTGCACGTTGAAGAAATATCATCTACACATAGCCACAAAAATGCTAAAAAAGATTCACCACATAGCAGAATGGAAGCGCAAAACCTAAGCTAAGCAAGCATAGGCTCACATTAGGAAGGGCATGGGGTCTAAGGGGGCCTCTTTATTTGCCATGGGATTAAAAAGGAGATTATGAAAGGGGAAAATGGGTGGATGCCATGTGGGCTGAAATGGTGTGTATGGCACGGCCTAAAAGTAAGTGGTCAAACATGTACTATTTTATAAAATATAAAGAGAAAATCTCTCATAAATTAAAAAAACTAAACTTTTCTCTAAATAGTTGAGTAAAAACCAATCCTTTCTCTCTCTAGTGGCTGCCAGTTTCTCCCCCCTCTCTTTTAAAAGGGGGTCCCTCCAAAAACATGCTCATCATTTCCTCTCTCTCTCTCTACTTTACCATCTCTCACTTCTCTTCACTTCACCTTGCAAGTTGGTTCTCTTTCCTTCTGTTGACCCTGCACCAGATAGTACTTGTACTTATGTTTAATCAATCAACTCTTAGTCAGTCGGATCTTAGTAAGTCGGAGTCTTGATAGTCGGATTTTTGTTAATCGGATGTAACTGTTATAATTGCAAGAAGTTACTATTTAAAGGTCATGCTGGTTCATGCAAGTATGTAATTTTGGTTGAAATGGAAGTTATCTTTGGACCAAGATGAAATGTAGTCTCTTGCTCTATGATTCATATTTGTTCTTCAATCTACTGTGTCAGACTTTGGTGAATGGTGAAATGCTGATGAGTTGGATATGTTTGCCTTTGTCTAACTCTGTCTGTAGTATGTGTGACATGTTGTCAACACCTAAGTTCTGTGTGTGTTGAAGAACCCCAACACTTTGGCGATCCTGCTATTATGAATCTGTGGAGAATCATGTATGTCACAACAAGAGAGGAGAGTAGGAAGATTTTATTATATGAGGGCACGGGCGCGAGCAGGAAACCTTGATATTGATCCTTTTCATTATGATGATGCCTCTAATGGAGAGGAGGAGTTCCGTGACAGTGAACAGGAGTTATTGAACCAAGGGGCTGAGGGTTCTGTGAGAGCATATGGGAGGCACGTGAGCCAATTTTTTGGAGCACTTGCCTTGACAAGAAGACCTGCAGGGACAAGAAGAAGGCTTCAGTTACCAGGCAAAGACCTAGGAGACCACCCAGAAATCCTCCCATGGCCCATCCAAACCCTACAGTGAAAGCAACCAAATTTAGAGGAAAGTTGAAAGAAGATGCAGACTGTCATGCTGCCTAGTTTGAAACAAAGTGGCAAGCTAGTGGTTATCATGCCTTGCATAATGACCAAACAAAGATGGAGCAATTTGCAGCTACATTAGAAGGCAAAGCCATGAGTTGGTTTAGCCAATATGGTATAGCCCATTTTGCTACCTATAATGCATAAAGCAACTCAGGAAGGGGAATTGGTGAGTAAATTAAAGAGAATTGGTTATTCAGTGTTGGCACCCAAAGCTAAGTTGTATTGTGAAATATGTGACAAAGAAGGACATGCCACCTCTAGGTGTTGGTTTAACCCCAGGAATAGGGAGCAACCAAATGCAGGAAGAGGTAGAGGTGAACCTGCAGCAAATCAGGTAGCTCCATTTAGAGAAAGACAACCATTTAATAGACCACCAAGACCTCCATGGAGAGAGAAAAACAACAATCAGAGGAGAGGAGACAAAGTGATTCCTTGTGTCTATTGTGGATCACCAGACCATTGGGTTGGTCTCAATTGTGAATTATGGGTTAGACACAGGGGAGAAAGAGGGATGCCCATTGTGAGGCCTGGTCAGGTAGACCAACAGGGAGTGCAGCAGCAACCACAGCATAATCAACAAACTCAGGCTAATGTTATTTTGGTGGAAATTCAGGAGCAGCAGCAACCAGAGCCAATCATAGTACATCAGGCTGAGTATAAGAAACATGAAGAAGGATGGTATTGTGATTGTTACCAATGTCCTCAGGTGGAAGAAGCTGAAGCATTGGAAGTCACAAGAGTAAAAGCTAAGGGACCAATTAATTGGAGAGAGCAGAAAGATGTGAGGGATAAGGTTCATGAAAAAGTGCAGAAGGAGCAGGTTCAGTATGCAGAGGAGAAGGATGGTATTGTGATTGTTACCAATGTCCTCAGGTGGAAGAAGCTGAAGCATTGGCAGTCACAAGAGTAAAAGCTAAGGGACCAATTAATTGGAGAGAGCAGAAAGATGTGAGGGATAAGGTTCATGAAAAAGTGCAGAAGGAGCAGGTTCAGTATGCAGAGGAGAAGAATGAAGAGTTGGAGGTATCTAAGAAGCGGCATAAGCTTGACAAGACAAGTTTGATGCCAACAAAAGAAGACAAATATTGGTTTGAGGTACTTGTGAACTCTCCCTTGCAATTGTCATTGGATCAATTATTATGTATAGTTCTAGCCTTTAAGGAGAAATTGTTGAAGAAGCTTCAGGGTCAGCAAGACCAAGTGTTGGCAAACCAGTATCCTGAAGTAATGCTGCAGCAAATTGATCCAGCAGATGTGGATTTTGTAGTACCTATTGTCGCATGCTATTTAAAGAGGTGCTGTTGGATGGAGGATCAGGGGTGAATATACTTCCTGAGGAGGTTTATAGAAGATTGAAGTTAGGAGGAACATTAGCTCCATCACCATTTCAAGTGAAGATGGCAGACCATAGGAGAGTCCAGCCTTTAGGCATTCTCAAGAAGCAAGCAATTGAAATTTCATGTATGGTTTTCTTTGTGAGCTTTGTGGTACTTAGAATGAAGGATTCAGATTCTTCCTACAAGATGCTGTTGGGAAGACCTTGGTTTAGACAAGCTAGAGTTAAGCAGGATTGGGGAGAAAATGTTGTCATGATGAGAAAGGGGAAGCAGTCAATAACCATATCAATGCAGGGAAGAAACAAAATCCCTCCAAAGACTAAACCATTATGTGCTCAGACCATAAACTTGGCAGCTACAGTAGAAGATGATGAAGAGGAGGAATTTTTGAGAGCTAATCCCACTATTGTGCCTCTCTTTGAGGTTCATGTAGAAGGGATAATACAGAAGGATGAAGATCAGGGTGAGGATGAAGCAGAAATAGTTCCAGGCCAAGAGATTGCTGGATCTAAAGTGTTGCAGATGCTGGATCGGAATTTAGAGGTGCCTCAGAAAGAGCAAATTGATCAAGAGGAGAAGGAAGCAAAAGCGATGGCAGAAAAGATCTATGATAAAAGGTTTGGCACCTCCACTAGGGTAAAAGAGGATGAAGTCAAAGATCTATGATAAAAGGTTTGGCACCTCCAGTAGGGTAAAAGAGGATGAAGTCAAAGAGTATAATTTGAGAACTGAAGAGGATCCCAGGATGGTCAGAATGAGCATCCATGCTAAAGGAGAATTTTTGAAAGGTTTGATTCAGCTGTTGCAGGAGTATAAAGATGTATTTGCTTGGGATTATTCACAGGTAAAGGGCATTGATCCTGGATTACATCAACATCACATTAATCTCAGAGAGGATGCTAAACCAATCATACAACAGAGATACAAAATGAACTCCAATTTTGCAAAGCAGGTAAAGCAGGAATAGATAAGTTATTGGCAGTAGGATTCATCAAGCTAGTTAATGAAGTGTCATGGTTGTCACCAATAATTGTTGTGCCAAAGAAGAATGGGAAGTTGAGGGTGTGGGTGGATTATAGGAAGTTAAATGCTGCAACTATTACTGATCCTTCCCTATGCCATTTTGTGATGCTGTGTTGGATGCAGTATCTGGACATGAGATGTATAGCTTTCTTGATGGTTTTTCAGGTTACAATCAGATCAAGGTAGCTCTAGAAGACCAACACAAAACAGCTTTCATCACTGAGTGGGGAGCATTTGTGTATACAGTGATGAGTTTTGGTTTGAAGAATGGTCCACCTTCCTTCAACTTTGTGGATCATAAGACATTTGAACCTTATCTTCAGGATTTTATGAGGGTTTTTGTAGATGACTTTTTAGTATTTGGAAAGAAGGATCAACATTTGGTTCACTTGAAGTTATGTTTAGAAAGATGCAGACTGTTTCAGATGGCCTTGAATCCATATAAAAGTGTACTTACAATTAGAAGTGGTATTTTATTGGGACATGTGGTATCTGCTGATGGGATGGCCATTGATGCCAAAAAGATTGAAGCAATTCAGACAGCCAAATCACCTCTGAATGTGAAGGAGCTTAGCAGGTTTGTGGGTCAAATGAAGTGGCACTCAAGGTATATTAGATATTTGGCTAATATATGTGCACCTTTGACTCATCTTACAAAGAAAGATGTTGCCTTTAAATGGGATGAACAACAAGAGACAGCCTTTCAGATGTTAAAGAAAATGCTATCAGTAGCACCAATATTACAGCCTCCTAATTGGACATTGCCTTTTCATGTTTTTGTTGATGCATCAGATATTGCAATTGGAGCTGTGTTGATGCAAGAAAAGGTTAGAGGATGGTATAGACCATTGTATTATGCAAGTAGGATGTTGACCCTAGCAGAAAAGAATCATACTGTGATTGAGAGAGAGGCTTTGGGCATGGTATATTCATTGAATAAGTTCAGGCATTGCTTACTCAATAACATGGTTATGTTTCATGTTGATCACCAAGCTTTGTTGTACTTGGTTAAGAAGCCCATGCTTATAGGGAGATTAGCAAGGTGGATGGTTCTTTTGCAGGAATTTGAGTTTGTGATTATTCATACTTCTGGGAAAGAGCATGCTATGGTAGATTATTTGAGCAGACTGGAAACAGGGGAATCTCCAACAAGTGTGGATGATCAGTTACCTGATGCAGATTTATTTTCAGTTCAGCAGGAAGTTCCAGATTCTCGGGATGATCAGATGTTGGTGTACCTAACTGATGGGGTTATGCCAGGAGGGTTTTCACCTAATCAAAGGAAGAAATTTTCATTGAAAAGAATACCATTTCTGGTGACTGCAGGAGCATTATACAAGAAGGGTATTGATCAAGTGATAAGAAGGTGTGTTCCAGAATTTGAACAGTCAGCAGTTCTACAGGAAGCCCATTATGGACAAGCTGGTGGACATTTTTCAGGAGACATTACAGGTAAGAAAATTTTGTAGGCAGGTTTGTGGTGGCCTACTTTGTTAAAAGATGCACATGAGTATGCCAAAAGATGTGTGGTGTGTCAGAAGCTTGGTCAGCCAGACAATAGGGATAGGATGTCAGATCATCCTATTCTACCCCTGGAACCTTTTCAAAAATGGGGTATGGACTTTGTAGGACCAGTGAAGTCCACTAGCTCTAGGGGGAACATGTACATTTTGGTTGCTACAGATTATTGTACTAAGTGGGTGGAAGATGTGGCACTAAAGGATAACAAAGCAGCCAGTGTTGCAAAGTTTTTGTATCAGAACATTATGACAAGATTTGGGTGTCCATTTGAGTTGGTGAGTGATAGGGGGACACATTTTTTGAATGAGGTCATACAGGAGCTGACTAAAACTCACATGATATTACACAAGAAGTCTACCCCATATCATCCCCATGACAATGGACAGGCAAAAAGTAGCAACAAAATTCTGAAAAATATTGTGCAGGATGATCATTAGGATTGGGACTTGAATTAGGATTCAGCTCTGTGGTCATTCAGGACTGCTTTCAAAGTCACCACAGGGATGACACCTTTCAGGTTGGTCTATGGGTTGGAGGTTGTAGTACCTATGGAATTTGTGGTACCTAGCTTGAGAGTATCTGCTGAGAAAATGTCTCTTGCATTGTCAGTAAAGCACAGATGTAAGTATTTGATGCAGCTAGAAGAGGATAGGCTGATGAGTTCTTACATCACTGAGATCATCCAGAGGAGAAGACAAGCCTGGGTAGCTATGAATGTCAAGTTCAAACTGTTCAAAGTGGGAGATTGGGTGATGCTGTATAATTCTAGGCTAGGTCCATTCCCCAGGGAAATTGACTTTGAGGTACAAGGGTCCTTACCAGATTGTTGAAGATTTAGGCCAAGGCACATTTATAGTTGCTGATGTATTTGGAACCAGAGTGGACAAACCAGTTAATGGATTTCCTCAGAGAAGTGGATTTATCATAGAGGGAGCTTACTAGAAACTCATAGGATAAAGAACACACTGAATATGGGAGACATCTCATGGAGATGGAAACTATACATGGTTTGTCCATACTTAATGGTCTAGAGAATTTCCCTTTATCTGGGGGATTCACATGCTTCCCGCACAGGCATGGGGCCAGTACAGTGGATTATGTCATGACTTCACCAAGCCTTATTTCTAGTATCAAGGACTTTAAGGTGGGACCCAGACCGGTTGGGATTGCAGTGAATCATGCTCTCTTGACCTTATCAATCTCCTTCCAATACAATGCCTCTCAAGTACAAAGGAAGAAGACACACACAAGATATACTTTCACGCCAGAGACTAATTCAGTCTATGTGGAAAAGATCTATACAAACCACCTCACCTTGACTGGTTAACACCAAAAGTGGTAGGTGCTGCTTTGTGTGAGGCAGTTGAATTACCAGTTTTTCAGAGTCAGCAAGCAATGCTATCAAGTGAGCATGGTATTAGAAGCAATGTTGATAAGGGTTTCAACAGAGAACAGGTGATGAAGGAAGGCAGGAGGAGTGCTTGGCAAGGTTCTGATGGGTGGAAATTCACTTCAGATAAACATGATCCAATATGCAGTCATCTAGTTTGGTGCATCGGATGTTGGTTGATCGGAATTTGGTGCATCGGAATTAACTGGATCGATTGCCATGGAAAGAATGGAAAGGAAATTTTTATGCCAAATCACAAGTAGAGTTACTGAGGAAGACCAGAGGAGCAATATCTGACAAGGTCATGTTGTGCCCACAGGTTATTGCTGCAGTGTTCAAGCTACCATTTACAATAGTTACTGTTCCACCAATGTGTTCAAATGATTGTTTGAAGAAGGAGTTTGGGTCCAGAGAAGGGACAAGATTGTATTACATGCTTAAAAATGTGGAGTATGGCCGCAGGGAACAGTTAAAGTGGTATCTTGAGAGGGTTTGCTTTATGGCTAAATTTGACTATATGTCAAAAGAAAACTATGCTCCATTGGTGTTTGCAAAGCAGGGAGGTTGTTTCAGTTGGGCCCATTGGGTCCATGACAAAATTCATGCAGAAGTTTTTACCCCAGATAAGAGGAAGCGTCAGTGAAGCAGTAGATTGGCTCCATTCCTAGCTGTATTATTCAAGTATGATGGGATGGTGAAATATGGAGAAACTGTGGTGCCAAATATCTCTACTACTGCTACTGAGTCGGAAGTTCAAAAGAACGACAGTAAAGAGCAGGTTGATGAACTAGAAAAGCTGTTTGATGGAGAACCAGAAAAGAGAAAGCAGTTTCAAGATCTGATGGAGGCAGGTTACATAGAGGAGGAGGCTAGAGAAGCTCTGGATAGCTCAGATTTCTTTCAAGACTTTGGTGAGTTATCTGTTTTCTCACAAAAAGTCTCTGCAGATGTTCAAACACCAGTAAGGTTGGGCAAAACATTTACTTTTTCCAAGAAGAGAAAGGTAAGTGCTGGTGAGCAGGGTGTTGCTAAAGCTTTAGATTTTGCATTTCCTACTCCAAGTACATATTTTAAAGCTGAAGGGAGATGTAAAGATGATGAAAGTACTATAAGGATGCTTAAGTTGGTGCAAGAATTTGTGCTTGGTCAGCAAGTACAAATGGAGGAGCAACTTAAACAGGTTGCAGATTCAACAGTAGGTAAAGTGCAAGTAAAGCAGAAGGACATGGAGTTGGAAGCTATGACTTTGCAACTGGGTCAGATTCAAGAAGTACATCAGAAAGAGTTGGAGGATATGATGAAAAAGCATCATGCAGAAGTTTCAAGAATAAAAATGTCTTTGGGACTGTTCAGAGATTGGACAATGAAGCTAGATGCCAGATTGAATGAGGAAATGGAGCATTTGTCAAAGACTAATGCTTATTTGCAGGTTCAGGTTCAAATGTTACATCAGAGGTTGATTCCTTTGCAAGAGTTGGAGAAGCAAGTAAAAGGTGAGGATGTGGACGTCAATGCAATGCTTATGTCAGAGGGAGAAATTTCTGTCTTGAAAGATCAGCTGTTGCAAGCAGTTCATGAAGTTTGGAAGTCTATGAAGAACCGACTTGCTGTAGCAATAAAGCATCCATATGAGATGATGAAGCAGGGATTTCTAAGTGAGCATGAGGGAGAATTACTACAGGAGTTAGAGGATGTGAAAAAGGACAGAGACATGTGGTTCAAAATAGCTCAGGATTTAAAGTTAAACGAATTGCAAGGGGATATGGCTAATGTTCAACTGGAGGAACATATTGAGGAAGGTCAAGATTTGAAGGATGATGCAGAGATGAAATAGCAGCTTGATCAACAGGTTGAAGTGCTTGAAGAAGTGGAAATTGTAGTACCTATTGGGATAGAGGCACCTGAGTCAGTAGTTGGAGCAGGGTATGGCTGAGCCAGATGTGGAGGCTCAGAATGAAGGTGAACCAATGTAGAGAGTGATGTTGATGGTGCAGAATATGCAGATCAAGGGATTGTGGATCCAAGTCGAATTTCAAGGAAATCCACCACCGGGTTGTGCCAGGTGTTGACCCTGCACCAGATCAGTGCTTGTACTTATGTTTAATCAATAAACTCTTATTCAATCGCATCTTAGTAAGTCGGAGTCTTGATAAGTCGGATTTTGGTCAGTCGGATGTAACTGTTATAACTACCAGAAGTTACTATTTAAAGGTCATGTTGGTTTACGCGAGTATGTAATTTTGTCTGAAATGGAAGTTATCTTTGGACCAAGATGAATCAAACTGTGTAGTCTCTTGCTCTATGATTCATATTTTTTCTTCAGTGTGCTGTGTTGGACTTTGGTGAATGGTGAAATGCTGACGAGCTGGATATGTTTGCCTTTGTCTAACTCTGTCTGTAGTATGTGTGACATGTTGTCAACACCTAAGTTCTGTGTGTGTTGAAGAACCCCAACACCTTCCTTTCAGTTCTCCCCCCCAAAAGCTATGCAACAAAAGTTTGAACCTCCTTTCTCTCCTCAAGCTTACTGCATTCTTGAGGACTGTATTATCCTCAAGCTGAACTTCTCCATTTCTCCATGGGCCTCATTGAACACCTCTACCTAAAGTTGAAAATCTGCAGCATATCCTTCTGATAGATCATCCCTCCTTTTTTCCTTAGTAGGTTCCCTACTCCTTATCCACTAATCTCTCTAGAGAGGGTCTACTTCCCTCTCAACCTTTGCAACATTATCTTCCCCATTAATCCAACAAGCACGTGGAGCAATATAGCAATAAGTGGCATCTTTGACCTTTGTGTACCATCAATAATCTTGCTCTTTATACAACTGAGAATGTAGATGTGCAATGTCTAATCATAAGTGTTTTTCTGTAGGTTGTGCCACTATTCCCCATGGCATCATCAGGTACTTGATGACCTAGGAGTGTCATTGACTCCATTTCATGTAGCAATGTACAAGACAACAGTAGATGTAGGGTGACGATGGAGCTCAAACGAATGATGTGGATGACAATGTACCCCAGCTCAAGAGGTGCCCACAAGGTCAAGAAGGAGACACATGGCTTCTCGAGCACCACTGGAAGGGAATAATCATGGTGCTCAAGAAAACACAAGATGGTAAGAGGCTTGCAAAGGTGACACATGTATATGTTGCTTCACAACTGAAGCTAGAGATAGTAGTGGCTCCATCGAGGTTTCCTGCAAACTATAATTTTACTCATTTTTCAAGTTTTTAGGTTGTCTATTTAGTATTTTTTCCTTGTATGTTGCTTTTGATGATTGTAAGATTTTCATTGCTTGTTCATGTTTGCAGATGTTTTTCCATCCAATTTTGTAGAGTGGGAGCCGATAGAGTCCTTCACTAGAACTTTTGAGGCCATCCACACTGAGCTTGGCAAGTTGCTCTATGCTACTTGTCCATCCTTTGAGCTTGCCTCACATGACATTTTTTTAAAAAATTCATACTTATGTCATACCTAGGAGAAATGGGTATGGTAATCTTGATTCTGTGACAACTCCTTCAAGGTTTTTTGATGGAGGTTTGCTTGTGTTGTTGATTAATTTGTTGCAAATTTTGTGACAACAAGCAATAGTGTAGAGATCTCTTTCATCCTCTGAGAAGCTTCTATGCAGCTTGTAAAAAAATTGCTTCATAGCTTCCCAATCTTCTCTCCCCAGTTCAGTGTATGAAGAATGACCCTGTTCTTCTTCAAATTTCAATACATTTAAGAGCAGACGTTTGTCTGAGTGACCCAGCCGACAATGCAGGGAAGGTTTAGTGAATGAGAAATATGACAAGTCTTTAGAGGATGGTATAATTAAATCAATATGCCATGAGGGAGAAGATGATGTAAGAATGCTTTGAAGTTATGTATGCAATTGAGTAAGGTTCTGGCTTCACTCAGAAAGAAGCCTATGTAAGTCCTGTAATTGTTTTTCAAGCATATGAAACTTCACAATCTAATAATTACTTTGAAGCACTTCAGAACGGGGTTTTGTGTGATCAGTCATTATAACATAAGGGGTAATGAAGACTATATCATTATCTGAGATAATAACATCTTTACCTTTGATCATACAAAACTATATTGAGAATGTAGAGGATGACGAGGCAATTAGTCTTAAGTAGTGTCTACAAAAGGATTTGTCTTCATCTTTGAAATTTTTGGAATGACAATCCTTTATTCTCATTGCTCTAGACTTGGTAGGGGCTTCATGCACAACAAGAGAAGATATAGGTTTTTGAGAGCTAATAACATCATTAGATGAGTCTATATTATCAATGTTCAATAATCTATTAACTATTTCCAACTTTAAGGAAGGTTGAATGTCTACCACCCAATTCTTAGGTAATTTTACTTCTATCCCTGCAATTTGATCACATCACAACATCTGAGAATAATCATCACAACGCATAATTATGTTATGTCCTTTATGATTTTTTTCTCTTTAACTGTCAATTTCCCTTCATAAATTTCAGGAAGTCCTGAGTTTACTGTTATTCCTAAAATAGAAAAATCAATTTCTACATTGGGGGTCATATTCTCTAGATCACAACCAACTATTTTAATTACAAGAGTTAAAGCTTCACCAAAATAGGGGTGATCAAGTGACACATTATAATTTGGGAAAACTTGCCAGATAAATTGGTCCATCTACTAAGTTGCTTTCAATTCCTCCGAGGAATTGGTCTTGCAAATTTTTATGTCGGGTATCTAGAATCATTACTAAACAAGATACTGCTAAACCTAGTCTAAACAAAGGGTTTACTCCCATAACTACACAACCAAGATGAACAAAGTGATGGCTCTTTTTAATGGCTTCACCTTTATCATGCTGTAGGATCTCAGTGAGCTTTATGAAATGCATTTGATTATCTGTAGGGATAGATGCAACTGATCTATTTTGTAAGTTAATTGTTGAGGCTTTAAGTTTAAATAAATTTTAATGTTTATATTAGGTTTCAAGTCTGGTATCTGCCATTAGACAGAAGGTTCTATTGTTTCTACAGCTATGGAGAGATGCGCAAGAGACTGGGTCACTTTTGACAATGATCTTTTCAAGAATGCCATTGAAATTTTACATGATATTGGATTAAGAGGTAGGAGTTTCTACGGGAATTTATTGAGGATTGTTGCCTATGGCTATATCCCAAAATACGGAGGGCGATCTTCAGACCACCCGACCACGTGACCTTGCCTTTCGACACAATACAGAAAAATGGCGATAGCTTCTTAGAGAAGACAATATTAAAAGAGAACAGTTTCTTCTAATCACTCTTATAGCAAGAGATGAAGATCTTATATACTTTCATAACTAAAATGAAACTCACAAGAGATACCTTCACATGTGATACATACAAGTGATACACACAGGATTTGATACCATAAGATGCACACACAATAATTACAAGCAAAAGGTGTGTATTATAAGGTAGAAGGATTACAAAGAAAATAAACTAAGTGTGCAAGGGATCAATATGGAGATTGTATACAAGGCTAGGCCCGACTTGAGATGATTTACAATAAAGGAATGCTCCCTTTATATACAAAGGTGAAGTGCCTTTCAAACACAGGTATCTTGTCTTGCGCACTAAGTTACTAGTGGAGAGGGAATCACTTCTCTAAAGTGGCTTTAGTCTTTAGATAGAATCTTCAGGGGCATGCCACTATAGATTTGATGCTCACACCTTTTTCTAGTCACTATGTGCTGGCACAGCCGTGGCATCTTTCATGACCTAAGTGTTGAAAGATGCCACGGCCGGATGGAATGACATAATCAGTTAGGTCATGAAAGATGCCATGGCTGTGCGAGCACATAGTGATCGGAAAAAGGCATGAGCATCAAATCTATAATGGCATGCCTCTGAAGATTCTACCTAAAATTTAAAGCCATTCCCTCTCCACTTGTAAATTCACTTTACAAAAGCGATTCCCTCTCCAATAGTAACTTAGTGCACACAAAAACATACTTGCCTTTGAAAGGGACTTCACCTCTGTATATAGAGGAATCACTCCTTCATTGTAAATCATCTCAAGTCAAGCCTAACCTTGATACAATCTCCATATTGATCCCATGCACACTTAGTGTATTTTCTTTGTAATCCTTCTACCTTATAATACACACTTTCCGCTCATAATTATTGTGTGTGTGTGTCTAATGGTATCAGAGCCTGTGTGTATCACTTGTGTGTATCACCTAAGAAAGTATGTCTTGTGAGTTTCATGTTAATTCTCAAAGTGTATAAGCTCTTCACCTCCTGCTATAAGATTGATTAGTAGAAATTGTTCTCTTTTAACATTGTCTACTTTAGAAGCTATTGCCATTTTTCTGTATTGTGTCTGAAGGAAAGGTTGCGTGTTCGTGTGGTCCGAAGGTCTTTGTCGGCATTTTGGGATATACCCATAGGCAACAAATCCTTGATAAATTCGTGCAAAAATTCATACCTCTCGATCCAATATTTTTAGGTAAACTTTTAATGGCATTCTTGAACAGATTATTGTCAAAAATGAGTCAGTCTCTTACACATCTCTCCATAACTGTAGAAGAAGCAGAACCTTCTGCCCAATGGTAGATACCGGACTTGAAACTTGATCATGTATATAAACATTAAAATTGATTTAAACTTAAAGATTCAACAATTTACTTAGACAATAGATCAATTGCATCTATCACTACAGATAATCAAATGCATTTCATAAAGCTCACTGAGATCCTACAACATGATAAAAGTAAAGCCATTTAAAAGGGCTATCATTTTGTTAATCTTGGTTGTGTACAGATAGGAGGAAACCCTCTTTTTAGAGTAGGTTTAGTAGTATCTTGTTTAGTAATGATTCTACATACTCGACATAAAAATTTGCAAGACCAATTCCTCTGAGGAATTGAAAGCAACTTAGCAGGACCAATTTATCTGCAAGTTCACCCAAATTATAATGTGTCACTTGATGACCCCTATTTTGTTAAAGCTTTGCTTAAGACTAATGAGTCAAACTGCCTCGTCATCCTCTACATTCTCTATATAGTTTTGTATGATAGAAGGTGAAGATTTTATTATCTCAAATATTGACAAAGTCTTTATTACCCCTATGTTATAATGACTGATCACACAAAACCCGTCTTGAAGTGATTCAAAGTAATTATTAGACTATGATGTTGCATATTCTTGAAAAACAATTACAAGACTTACATAGGCTTGTTTTTGAGTCCAAGCCAGAGCCTTACTCAATTGCATACACAACGCGTGCTTACATCATCTTCTCCCTCATGGAACACTGATTTAATCATATCATCCCATAACGACTTGCCATACATCTCATTCACTAAACCTTCCCTCCATCGTCATCCGAGTCACTTAGACAAGCGCGTCCTCTTAAATGTCTTGAAATTTGAAGAATAACAGGGTCATTCTTCTGACACTGAACCGGGGAGAGAAGATTGGGAAGCCACAAAGAGGCTTTATTACGAGCTACATTGCAACTTGTCGGAGGATGAAAGATATCCCTACACTGTTGCTTGTTGTCACAAAAATCGCAACAAAATAATCGACCACACATGCAGACCTCCATCAAAAAACTGTGAAGGAGTTGTCACTGAATCAATCATCTACAATTGGGAAGAAGCCGAGAAAAAACCAATTTGGGATATGTTAAATGCAGAACACAGGTCAGGAAGCAAAGATTATAGCAATGTATTCTTCCAAGGTAATTGGGACCAATTTGATTACTTTTATGAGGAAACTATCTACAATGGTCTTCAAGCAAAAACTATTCAAGATAGCCTCCCATCCCCTCACACTGCATATGAAAGTCCTTTCAACCTTGAATATGAACAAGAAATAGATGATTCTCAAATTGAAATTCCATTGGTTCCATTGCAAATGGAAAAAGATGAGCCAATGAAAGAAGCATCCACAAGTGCCACCTAGACTCAAAAAACTCCACAATTTGTGCAAGGTGTAAAAAAGGTAGGAGATACTACCTTCTACAACATTCATAATCTAGAGAATGATGATATCATCCTAGTTCTAGAATACATGTATAATTATTCTATCAACAAATGCTATTTGGGTACATGAGACAACAGACCGCAGTACACACATCTACGGAAGCGGAAGCTCTCTTGCAACGACGCACCGGAGGGAGCCTCTCTCCCTTAACCTCTCACCTTCAAGCCATCTCCATCTCCAATCTTCGATGTGCCGTCTCCCAGTTTGTGAACACACTCTCTCTCTCTCTCTCTCTCTCTCTCTCTCTCTCTCTCTCTCTCTCTCTCTCTCTCCAACAACACGCTTTTCTTTTCTCTATTCCGAAGCTATGGCTCCGAAGAGCGTAACACGAAGTTCTAAGGACTCCCATGCCGTTGCACCACGAAGGAAGGTGGGAAGAAAGGTTTTTACTCCAAACGTATCTCATGCGGAAGCATCAACCGAAGAAAAGTCGAAGCCGTCCAACCTCTAGCACAGGAGTTAGCCGCACGCGCTCCAAATCCGGTAAGACAAATTTATGATTCTGAATTGCTATTCATGTTTGACCTGGGAATCTAAGCATAGGGAACCCCTGAAACTGTCCGAGAAACATGATTCTATCACAAGAAACAAGCATATGTTTTCATAGATTAGTGAAAGAACTGTTTGATAAATTGTCACTGTTTGTTGAATTGTTATTGCTTAATAAATTGTTATTGTTTGATAAGTGGTTACTAATTGATATAAAGAATTGGTTGATCATGTTTGAAGAATCATTTAAAGAGAAGGATTGTTGAAAGAATATCTTTTGTTTCTCGCGGATAGCGAGGTGATTCCGGGGTTAGTGGCTGAGGTTATCGGCTCTCTTTTGTTCCTCGTGGGTAGTGGGATGCCTGGCGGTTAGCGGGATGCCTGGCGGTTATCAAGATGCCTTGCGATTAGCGGGATGCCTGGCGGTTAGCAAGATGCCTCGCGGGTAGAGGAATGCCTCACGGTTAGCGAGATGGGAAGGTTGCGCAATTCGCGATTAGCGAATAAATCATTTGCAAAGGCTTTGTTGGTTAGACAGAGAAAGTTCGCGTGTAGCGGCAACTCATGAGAAATTGGAAAAGTTTTTTTTGTTGAATAATAGGGCCGTCTTCATTAGGCCTTGTTTGAATTGTTTTGGTATTGTTTGAAGGGTTGTATAAAAGAACTTGTGTTTGGAATTAATTAAGGAACACTATTTGTATATGTGAAACAGTGTGGTAAAAAGTGTGCGTGTGGGGGCTGGCTCAAGTTGCCAATCAAGGATGGGTGGTCTCGATTAGTCGAGAAACTCTCCACTCCCTCTTATTAATAGAAGTGAAATTAGGGACTCATTGTGCCATGAGACGAGATGGCCCAAATTTACGTGACACAAAAATTACTATTTAGTTTAGATTAAGTCTCATATCATATTTATGGTTTATGGATGGCGGCCGTGCCTCTTAAACGTGGGGAAAAAGGCATTGTTTATGGATTCTAAATATGTCAATGAGATTTAATCTTTATGTGGTAAATGATGGATAGTGGACTTCATCTCTTCTATTGCTCGTATCTCTACTTTGTGAAAACGGAGTAGGGTGTCGTCAACATAAAAAGGAGAATAAAGGAAGGCCATCTATCAAATCGCCCCAATCTTCATGGGGTTGGGGACCTCACACAACTTCTCTACAAGCTTGTGGAAGGAGATGGAGCTATCACCTCAAGAACCTTAGTCAACAAGCACGACAATCACCTCAAGCACCTTAGTCAGCAAGCATGACAAGCACCTCAAGCATCTTAGTGAGCAAGCACAACAAGCACCTCAAGATTGGGCCGGGTTCCCACCTCAAGCACAGCCCTAGCTTGCCTAATGTCCAAGGAATTTTAACATAACCATTGGAGGTCTTTGATGAATCTAACCCTAAGGTATTTAAGCTCCATTATCTAGCCTTTCTCTTCGACAAATCATATCTCATTTGGACCCCTTTACCATTGGCTTTGTGTTGAGATAGACCAGTAAGCACATGTCTATATTCTAAATTTTGTTCTCGTCTATTCTCCCATATTAAATGATCAGTTTAATATGAGAAAATCATTTTGATTTGCTAGATATTAGATTTTATGACAAACACTTCAAGTCCATTTGGATCAAAAGTCCATAGAACACAAAATCAAAACTCCATTGAAACGAAGTTGTGAGTAGATCTAGGGTCAAACAAGATGAAGGCATCATGCTTTTTGGAAGCTTTAGGAGTCTCACTACGGGCATTTCTCTTGGGGCAAGAATGATAGCCATGTCCTTGCTCCCCACACTGTAAACATTTTTGGTCCTTGCAAAAAGCTTCAAGCTCTTCAGGAGAGATTTTATTTTTACCTTTGTAAACTCCCTTCTTTGGACCGATTGTTGTTGTTTTTGTTATTGGATTTGCCTTGGGAAGAATTTTGGGCATTGGTTTTCCCCTTCGCATCACTTTTTTCTTTGCTTTCCATGGGCTTGACATTCCTTCTAGCCCCTTGTTGGAAATTGATGCGCGAAGCAACCATGGTATGGTGGATTACTTTGGTGATAGAACCATTGGGAGTTGACATACTCGGACATCTCTTCAGGTAATCCCGCACAGAGTTGTTGCTTTTTATCATCGACAGTCTATCTTTTGAAAGGCAATAGCATTGAGAGTTAATCCAAAAACATGTCCACATATTTGTGGATAGACTCATGGGAGAGAAGCTTTAAGCTTTGCCATTTGGTAAGCACTTTTTCATTTGCATTGTTTGCAAGGAATTGCTTCATGATAGAGACTCGTAGAGTTTTCCATGTCTTTGGGGCTTTTCTGTTGCCGACGAAGCCTAGCCCACCATTGAAGAGCATATTTTTGGAAGTGCATAGCTACATGGCGTACCTTGGAGGACTCCATGAAGCCCTCGTCTCCAAAGGCTGCATAAAATTGTTGGATGAAGGCCAATACTTTGTCGGTAGCACCAAAGGTGACATCATAGGTGAGAAAAGAGATACTCTTTTCTCTCTCTTTGAACTTCTTGAGCATTTGTGACCTTTGCCATGCAGAGTAAGATTTGTGATGTCCTCCCCTCTTGTATTCTCTGGGAGAATAGTTGTAGCTCTTGTCGAAAGAGGAGGAAGGTGAAGAAGAAGGAGAATAAGAAGACCTCTTTCTTTCCCTTTTCTTCCTTTGTTTCCTCTCTTTCCTTTTGGAGTGATGAAGAGAATGATTGTGGGTTAACCGTTTCCTCTTGGGAGGAGTTGGCGATCATCTAGACTGCCATCTTCGTGGAGCCACATCTTTAGAGGAACTTAGGGACTTGCTTCTTTCTCGTTCTTTGGATTCCTCCTCTCTTATGGGAGAGAGTCTTATTTTGGGGGTCTCATCAAGAGACCTCCTAAGCTCTCTCTCTCCTCTTGGAGAGGAAGGAAAATACCATAATCTTGCAAAGCATGGTTGCCAATAGCCTGCTGCAACCTAGTAACAAGGTAATTAACAAACATGGAGGCATCATCATTAGCACCTTCATGTGCAAAATCAAAGTTATCAATGTTCATTCTACTCTCTTGGTTATTGTCATCCATGCTAATTATAATTATGTATCAACTTACTTGGAGCTTTGGTATCCTCAAAAACCTTAGTTTCTACTCTTCTTTACCTTTGAAAATAATTTCTCAAGCAGCCACACCTGTGGTTTAGACACTGTTGATTGCAAAGACTAGTGGAGAGGTTCTACGGTTGATTATGGTTCCTATTGAGCTTGCTCCTAGCTCAATAATGGTTAAGCCAAAGGCAAGCCCCGAGAGGCTCCATTATTTAGACTATAGTTCCCAATGGTGTACCTCAAACTAAGTCCTTCTCAACCAAGATAATAGATCTCTGTCCCACTTACCCTACTGCAATTAATAGGCCCAACATTTCATGGACAACTTAAGGACCTCTCTTCTTAAGAAAGAGAAGAGAAACCAATAGCTCTGATACCAATGTAATGGAAACGGTCTATGAACTTTGAGAATAGCGGAATTAAGAGAATTAGAGTGATCACTTTTGTCAGACTACCTTGATAACATAGAGAGTGAAATTAATTAGCAATAGCAACTTAACCATAGTACTTAATTAACCTGGCATGAACAATACTTTTGCAAGAGAGAGATTTCAGAGAACATGACAACAGTTTGGACCGGATTTTGGTCCCCCCTCCAATAGGCTTTTGTATTATAGATTCTCCTATCTGGAGAGACTTAGTACAATAAAATATTTGTGTTCATTTGGAAAGCTTCGTGCATCACAAGCATAACATAGACTTTGTAAAAAGCATTAACCATCGTCGGCCTCAGTCCCAAGGCCTCAAACGCCTTCAAAACTGTAGAGAGCTAGTGGGGAATGAGGATAGGGAAGATGAAGAAGAAACATACATAGGAGAAAGAAATAGTTCCTCACTTATCATAACTCTTCCCCATAGCATAGTAATGAAGATGGATAAGATGGAAAGCTTAAGCCTTGGACCATGGCTCTTGGTTGGATATGCATTCCATAGCCAAGAGTGTTGGTGTAGGCTCTCAACTTCTCAACAATCTTGGAGAAGGAGATGGAGCTCTTGCACTTTGCAACTCACACAATGAGTGTGTGTGTGTGTGTGTGTGTGTGGTGGGGGGTGGGGGGGGTGAGAGTATACCCCCCAAGCTAGCCCCCTCCTTGCTTTGGTCTACCCCCTCTTCTAGCACTATATTGCACATGATTGGACCTCCTCAAGCTTGACCAATCAAATGCTTAGTGCATATTGAGGCGGTCCGGGGCGGGCAACAAGAAGAGCAACCTCTAGACACCCTTCAAGGCTCCCGTGTTGCTCAATGGGGCTGGGACACAACACAACACAAACCAAAACAACAAACCCATAGCCAAATCCCAACTACACAAGGGGCACCACCTAGTTTAAGAGCGAACTAGGACGCAAAAGAGGAGAATCGTTAGAGCAACCCACAAACAAGCAAGGAATTTACACTAACCCTAACACCAATGGAACACTCTCATACACTAAACCACGAGAGAGAGAGAGAGAGAGAGAGAGAGAGAGATGGTGTACAAATTAGCTTCAACTTTATATTTTGTACAAAAAGGAACTTAGAGCTTGCGGAATCAAGTGACAAGATTTGGTTATAGCATCACTAGCACATTGTCTTAGGGTTATGGGAGCCCTCTCACCATCCACCCTCTTACAATGGTAGCCAAACAATAGCCAATGAATCACAAGCAACAAAACAACAACCTTCAATGAAACAAGTCACCTTATGAAGTTGAATGAGTTTGCTAAGCCAAATTGGAGGAGAAGCGTGAGCCTTTGGACATGAATTTCACCCAAAACTACCAATTCATTGATGTTGGGGTAGATACAACAATGGTAGGAAGAATATCTTCTACTCGCACTCACTCAAACTAGCTCAAGCTTTTCTATGCACCAAGGTGATGGTGTATAGAAAGCTTACTCTCTCTTTACAACCAAGATAGAGCTGGCGTGTGGTACGCTCAATCTAGTGTGCAATGGTATATTGATGTCTTTTACAAGGAGGAATGGGTTCTATTTATAGGTTTTAGAAGCCTTGATTAGGATTAAGCCTAATCAATTTTATTAGGAAAGATCAAGGATTATGAATTTTTATGAATTTCAAATGATAATGGGGTCTCTCTTTTCTCTTGAGTCACATGGATGTGGGCTCAAGTAAGAGAATTATTGATGTGGTGAAAGGAGAGAAACTTCCATGGGAGTGAGTGAATTTGGTTTACTTGTGCGGTTGCCTACTCCATATGTTGATAGTATGGGTGCATTTTTACAAGAGAAGTTAGTTGTTAGTGGTAATAATCACTAGAATTGTTAGTGATACATTTTCAATGGGTAGGATGAGTTGATTTGATGAAGTAAGAGGGGTGAATTAAAAGAGAATCATTGAGATGGTGAAGCTTTGAAGAAGCTTGAACTCACCCTTGTGTAGATTGTGGAAAAAATGATCGCTGGTCTTCTTCTTCTTCTTCGCTTCTTTACGCCGCCGCCACGGTTGACCACCACGATGAAAAGAGGATTTGTTGATGAAAAATCCTCAATTTAAAGAAGTTATCATGATTAAGATTCTGAATTTTATATATTTTTAGGAGAGGTAAATGAAATTGTAACATAGAAGCAATAGAGAGAGACATGGAGAGGGTGTATGTATGTAGAGGTTCATAACAGAACTATAGGGATGAGAGAGAAGGGTAATGGTGAAGAGGGTGGGAGAAGCCATGGAAATTGCAGGTTTGAGTGAGGGAAGGAGAGGGAGGGATGTGTAAGAGTGAGTAGGTGTGTGGAAGGGTGAGAGAAGACTAAGGGCTACTTGTGAGAAAAGTGGGCAGACTGGGGTCCACTCAAAAAATTATAGCTCACCGCTGGTAGCTCCAAAAATCATGAAACAATTTGACGTGATTATTAAGAGCGTGGGCTACATTTTCTCTTTTGACCACTGCTCCAAATTCGGAGTGGAGATAGGTGCCAAAATTCTCACCAAAAAGCCTGTTTTTTATGCCTGCAAAAGTCTTTTAGTGGCCCCCTCCTTTGTTGAATTTGTACAATGCATCCAAGAGTGAGCCCCTCCTTTGTCATATTATAATACAAAGCATCCAAGTTTCCCTTGACCCATGCATGGAGGAGGATTATTGGTGAATAAAGAAATATATACATGGTGGGACTAGTGTATGGAATATTCATGGACTTTAGCTCAATGAGTACATGGTGTTAGAATAATGAGTAAAAATAATAATAAAAATATGGAGGAGTTATGGATGTGGAAAGATATTGGAATCATATGATATTGTCCCTCCTTGAATTATTTTGGGTGAAAGAGGAAAAGGTATGCAAGTAAATAATATAATAAAAGTAACCAATGAGTAGAAATCAATTTTTTGTTTTCACGAGGGTGAGGGTGAAAATGTGGGAGTGATTTGTATAAAAGAAAAATATGAAGTTAGAGTATGTACATATTGGCAAAAAATATAATTATGGTGTAAGAGAATGAAAGAAGGTGTACATAGGTTTAATAAAACACACACCTAAGTAGAAATATTTACATAAAATACCAAAATAATTATAAAAAATTCCTATATTTAGGCCATATATACAATGAAATATTTACACACAAAGAGGCCATAATATACTTTTATTTTTTTTGGCTCAACTAGCCGAGTGACTAGCTAGCTAAGGGTTTTTAAGAAGATATGGGAAAAGCCCCCTAACTCACACACGCCTATGTACAGTGAAATGGTAGGGATAGCCATAGCGTTTGGGTGAATTTGGTAGGGTGGAGTAACTTACTATGGCAATTATGGAGAGCCGAAAAATGGCTATCAATATCAAGCAACAAGGGTAGACTTGGGACAAGTGTCCCCTTTTCCTCTTTGAGAGAGAGGACTTGATAAATGAAACAATAATTAATTAAATTATCATTGGACCCTTTGGGAGGCCAACCAATAGGCTTTAGGCACACTATGAGAGCAACATGAAGAGGAGCTTGTCAAGTGTCCTATTTGCTTTCTTTTCACTAAGATTTCCTTGTGTGAGGACATGTGTGTTCTCTTTCTAGCTCCTACAAAGAGGGCTTGTCCCTCATGAGTAGGGATATGATTTGACTTTTTGAACACCTTAACTCCGTAAGCACCTTAGTCATGGAGCACCTTAGCACCTTAGTCATTAAGCAACTCAAGCAGCTTAGTTAGGAAGCACGGCAAGAACCTTAAGCGTCTTAGTCAGCCAACACGAGAAGCACCTCAAGCACTTTAGTTAGCAAGCACGACAAGCACCTCAAGCTTGGACCGAGTTCCCACCTCAAGCACAACCCTAGCTTGCCTAAGGTCAAAGTACTTTTAACACTAACCATTGGAGGTCTTTGATGAAGCTAACCCTAAGGTCTATAAGCTCCAATGATTAGCCTTGCTCTTTGACAGATCATCTCTCGTTTGGACCCCTTCACCACTGGCCCTGTGTTGAGATAGACCCGTAAGCACATGTCTATATTCTAAACCTTGTTTTGATCTATTCTCCCACATTAAATGATCAGTTTAATATGAGAAATTCATTTGGGTTGGTTAGATATTAGATTTTATAAACTCTTCATGTCCATTTGGATCAAAAGTCCATACAACACAAAATCAAAACTTCCAAAGATGATATCAACCATAACCAAGCTCTCAATATGAAATCATGAACGATAGGTTTCATATACCCTTTTTTCAAGCATAATCTGTTATCCACATATGTTAGTGCAACCAAAAAGTGTCAATGTAAGAAAGCATGAAAAGCAATGTGAAGGGTGCTTACAGATGTGTGCCATAATGTCAAAGCATGTGTGAAGACCAAGTGCGGCCGTTCTCCATTCCTCTTCACTCTTCATTTTTGTTGTCCAACCCTCTTCCAAGGTTTTCTTCAGTTTGTGGTATTCACGTTTTTGCTCAATTTTTGTCATCCTTGACGATGTCTCCACCTTGTCCTTCGCTTTTCATTCTCCTTGTTTCTTTGGATTAGTCTTTTTTTAGGTTGGTTTTGCACGTTTATGTGTAATTTTGTCCTTAACACAGTCATTCACTCCTATGAGCATGAAATATTGTGTTTTACTCTTCAAAAGAGTCATAGGTTTTCCTTGCCTATGTTCCTATCTCCTCACTTTTTTTTCTTGATACCTCTCTTGTATTCTAGACTTTTAGTTTGAGAAATCATAGAAGATCGCCATCTCTGGTGTGGTCTAGTTTCATTTTTTGGTTCAAGATACTCAATCGCTCATCCTCGGCATCAATCTCTAGTGCATTGACACATGTGAACCTTGGAATTCTTTGTTACTCTTGTTTCTCATATCTCTAATGGAAGCCTCATCAATTACGCAGTTGCAGTCAACCATTTCCTAAGTTTTGAGGTCCTCAAGTTTTAGCCTTGATTCCAAGATAATACTTACCATTTGGAAGGGTGCTATGTCAAAAGCCCTCTTTGTCATAGAATGTTGTCAGGGTTGTTTTTTACACACCATACATCTAGAGTAGCCAATATCTAGTCCAAGCCAAAAGGTTCAAATGATTCCTGTGGAAATGGTTTTCAAAAATCCTCTTTATTCTTAAATGACCTCTCTAGGATGCAATCTTCCTTTATCTTTCTTTATTTGAATTCTCCACACATCCAAACATACACTTTGTTGTGCAACCATGAAGGTGTTTCCTTTTCATTGATCGTAGTTGAGTCAAATTCCTCTATCAAAGTTTGACTAACATATCTATAAATATGGTCCTTGACACAAACTCTACTTGTGTCATTCTTATGCCACAAGTAGATATGGTCATAGCCCCATTCTTGCACCATCTTAAGTTCATGCATTAATGGTCACTCCAAAATGACGTCAAACTTGTTGCTCTTTTCAAAATCCATTATGGCAAAGGTATGGAGTACTCAACTCCACACATGAGGATACTATGGTCTGCTCTAGCATACCCACATGCCTTTCTATGTACCATCTACGAGTTGTAATTTCATTTGTGTTTTTTTGGAGCTGGTCTCCCCCATTTCTCCCATATTAATTTTGTAGCAATGGCCACCCATGTACCGCTATTTAATATAGTAATGGTGTTCAATCCTTTGTGTTCTAAGGGTAAGGTGGTGTTTCCTTCTTCGCATTTGCAGTAATCCTCCACCTTATTTTTAGGCACTAGTTTCACCTTTCGTTTATCTTGTAGAGTTTTACACATTCTTTCATCAAAGGGGATGTTTTGATAAAGGATCTTCAACCCTATATTCTACGATTTTTTCCCACTTCACCTTATACATGCTGTCTAATCTGCAAAATCTCTAAGAGAGTCATCGTTCACTATGTAGGAGTCAACATTAGTATGTGGAGGCTCTTGGTGTTCATCATCTTTGGAATTGACTTCCAATGAGAGAGCAAAACCTTGACATCCAACTTTGTTTCATGATCTTCTATAAATGATGGTAGAGTCTTCAACGTTCCAAATTTTCTCTTTGCAGATACTTTTATTCATGCATCATCATACAGAGACTGTATATCTCCTGGATAAAACTCATATCCATATTGATCTCTATGATAGGTGCATGCTTAAAAGTCACACTACCATCTTTGTGGTTCTCAATTGTCTCTCATAAGGCTTGTGGCCATGGCTCTTTCATTTTGGAATGGGCATCATCCCTTGTGACTTGGCATTGGAGAGAGGGAATGGGGGAACACACCCAACACACAACACAAGTCCTCTCTATAGCTCAAGACATTCATAGCACTCCTATCTTCTCAACAAACACCTTCAAAAATTCACTCTTTCATAAGCAAACCACTATTTGCACACACATGAACGCACCAACACGCTCGCCACAAGAAAATCACCAGTCCGTTACACAACACACATTCACACTTATCGAGATCATCTATCCACACGTAGTACACAAATCACTTCACACCACACACCACCGCCGCACACAACACCTCTTTCTCACTTCCACTCAGCACAAAAAATGGCATGGGGAACATGTGCTCACAAACGCCAGAACCATGATACCAAGGATTTCATTAACGTGAACATGTTAATAATGTTGAGTGATTACTTTTTAAAACACGTGATCACATAAAGTGCTCACATGACCTTCCTATTAACCTGCAAAAACCACCCAAATTGGTAGTCCTCTTGGGCTTTTCCATACCTTGGTAGGCTCACTAGAGGTTTTTTCCATATCCCAGTGCGCTTGCCACAAAAAAGACAATAGACACTTTTGGTGGGTTATCAAGTCACCCGGTTCATTGGATTAATGTGTCACATAAAGTGTAATTATGTGAATATGATAATAACACACGGTAATCACAACATTTATGTAATCACATGATTATTAAAAACCTACACGACACAAAAGCAAAGAAGTAGATAAGGGGATAGGGGGAAATGGCTATGGATTCTTGATCATGCTTCAAAAACACCATATAAAAACTCACTTACGACAAATGATGCATCCACTTGGTCGTCATGCAAAACACACACTAGAACTTACACTTTTTTGGCTCTGCAAGAAAACACCTCTACACAAAGAATCCCAACACAAAATACACTCTTACTCCCTTGGCTCTCTACAACCGGCTCCCCAAGTCCTTGTAAAAAAACATTTAAAATGATTAAGAAAGGTCTTTTATAGGGGTACTCCACTCATCTTTGGAATGGGCCCTCTGATTGGTGCATCTGGAATCTCAATTTGGAAACTCTCCCTCAACTCAAATTGCTACCTTCTCCTTGCTTTGCTTGAATGGTGGGGGGGGTGAACTAGCAATGTCACTAGTGCCCCATCTCACTTTAGCAACTTCACTTTATTTATCTCGACCACTTGAACTCCCTCTTTGGATTTTACCCCTTGGGATTTTCATCCTTTGATTGCCTTGTCTTTGACCGGCCTTGACTCCACATTCACCCTCTCTCTCGTGCACTTCCAAACTTATCTCCCCTCCCCTTTTCACTAGCAACCTTTCTAGTCACGGGGGCAGGGAGGAGGAGGGGAGGTCTCCCTTTTACTTCCAAAAGATCCGGGGGCCCTTTTAGGGTGTAGGATTGGCCTCTAAGTAACTTTCCATGTCATCTCTTACAGCACCACCATCCCACACCGTTGCCTCTGCAAAATCACTCTGCATCGCGAGTTGCATGTATGCAGGGTTGGTAGGCGCATTGGCCATGGCTACGAGCTCCAAGAGAGATCTCTCTCTTACATGATACCACCCAATGGACACAATTTATCATATATACTCCATACCTAGTTCCCACTCCCGTTTATGCGGGATATTAAAATTTCTACATGATAGCCCCACAATGTTCCAAGCTTACAAGCTTTAAAAAAACCCCACAAAGTCTCTAAAAAACTCCTTTTTTCCCCCAACTTGAGAGCCCGGCCATTTGGTGCTCATGGATTGGATGTCCAAGCCACAAAGAATCCGTGCCAAAACTTCATCTTGCCAAATTCAATTCTAAAAAATCCCATTTTATTCCACCTCATCCATGGCCTCGAACAAAGTGCTTGAGCTCTGCAAAAAATCATATGCACCCACTTCCTTGGCACTAGCTCCCAACTTGTACTTGTCGTATCTTGCTACAGTGAAGTACTATGCAGCCCAGGCAGAGAAGAAACGAAAGAAGTTCAATCGCAACCTTGTCAAGAAAGGTATCAAGTAAGGTTCTTTAGTGCTCAGATACGACAATCTAGCTAAGGACCTACTAGAAGAAGAGAGAGAACCCTATTTGTAGGTACTAAAGAAGCATGATGGCCTCTTTATAACTGATTACGAACACATTAAAGGAGTGACGGTAACCCAACACCATATCCAATTAAAGGAAGGTACCAAACCAGTGGTGCAAAGGCTAAAGAGATTAGGGCTAGTGCAACAAGATGCACTCTTAAAAGAAGTAAAAAGATTACTCAAGGCAGGATTTATCTACCCAATGGAAGATTCTGAGTGGGTGTCTCTAGTTGTGGTAGCACCAAAGAAAAATGGGAAGTGGAGGGTATGTGTGGATTACAAGCCTCTAAACGCAGCCACAAAAAGGGACCATTTTCCTTTTCCTTTTCAAGATGAAATACTAAATGAAGTGGTTGGTCATGAAAGGTACACAGTGTGTGATGGGTACTCAGGCTACTTCCAAATCAGAATTGCAGATGAAGACCAAAGAAAGACTACCTTCATAACACCTTGGGGGTGTTTTGCTTATAGAGTTATGCCTTTTGGTTTAACTAATGCCCCAGCTACTTTCCAGAGGTTTATGAACTTGGTGTTTCAACCTTACTTTGGTAAGTCCATACGAGTCTTCATTGATGATTTTTGCATTTACAGCTCTAGGGAAGTACATCTGTCCAAGGTTGATGAAGGTTTCACCCATCTGGCCCAATTGGGTGGGCAATTGAATAAAGACAAGTGCCACATAGGTGAGAGCAAGGTCACTCTACTAGGCCATGTTGTGTCTCAAGATGGTATTGAGGCTGACCCTGAAAAGGTAAAGACATTGTTAGCTTTACCTACTCCTTCAAACGTGAAGCAACTAGTCTCCTTCATTCAAAAGGTTCGCTACATGGGACGATTCATACATCTCCTTTCTCAGGCAATCTATCCTTTGCAGCAGCTCACTAAACACACTACATTGACATGGAGTGAGGAGGGTGAAAGGTGCTTTCAATAAGTTAAAACCATTTTGAGCTCATTGACTGTTGTCCTACAACCCACATGGGGTGAATTATTCTATGTAAATCCTAGTGTAGGTCCAGAAGCTCTAGGAGCTGTCTTGATGCAAAAAGACCCAAAGACATCTCTCATGAGACCAGTCTACTTCTCTAGTAGAGTGATGACAGTTGCTGAAAAGGGTTTAATCGCAACTGAGCAATTGGTGCTAGCTCTTAAGTTTGCAGTGGAGAAGTTTCGGGCTTACTTACTTCTGAGACAATTTGTGGTGATCACAACTGAGGAGGTTTTTCCATATGCCCTACAACACATGGAATGGTCTCAAAGAATAGCAAAGTGGGTGGTGCAGCTTCAAGAGTTTGACTACACACTACAAGTAGAGGATTCCACCCGTGCTTGTTTGGCAGATGTCCTCACACAAAGGTGTTATGAGAAGGCCAAGAAAGAGGCACCTAGTAAGGTACCGCCTATCCCGGAGCCTGAAGTTCTACTGGGAGCACACAGTCTGTATTTTGATGGGGCTTACAAGAGGACCAAAGACAAGGCATCAGCAGGCATAGTAATATTAGGTCCAGAGAAGGAGAAGATCTTTGCAAAAGGGTTTCATCTAAAAGAGGTTCATTCTAACAATGAAGCAGAGTACCATGCCCTTGTTTTAGGGTTGCAATGTTGTCTTTCTCAGGGCATCACAAAGCTAAATGTTTTTGGTGACTCCATGTTGATTGTTAAGAAAATGGTTGGTGTATGGGCCTGTAAAAATGACAAATTGTCTGTTAAGATGAGGGAAGCAAAGGCCTTGTTGAAGGGTTTTAAAGAAGTTCGAGTGCACTTTGTACCTAGAGATCAAAATCGAGAAGCAAATGCCTTAGCAGGTGAAGAACTACAAACTCTCATAGTAGGTGCTATCCTTGTGAAAAGTCCTTTATACCAGGGAAAGGAGGAGCTGCATGATTTACTTTACTTTCTTGAGCATTGTGAAGCACCCTCTGGTATGAGTAAAAGTGAACGTAGGTGGTTGGCAAAAAAGGCTACCAGCTATAGCTTAGTGAATGAGGACTTGTATTGTAGAGGGAAAGATGTTGTCTTAAGGAGAGTTCCTGCATCCCAAGAGATAAAGGATATTTTGTTTAGTTGTCATGAAGGTGTGTGTGGTGGCCACTTTGCACAAGAGATTACTAGCAGAAAGATTTTACAAGCAGGATCACGTGGCCAAGCCTCCATCGAGATGTACAACATTGGTGCCGCACATGTGAGGTTTGCCAAAAAGCTGGACCAAGGCGTCTTACCCATGAAAATCAGCATCCAATCAAAACCTATGGGCCATTTGAAAAATGGGGGATAGATGCAATAGGGCCACTACCTTGCACTCAATCAGGGAAGGAATACATCATTATGGGGGTGGAGTACATGACCAGATGGGCAGAAGCTTGTCCCACAAAGCGCATCACAGCCAAGGACGTGAGTCATTTCATTTTTGAATGCCTTTGTTGCCGTTTTGGCGCACCTTTGGAGATTCTCTCGGATAGGGGACCAGGATTTCGAGCTGATTTAGTCGGGCAATTGATGAGCAAGTTAAAAATCAAGCACAGGCACTCTACACCATACTACCCTCAGTGCAATGGTCTTGTGGAAAAGGTAAATGGTCTTATATGTAAAATCATCACTAAGCAAGTGCATTTACATCCTAAGGCATGGGACAAACACCTAGATGCAGCACTTTGGGCCTACAGAACATCCTTTAAAACATCCTTGGGGTATACACCTTTTCACTTGGTTTACGGGCAAGAGGCACTATTGCCTATAGAAGTGGAGCTAGCGAGCCTCCGAGTTCTAAAAGCACATCAAGAGGATAGTCAAGAGAAGCAGGTGGAAGGAAGAATCATCGATTTGGAGAGGTTAGGGCTAGATCGAGAGTCAGCAGTGAAGTATTATGCAGCCCAGGCAGAGAAGAAACGAAAGAAGTTCAATCGCAACCTTGTCAAGAAAGGTATCAAGGAAGGTTCTTTAGTGCTCAGATACGACAATCGCTTTGATCGCAGGAAGGATGGTAAGTTCTTGCTTAAGTGGGAAGGCCCTTTTGTAGTGATACAGAGGTTCTCAAATGGTAGTTACCAACTAGGTGACCTAGATGGTAAGGTACATCAGACCCCAGTAAATGGTTGGCGATTGAAGGCCTACCAATGTCGTCTTTCACAGCCATATGCTGGTGAAATCAATGCTAAGGATGGTTCAGAGGAGAGCTCATCATATTCGAGCTCCAACTAAGGTAACAATCATGTACATAGTCGTTTTATTATATAAAAAAAAAGACAAAAAAAAGGAAAAAAAGAGAAGAAAAAAAGAAAAAAAGAGAATGCTACCAGTGAAAGCGGATATTGACAATGGATGGGGTATGGCTTTCAAGGGTCTAGGAGACCAGTTGTTAGTCATGGATGCATACAATTATTCATCAGAAAGGACTAAACAGGGTGCATCAGCCAAGAAAGCAGTAACATGGCAAATTCAATTGGTACCAGGTGGGTAAGTATTCAAGAGAACCCTATTGTAGCACAACCTACAGCTAGAGGCATCAAATACCTCTAGCTTAAGGGGGAGGGCTATATGATGCATGGTTTTTAGGACCCCTTCTAAAGATGCAATAAAGGCACAGTCAGTTGTTGGGGAGATGAGGATACTCTAGTCCAAGGGATCTCGAAAGAGAAGAAAAATCTACTTCACAAGCACCAAAGAGTAAAAAAGTGCCATGGACAGAAGATACGTGGGAACGAGCTCTTATGCATGCCTACAACCTATATCTTACAGAATAGCCCATTCTAGGTGTGAATTTCTAGTAAAATTTACACGAGGATGTTCGTGTGGACTCACAGCACAGCATACTCCGTTTTCACTTTTTTACCGACAGTAAATATTTTTTACCTACAGTAAATATTTTTCACCTACATGGTAAATACAAATCACTTTTTACCTACAGTAACTTTTTTTACCCATGGTAAATATTTTTTATTGCACCATAAGTATTTGGTAGGTAACAGTTCACTGTTACTAGAAGCAGTGATTGGGCATCAACAATGCAGTTACAGGAGGAGAAAAGGGGAAAATCTTATGGTAAAGGTGAGTCAACAGGGATAAAGACTTTTGAGTTGAAAAGAGACATGCTGATTTTTTCAAAGAACACATGTCAAAAGAAGCCATGGTTGAGGATTTTTTGAGAATTTGATATTCAGGAGGACCCAGCAGGTCCCCCCATGACATGTGCAGAACCTTCAGTTTCAACAGCCACGTTACCTGCTCTTAAATGCTGATCAAGGCCTTATCCCCATGTGTCACAATTAGAAAAAATCAGCATTTACCCTCCCCTCTCACATCACTCTAGAGAATATCTTGATGGTGACATATCATGTGACCTCAATCTCTCTCTCTCTGTTCACATTGTAAACTACCTCACATCCTCTAGTCATGTTCGATCCCCGCACACCTCGGTATAGAGGTGCATGGAGATACACCACCGCATTATAATCTCGTCTTTATTGTTCAATGCCTATATTTGTGGGTATAAGAAATCTACACACCCATGTCTACATGACAGTGTATGTAGTGGACAAAACCCCTTTGACTCTTCTCTAGCTGTAGCAATTCACAGCATCTTAACATCTCTTGACAGTAGATCCTTGTTTGAGGGATTACTTAGCACATTACATGTTGGCCTCCAATCTGAGTATCATGCCATTGAAAGCTTTCCAACTTAAGGTCGCATATGTAGAGAAGAAGAGAGGGATCACCGTTCGCCTAACTCTAATTTTTTTATGTATCCCAAAGGTAGAGTTTAATATAAAAACTAAATCCAAAATCTAATCTTAAATATAACCTAATTGAACATATGGTGATTCGGAGATAATTAAGCATGGTTAGTGGGTGAGTTAAATAGGTATCAGATTCTGATGGGAATATATATATTGTTGTGTACCTAGTGTTTGCTCTTTGGGCAAATCCTTCATTGACATGCCCTAAAATCTAACCTAAATCTAATCTAATTGAAGCTTAAATCTAACATAAATTTAGATCTAATCTTAATCTGAATGGCATAAACCTAAATCTAATCTAATCTTAAATCAAACATAAACCTAAATGTAATTTAACTTAAATCTAAATCTAATCTAATCTTAAATCTAACTTAGCTAATCTTAAATCTTGCCTTAATCTTAAATCTAACATAAATGTAAATGTAAGCTAATCTTAAACTCAACATAAACCTAAATCTAATCTAAGCTTAAATCCTAAACCTAAATCTATTCTAACTTTAATCCAAATCCAATCTAATCTTAAATCTAACGTAGCTAACCTTAAATCTTGCCCTAATTTTAAATCTAACATAAATTTAAATCTAATCTAATCTTAAACTCAATAGAAACCTAAATCTAACCTAAACCTAAATGCAATCTAACCTAATCCTAAATCTAATTTATATCTTAACCTAATCTTAATAACTTAATTTTAAATTTAGCATAAATTTTAAATATAAGTTAAATGTAATCTAACTTAATCTCAGATCTTAATCAAATTTATCCTAATCTTAAATGTAACTTTAAAACTAACCTAACCCTAAATCTTTATATAACATTTCATTTTATATTTTTTCTACTTTTTTTGTCTATCTCTCTCTCTCTCTCTCTCTCTCTCTTTGTTTTCTCCCCTTACCTCTCTCTTTTTGTCTTCTCCCTCGATCTCTCTGTTTGGTTTCTCTCTCTCTCTCTCTCTCTCTCTCTCTCTCTCCGTCTTTCTATTTCTCTTTGTTTTGTCCTCTCTCTCTCTCTCTCTCTCTCTCTCTCTCTCTCTCTTTCAAAGACACAATGTGTGTGTGTGTGTGTGTGTGTGTGAGGGAGAGAGAGAAAGAGGTGAAGGGAACATGAGAGAGAGGAGAGGGGGGGGGGGGGGGGGGGGGGGAGAGAGAGAGAGAGAGAGAGAGAGAGAGAGAGAGAGAGGGAGAGCGCCGGTTTACCTGTTTTGCTAGAGCTCTCAATTTATTTTTTACCCCTGTCTTGGCGTCGCTATGGGCGTCTCTACGAGTGTCGCTATAGGTTGTTAAGTATGGAGCCTGATTTACCCTTGTAATTTTCTGTGGTAAAAGCGCACATTTGTAAGGCCCCCATTATGAGGAGAAGCCATCGTGCGTGAAGGAAAATCACTCACCGGAAACCAAAATTTTCACGGACAAGAATCAGGGGCAACTTTTTTTTCGCCGGAATATTATGGCCGGACGGCGGCCGAAAAGTGGTCGGAAAACAACCGGTCGGTTGGCCGGTGGCCGGTAGTCAATGGCTGATGGCCGGTGGTCGGAAGTCAATGGCCGGTGGCCGGTGGTCGGAAGTCAATGGCCGGTGGCCGATGGCCGAATTCAATGGCCGGTGGCCGAATTCAAAAGCGGACTTGTCTTCTCAAGGGCGGCCACACATGGGCGGATTGGAGGGTCCGATTTGGACTTATTCGCACAAGGGCGGCTACACATGGCTGTCTCTCATAAGAGAGGGCAGCCCTTTTGGCCTATAAAAGGAGGCCATTTCTACACACATTTCATAGTGTGTGAAGTTGATGCAACAAGGTGAGTGTGAGGTGGTGAGAGTGAAGCAAGGCGGGAGCTCCATTAAGGGTATAATCCCTTTGTAAATTACTTCTTGTTTTGAAGTACTAAAGCCATTGAGTGGCTGCTTTCCCGTGGACGTAGCCCACATTGGGTGAACCACGTATATCGTGTGTACTGTAAATCTATCTCTCTCCATTAAGTAATCTACTCAATTATCTATTTAGCTACGTCTTATTTCCTAACATAGGTGTCTCTATGCAACAAAGAAAATAGGGACGCTCATAGAGATGCCCATAGCGATACCGTGGATTTTAACTTTTGAGCATCGCACTACGAGCGTCACTAATGTGAAGTACCTCTTGTAGTGATAGCGCCTAACTACCAGAAAAATATTTTATTGAAAGCGGCCCCTGTGGAGTCTATATAATATTTACTACCACCATCCATCTTAATTTTGGCCATTGCTTGCTCATTTCTTGTTGAGGGGGGGAACCAATCAAACTTGAGCATTAGAGTATGGTTGGCTTGTGGTTTATCAAAATGTCTACTCTTGGTTCATCACCATGATTTCCACTCAAAATTAGATTTGCTGATCAATATCAAAAAATTTTCCAGCCCTTCTATAGGTGTGTTAATCAATATTTTTTCAATTCCATTGAGGTGAGACTAGGTAGCTAGTTGATCTATTTACTTCCAGCTCTTGTAGTTCCTATCCAAGAAATGGGCCGATCGTGTGAATCCTTTGTTATTCTCATTTCTCACAATTTCTCTCCAAAATGGGTTCACTAGTTTTCTTCCTACTTGAGGAAGCATAGAGGAATAGTGTGTTAAAAAGTTTTGAAAATATATAGTAATCTCTCCCTGCTAAAAATTGAATTGGTTTCTGCCTTCTCATTGTCCTGCAAACTTGTTAAAAATTTGAGCTAGATCTTGACACCACCTGAAGGCTCTTACCCCTATTCTAATTCCTTGATGCATATATCACCATGTTCTACTGTGTAGCCAAATCTTGAGAGCCAAAAGTGCCTTGTAATTGAGATTGATATTGATGCTGACCATGACCAAATTGCGTTTGATGTTGTGCTTGAGTCTAGTGATCATGTTGGTTAGTGTGACTAATGGAACTAGTGCCCTAAGTAGTCTGGTTTCCCCCAGTTTCTTAGTCAGGAGTGGGTTGATCATCATCATCATTATCATCATCAGATTCAGTATCCTCCCCTTAGTCTTGTTCCTCATGTCTATCTTCTTTTTCATCATCAACATCATAATTTCTAATATACTCGACCATACATGATTAACCAAAGCTCCTATGTATTGCTTGAATTTTTCCTCAAGATGAGACTTCATAAACTCAAGTAGGTTTCCATGTTGAGTGTCAAAATCGCCTTTGGATCAACAATATCTACCAAGGACTGGTAGATATATTATTTCTATGAATTCTTTCTTAAGTGTATGGTGGTTGGTCATGAGAGACTTCAAGGTGGTCTTTTCCTCCTCTTATCTTCCTTGTATCTCAATTTTTTCTTCCTTAGCAAAGAGCCTTTTATGAACTAACTTTTTGTTTTCATTGTTCAATGTGTCTTTTTCCTTTTGTTGATCCACCATGATTTTGGCCTTGTTGTTGTGCTCAACAGAAAGTGCCAACAATCTAGATCTGATCTTAACCATCTCATGCTTAGCCTTGTCTAGCTCAGTCTTGGTCTCTTGAGGCTCGGTCTGAAGAGTGGCTACTACTGAGATAGGGGTCTTTTGTTGGGCTTGAATTGATTTCCCCATGTTGTTGACCATTGTGTTCCGCATATTCATCATTGTGGCAACGCATCTGTTGGAAGATTCCAAGAGAAGTTCCATTCTATTCTATTTTCCATGTAGTTGTAGTTGTAATCCCAATTAAAAGCAATATCTCTCCCACAACTTGCATCTTCTACCCAAATGTACCATGAAACCCAGAGCTAGGGTATAAAAGGCAACTTTGTAAGATTTTTTGTACTATCATTATTATGAATGAATGAGAAGATAAGTTTTTCCTCTATTCATCGTGTGTCTTCTCTTCTACCGTGTTTTTGAATTTCTCATGTGTTTTTGAATTTCTCACTCTGCTCCACACAATTGTCGCATTGAAATTCCAAGGGCACTATTGTGTTTGTCTTGCCAAGCTCTACGTGAAAATATCTACATTGCAAGCATCACAAAAAAATTAAGCAACTACATCTATGATCTTCTAGGTGACATTTCTCTCTATGCGAGTGTTGTTTTGAGATTTGGTCAATTGCGCACGATTCTCGGTACTTAGGAAAATCGACTAGGCACATATAAGTTCCAAAACGTTGACCTCCATTAGGGTCCCAAAATTGCATTCTTTTTCAGAGTTGAATTGTAAGTCTAGTGATCAAGATATATTATATATAGTCCCAGTATGCTGCCTATGAAGTTTGGAGTCAGTTGTAGTTGACTTGCTCAAGGATTTGCATGTGGAGAGGTGAGAGATCCAAAAACAAGTATCAGAGATCTTGGTAGATTGAGTGCACATCGAGTGTCATAATGGAGTGTGTTGTGTTCAAACAAGAGCCTGCAAACTCTTGGCATACCTTTGTGCCCTAATCAAGCCACTTCTTTCCCAGGATTGACATTTCATCTTGGTTCCGTCTCTTTCATAGATCTGACAGATGTTTCCGTGTGTGGATCCCTAGACATTGGTGTAGTTGTCAGGGGGACAAGTCCCTAGACTAGAGTGAACACAGCTGAGTCCAATAGTCTGGAGCCAAGACTTGATCATTAAGGTCAGAAAAAGTGTTGAGATAGAGCTTCAGATTACTCCACTTACCCAATTGGGGTGAAAATTGGCACAAGTACTCTTGAATAAGGGTAGAACCCTTGGGAGTGGACCAAAACTTGAAAAAATGGCCAAAAGCTAGAGTCAAGGAAAAAATCATGATTTTCTCCTCAGCTTCTACTAGGAAGGTATTTTTTGGATAATTTTGATAACAGGGGTTGTTCTTAAGGTGTGCATGACACACTCATAAGGTTAAAATTAAAAATTAGTATTTTTCCACTTGGGGAGGGGAAAAATCACAATTTTCTCCCTTGACCCTAGCCACGCTAAGTTTGAGGAGCCCATATCCACATCAGAGGAATTTCCTACGGTAAGTATCATATTTACATAGCCACATCTAGAATTTTCCTTTTGTGCATGTGAATAAGCCAAACTCCACTCCAAGCAGGCCAAAAGAAGGTCAAAGAACTCTTACGACCATCGAAAGGGACAAAACTTTAAAATTCTTGCAAGGATAAGTTTTTTGGACTAGGTAGTAAGCCCCTAAGATAGATGGAAGAAAAAAAACACCTCAGAAGACCATAGGGAAGACAAAATCATGATTCTCTCCCACATACTGATACGATCAACATTTTTCAACAAAAGTTGGACCCACCTTTTGAAACAAGACTTGTAGGGAGTTAGTAGGTCTGGAGATCATTGAAATTGTGTATGAAGACCTATAATCGACCAATTTTGGGTGAACATCAATTTCCAACTTGTGTTAACTCCATGCGTACTCAAGTTTTATTTAAGCCTTGTACAAGAGGGGAGATTGTTGCAAAAGAGGATTTGGAGTATGGAAGAAATCACAAAGGACCTGAACACTTCCATGTAACAAGTCAAGTTTCAAATCAAAATATTATTCATGTTTTTAAGAGTAGGAGCTTGGTACCGGTCAGGTGTCAGAATACCCAGACACTCGGTAAGTAAGGGATCTACCAAAGAGAGTGTCAATGAAGTGAGCCTAGAAACCTTATCAAATGTGCGGAAGAAGTGGACTCAGACACTGCTTTTGAATTAGCCTATACTATGCTTATGCTAGAGAAATCTCCTTAAATGAGCTACCATAGTGAGAGGAATGGAGAGGGAAGCTCACAAAACCAAAAAATCCCCCTACTAAACAATTGCAAATCTAGAATCTATGTGGAAATCCAACATAAGTGCTATGTTCAAGAGGACTTGGGGAATCCTGAGTTTAAGGAGAAAGTAGAGGCTGTTGACTATGAAGATGGATGTGTCAATGAGAGATGTGTAAGAACTAGGGATGCTAGACCATAGGATCCTCCTCCCAACCCCCCTTTATATAGGTGGGCTCCTAGCGCCTTGCCCTAGATGGATCCCCTATCCACACTGTCTAGCCCGGCCCCTGGCCGTAGTCCGTTTTTGGAGACCAACAATTTTATAAATTCCCTTTGTAATGCCAATGATGTCTACCATCTTTATCCAATTGTCTGGATTATGTATAGATTTATTAGCTGGCCGGGATGCAATGCGTTTCCATTTGTAATTATGACGAGTAGAACTCAATGAAAACCCCATGTACATTTTGAGCTAAGGTGACTAAAGTATAAAGATCACCTTAGAACCATTTTTGAACAACATTTGAATCATTAATTTTGTGTCATACGAGTCTGAGAGAGGAGAGAGAGAGAGTGTGATCTTATCCTCTTCGCTACGCGCATTTCCCTCACTGGATTCACAAAGCGACCACACCATCGCGGTAGCTTCTCCGAGAGCTACGCGCCCACGCCACGCATTCACATCTTTGAGCTACTCGCGAGCAATCTCTCCACGAGCTTTTTTTGCTTGTAAGTAGCACAAATGGTGTCTGTTTTCAACAATCAAGTACTTTATGGAACGAGGGTGAGATTAGCTACACATAGATGTTCATAGACTTAATTTTTTCATACTTTTAGGTTATGACCTGTGAGTCTATCGTGATTGTATTCAAGGTAGTTAGGGTTATAATGTGGTGAGATTGGACTAAAAGGTAAGTGTATCCTAGCGAGGGGATGATGCCTAGCAAGTTTGAAGTGATTTTGAGTTCATTTTATGTGTAAACGGTGTTATGAGCGTGTAGGGATAGAGTGGGTTGGAGTAACAAGGATTAGTGATTGATGCATCATAGAAGTGCGTATGTGTAGGTTGGTCTCAGCCTGACAAGCCGACAAGATTGCCTCCGTGCACCAACGGGTTAGTCATGTCACCGGATGACAAGTATGTTGTCTGTGTCGTGCTTGTGAGCATGAACATGGGAGTAGTTTTCCCCAAAACATTGGGGCCGCTGCCGGGGACACAAGACCTTAAGTAGGGAGATTTACGTCACTTGTGTGATGGTTAGCTTACTTTAGTTTCGACTAGAGAGAGCTTAAATTTTAAGAGAAGATCCAGGAGAGGATATCCTGAGGTCTAGTGGATAGCCAGGAAGCCTGTAACTTGCCGAGGGTCTACGACTAGTTAGAGTTAGTTAGGTAGGATGAGGTGGAGTGAGTATTTATGGTTTTGAGTTCTAAGTAATGTTTGTGTGCGAATAGTGTAGAAAAACGCTGTAAAGACACAAAACAAACAAAGAGAAGAAACAACGAGGCTGTTTGCTTGCCTTGAAAGCAAAAACCCACACCATACACTCTTCAAGGATGTGAATAGTGTAGGCATTTGGATTTATGATCCAGCGCTTGAGAAAACGTTAAAATTGCGACAAAAACCAACAAGAGAAAACAAGGGCAATATTGCCATAAGAAAACACTAAGTGAAGCTAAAGAGGCCAAAAAGAGATATAACCACTAGCCTTGAGTAGATTGATTGTGTCATGATGTACAACTAATATTCACAAGATTAAGTTTGAATTTCATCAAATTTGCATCACTTCAAGTGCATCTGAGCTGTGAATTTGACATAGAAAAGTAAAAGTGCTTGAGTCCAAGGTCAAAAGGAGTACAAATTGAATGGACTTTGAGGGATAGACTTCTAAGGGCACAGGAAACCAAACTGTCCAAAAACAATAAAAAAATCACATCCCAGTTGGCCTCTGCTGAGTCTATCGCGATAGACTACTACTTGGGGATAGACTCACATTCAGGTAAAACCCCTAGAATCACTGACTCAACACATCAAAATAAGAGTGCTCACAAAATTTGAGGACATTTGAACACCTGCTTGACCACCAAACCCCAAGTTTGGTGTTAGAATCCGAGTTGAGAGATATATTGGCAAAAAAGCCCTGACCTATTGTCCAAACACTACACACATTTGTGGATACACCATACAAAGGGTGGGGATTCCAGCTGTGGAGAGGACTTTGGAAAAAGACCCATTTTGGAGAAGATTATGAGTTAGGAAGTTGGGTTGTAGACCTTATTTTGCAAAACCCTCCTAGGGTTAGCTTAAATAGGACCTAAAGAGCTCACATACCAAGTTTCAAGGTGTTTGGATCACTAGAAGTGAGTCTAAGGTCCAGATAGAGATTCAGAGTCTGACAAAATCACTAGATTTGGCCTAAAACACAAACCAAGAGTCCAAATTGTATGAAATTCAAGGGATAGACTCTAGAGAGTAAGGGGAACCCAAATTTGAAGTCACAATTTTAAATTGACTTATACTGAGGAAACTGTCAGTCTGTCGCGATAGACTTAGAAAGGGGTGATTCAGACATTTTTTTGTAAATTGTGACTATACAGCTAGGGCATACTCTTCATCATTTCACATTTGAAATTGGACCACCAGAAGACCCTCAACACCCATTGGGGAGAAAAAACACAAATTTGCTAAGACTGGCCAGTTGTCATAAAAAAGTGATTGTTGTACATAATTGAAAGATTTTTCCTGGTTCAAGGAAAACCCTTGTGAACAGACTAACCATACTTGTGTAGATCCCAGAAGGAGATCATCACAGATCCGCATAGGAAGAAGGAGTCCAGGTAAGCTTTAAGTTTGCAATACAGCTTTGAGTCTTATGTATTTAAGGTCAGGAGCCTTTTTTAAGTCAGGAGCTAAAAGTGTCAAAAGTCAAGTAAGCACCACGTCCACTGAGGAGAGTGTAACTTAGACAAGGCTAGATCCATTAGCACCGATCATTGAGGAGGGTAGTGATACTGACACTTCATCAGATAAGTCCTTCTTCATGATGGGGAGTCAACAGCCAGGAGGTTTCTCCGGTGAAGGACCAATGCTAGGAGGAAGTACATCCCAAAACCCTTTGAACGATGCCAAGTTCACTATAATCCTCTTAGAAGCAGAAAACTCTAGGGGAGCCCTAGTTTATTCTGACTACCGGGGATGCAAGTGTATTTGTATAGAAGAAAGACCGTCTCAGAGACTAGAGATAATTCAAGTCTATGATGATGGAGACAGATTCCGAGATGAAAAGGGGAATCACTACCTGATAGTTAGCAACCTTGACGATTACAACAGATATGGAGATAATTTGGCAAAAGGAAAAATGGTCTAAGAAACTCAAGAACCGCCTCCAAAAATTGATCGACCTCGAGCTCTTTTTATGTATGAAAAAAAAACAACCAGGGTCTCTACCTATAGTGAGAATGTGGGAATTTACAAGCATGAGAGCTAGGGAGTAGTCTCTTATTTTTGATGCAAAGAACCATACCCAAATGAATTAAGCAAAGACAAGGTTCTTTACTTGTTCTCTTATGAAAGTGCTATGGGGAAGGATATCATTTTTTTTGACAGGTACGTATTCTGTTAGAGGAGGTAGAAAAGGCAACAGTTCCAGAAACGCCAACATATGCCCCCGAGGAAGTACCAAGGTCCACCTATACCCCTAGCAAGTCAACAAATCCATTTTCAGAAGGGTACAACACAACATCACATTCTAACCGGCAACAAACATTCAACTACCAGAACCAACAAGCAACCTAACCATCATTGCAGGCATGGCTTCAACAAAGTGCGACATTAGAACAAAACCAAAATAGAGATGGTTATCTAGTTGCAAGAGGTCTAAGAGATTTACAAGAACCACCACTCTATTCACAACATCAAGGCGAGAGTAAGGCAAAAACTCAAGAGTTGGCACAGCCTAGAAGACAACCCATAGAAAGAGCTCGAAGAGATGAACCACCCCTTGCAAGAATCTTCAGAAATTATGGCTTAGGAGCACCTCTGGGAGAGTAACCCTCGCACTACCGAAGGCCAGAGGAGGTATATCGAGTAGGACGAGGAGAACCAATGATGAGATTTGTAGACCATCGTAGAATTAGACCTTCTCAGGTGCAAAAATGGGTAAACAAGAAATACACGGGAAACAGAGACCCTAGAGATCATGTAGCAGCCTTTGTGCGCGTAATTAGAGCTGAAGAACAGTTGGAATTCTCTACTCAATTTGCAGGGTTTGGGCTTACTCTAGAGGAGGATGCCAAGTCTACTTGGTTTGACTCTGTGGAGCGTAGAGATTTCAAGTCTATGGAGGAGGTTTTTGACAAATTTATAGAGGAATTTTCACAAAGGGGGATAGCTCATAATACAGTCTCACAAATCCATAAGTTCAAACAGAAAAAAGGAAAATCTGTGCGAAAGGCAGCCCTACGACTAAACAGATATGTAAAGTTCTGCCATGTGGAAGAACTGCCAACTCAGTTCAGAATTATACTTATATTTATTCAAGGACTAAGGAACGCAGATCTCCAGAAGGACTTACATATGAAGAGGAGCACGATGTTAAATGAATTAACTATGGAAGCTCTTTACCTTGTAGACAATTGTGCGGTCTACAAGGAGGGTGAATTTAAGGATCTTGATGACGATTCATCCTCACAACAAAGTGGAAGAAAGTCCGCTAAGACAACACCGAAAGGAGAAGTAGCTGTAAGCCGGGAGCAGTTTGTAGAGGAAGTGCTAAAATTTTAATATGTATGCCAAGCCTCAGGCTAAGCAGCCAAAATGGTGTGCTATTGAACAAAAATGGACAAACCATGCGACGGAGGAATGTTATTATAACAAGGGATATGTGAGAGAGCGACCATATGCTCCCCAAGATCAGACAGCATCTCCTCAACTTCCACTGATGCCTAGGTATCCAACAGGCAACCTACCCGAACCTGTAGGTGTTGAAAGACCACAACCAGTATTGAGGCAACAACCACCCCTACCAGGAGTAAGACCGATAGGCATAAGATACACACCAACGATAAACGAACCAGAAGAGAAGGATTTGGTACCTATGCATGCATATTACGAGGATTCCAATCGATATGCAACAAATCCTGTCTATTATACACCGGAAGAACCACCAATGCCAGAACCTTGGAGCATGATTGGAAGTATAGGACCACCAACAGCTGCACATGCAGCAGGAGAAGGAAGATATAGCTTGGATGAACAAACACTGTTGTTCATAGCCAACGGAGGCATGGGCAGGCAGAGGCATGCATACCAACAAAGAGGAGCTCAAGGAGCACCTCAACAGCCTAAGGGACCCTGCTACCAGTGTGCAGGAGACCATTGGCTAAGAGACTGTCCTCATGATGAAATCATTAGAGTCAACGCATATTGCACCGAGTTTGAAATTACTCACTTGATTCCTGATTGCCCTAAGAACCTGAGCAAAGGAGCAAAGACTACTTTGAACATGCTGGGAGTAGTGCCTTCCAGCGGAGGGTCGGAAAACGAAACTACGATTCATGTTAAGGTCTTGACGAGAGCCCAAACAAGGAAAGATGACAATCAACCCAAGAGTAACGATGGAAATCAAGACTGACAAGTCTAGCGTCAGTCATGATAATCCTTGGAAAGAACAAAGAGCGAGAATGAAAGCTAGACGTGAACGAAAACAGGAGGTTGTAGAAGCTGAGCTAACAATGGCTTGAGAGCAACTTAAACAACAGAGAAAATCTGACTCTCTAAAATCAACAGAGGGACCTAGGAGTGCAAGATCAGGAGGGTCTGTATTGGTAGATAAGGTCAATGAACTCTTGGATGAAATCTTGCAAGCTTATGAAGTAAGATTGAAAAACAGACAGACTCTAGAGCAAAGGTGGATGACATATCCATATCCAGAGATAGAAAAACAGAGACTAGAGATGTGCAAGCAGTTGATTGAAACTGCACAAGCCTTACTAGAACCTCCACCTGTGGAAGTGAGGGATATAATAATCAAACCACCAAACAATGAAACACCTATCCAAACTGAACAAAGGGTCATTGACAAGATAGAAAACGTTAAATCCTTGCCTGATGTAGAGGATGCAAGAATCATGCCTAATAGCACTGATGAATCACTGAAATATTTTCCACCATATACACCCATTGTGGAAGAAAATTGGCCTGAAGAGCTATGGGAAATGGTGAGAAAAGCTCAAGAAAAATATGAGACAAAAACAGTCGAGTCAGCGCCTTTCTAGGAGTTGAACTTGAATAAATCACCATGGGATTTAGATGCTAAATCATTTCGAGGGGATGATGGTTCCGTTGCATCAGAAGATAACAGACCAGCATCACTCAGAACTTTGCCGCCATACATGGGAGACTACGAGGCAAGGTTGGAAATTTGAAGGGTACCTTCTCAAAGAATAGGAGGGTCAAATCAATTGGACACTAAAATTTTGACAGACTTGTTGTCTACTCCGGTCAAGTGTACAATCACATTGGTAGAATTGTTAAAAATTAGGCCAAGCATGTGGACGGAAGTGGGCAAATGTCTTGGAAAATTTGGTATAAGGACGCCTCTTAAGTTCTTTGAAACTGAGCTTAATGACAGAGAACCGAAGAGAGTCAACATTAGACCAGTGCCTCTCAACAAGGTTGGAGAGTATTGTGAGGGTGAAGACGGCTATACTACTCTACCAGTCGAGTATAACGGCATAGAGACTAAGGCCATACTTGATAGTGGACATGGCATTGCCATTGCTACCAAATTGCTATGGGAAAAATGGGGAAAACCGGCAATACGAACAACTAGAATGAAATTACAACTAGCGGATGGCACGTAGAAAGACCTATAGGATTGCTTGAGGAAATTGTGGTATCTTCATGTGGCATAGAGTATGAACATACATTTTCCATAGTAGATTTTGTCAAGAAAAACAATTATGAGATTATCCTTGGTAGGCCGTTCATGAGTCAACTCAAGATGGTGCAGGACTGGGGGGTATGATTATTTGTATCTAAGACATGCTGAAACCACTACACATGTAAATATGAGGAATCATAGCTACCATGATGTCACGAGAACACCTCTGGAAGAGTTCCACTCAGCCACCATTATTGGATCAGAAGTCCCAGTGTGGTTCTGTAAGAAAAAGGAGATATGGATGTGTGGAGCATCTCAATGTAGTGAATTCAACCACAATGAAAGGATACTAGAGAGGGTATTGGAAGACGATGCCTATATACGAGAGCCCTTCCCTGAAAAGAAGCTTGAACCCCTAGAATGGTCTCAAATTTTGGCTACTTTGGATGCGTCAATGAAGTCACTCCCACAAAATTTTGTGACGAGAATGGCTACAATATCGTACCATATTACATGTTGAGCAAACTTGTGGAGGAAGACGAGAATGAAGGAGACACCAAGAATAGGAGGGTCCTTCAAACGGAAATGAAACTTGATATTAAGATAGTGGGTTATGTGGACATCCCCACGAAAAACATCAAGCAGGATGGAGAAGAATTTTATGATTCTTCTGATCAATGTGAAAACGAAGATTATGCGGATGACGAGAAGTCGGAAAATATGGAAGAAGACAACCATTGGGATCAAGAAAATGACGTCTTTTAAGACTTCCCAAACCAGAGTGCGAGTCACGAAAAAAGATACAAGAGTAGACAACACCATAAAAGTCTACCAACTAGGTTTAGACCTATGCCTGAGTTCAGGAGTAAGACACATTTCCTTATGAACATTCATGCTGTTGATTGTGATAAGGATAAAGTGTTAGGAAGATTTCTTAAGATTGCTGAAGACCTAGGTTTTAAAGCAAGACTGTTGAAACTTAAGAAAACCAGCAAGACAAAAAATAGAGTTGCAAGGAAAATATTGGATGTGTTTGGAGATCCAATTATAACGAAAGTTGAGCGAAAGAAGAAATACAATGATTTGAAACAAAAGCTGAAAAATGAGATGGAAAGTAGCGATGGATCAAGCGTTAGTGAGGGGAGTAAAGAGATAGATGTACCTCCTCACTATTGTAAGTACACCGTTCAGGAGAGAAAATTGGTGGTCCAGCAACCGATGAGAGAGCCTAAACCCAACGAGTCCTATGATGGACCAGAGAACGCCAAGAAAATAGACCTAGCAGAGCCAGGAGAAAGTCCTCGACCTGCTTACATTGCCACGGATCTAAGCCAGGAAGAAGAGGACTTATTGATCAGAACGCTTAAAGAATTTTGTGATGTATTTGCCTGGTCATACAAAGATCTGAAGGGGGTGGATCTTAACATTTGTGAACATTCGATCCCTCTAAAGCCGGATGCAAATCCAAGAAAACAACGTTCGTACAAGTACAATGAGACATTCGCCAAAATGATCAAGGACGAGATAGAAAAACTTATGGATGCTGAATTTATTTATGAGATAGAGCACACTCACTGGGTGTCGCCAATCGTGGTGGTACCTAAGAAAAATGGGAAATTACGGGTGTGTGTGAATCTCAAGAAGGTAAATGCAGCAGCAATAAGGGACAACCATCCTCTTCCTATCATGGAAAACGTCGTAGAACGAGTAGCAGGCAAGCATGCCTATAGCTTTATGGACGGATTCTCTGGTTATAACCAATTGGGGGTTAAACTAGAAGATTAGTACAAAATAGCATTTGCAACTGAATGGGGCATATATGCCTTTAGGGTAATGCCATTTGGCTTGACCAATGCTCCAGCCACATTTCAGAGATTAATGACACATGATTTCAAAGAATACTTGCGAATATTTTTCGATATTTACATGGATGACTTGTGTGTCTATTCTCTATTGAGACAAGACCATATAGATCATCTTAGAAAGGTATTCGAAAAATGTAGAACATATAGGATTTGCCTCAACCCAAAAAAATGTATATTCATGGTACGGCAAGGCAAGATCCTAGGCCACATAGTATCGGCTAATAGAATTACCACTGATGAAGACAAGATAAAGGTGATCATAGAATTGCCAAGACCAAACACCATACGAGAGGTACAATCATTTATGGGACATTGTGGATACTACTGACGTTTTATCTACATGTATGTTGTAATAGCAAAACCCTTGTATAGTCTGATCACGATCTTCATATGGACCGACGAATGTGAGGAATCATTCCAGAAATTAAAAGATGCACTGGTATCTGCACCAATTCTAAAAGACCGGATTGGTCAAATATCTTCCATGTACATGTAGATGCTTCAGCATTTGCAATAGGCTGTATATTAGCACAACCAGGAGAGGGTAATACAGATTTTCCCATCAGTTATGCTAGTAGACAACTCAACAGTGCATAGAAGAATTATACCACCACTGAAAGAGAAGGATTAGGTATGATATACGCGGTAAAGAAATTTAGGAATTATTTGCTTGCAAACAAATTCACATTTTTTGTGGATCATCACTCACTTTTGTACTTAGTAAACAAACCATGTAACACGGAACGAATTGTAAGATGGTTCATTATACTGCTGGCGTTTGATTTTACGGTAGTATTAAAGAAAGGAAAACCTCATCAAAGAGCAGACCACCTTTCTCGATTACTAAATGGCGAAAAGGCTACTGGTGTAGATGATGATCTCCCAGATGCATACCTATTTAATATAGAGATGGTACCAAAGTGGTCAGAGAAGATTATTTCGTTGTTGACATATGGAATGAATCTTGACGAAAGACACACGGTGGAAGACGCTAGACAAGCACAAAATTACACGATGCTTGCAGGAAGAATGTGTCATGATGGTAACGATGGATTTATAAGGTTATGTATAGGCCTAGAGGAGTACGACGCGTATCTAGAGGAGGCACATACACAAACAGGTGGTTTCCATCGAGGAAATCAAATAACCTATGAATGATTATGAAGACTTGGAGTGTATTGTCCTGGAATGGCAGGCGATGTAGCTAATTAAATCAAGAAATGAAAATTTTGCACAACCAATACCACTGTGGATTATGCCACATTATACCAAGTGACGATAGCACCCGTATAGAGTCATGTTATTATGGAATATTTGACTAATAGGGAGTTGCTAGGAGATTGGTCTAAAGCTAGACAAAAGGCTTTACAAATCGAAGCGAATAGGTATACCATCATTAGTGACCAATTGTATAAAAGAGGAACCGATGACTGGTTGAGGATAGTTCCTCTAGAAATTGACTACTTTCCATTATTGGAGAAAGCCCATGCAGGCATAGAAGGAGGTCATTTTTTAGTGGAGAGAACCGTAAAAATCATTATGATTGCAGGCATATGGTGACCGACCATGATTCAAGATGCATCAGAATTCATGAAAAGGTGTGATGAATGTCAACGCACTAAGGTGCTAGTTAAGAGAGACGACATGCCTTTAAGACCAATGATGAGTGCTTGAGCATTCGCTAAATGGGGACTGGACTTTGTTGGTCCTATTACTCCACCAGCTTATTGTTCACAAGCACAATACATCATAGTGGCCACTGATTATATGACCAAATGGGTGGAAGCAAAAGCCACAAAAAAGGCAGATGCAAGAACCATGGCACAATTCTTATATGAATATGTGTTTACACGATATCGCCTACCAATCGAGCTGGTGAGTGATAGAGGGACGCACTTTGTAAATGAAGTTATCGAACATCTCTTGAATGAGTTTATGGTGATTCATCGCAAATCTGCAACCTACCATCCACAAGCCAATGGCCAAGCAGAAGCGACCAACAAAATATTGTGCACAGTTCTTACAAAACTGGTTAGTGAAACAAGGACGGACTAGGATTAAATTCTATATTCAACATTATGGGCTTGTCGAGTTGCATATAAAACAACACTCAATGCTACACTGTTTAATATGGTTTATGGATTAAATACAATACTGCCTATTGAATTTTTGATTCCAATGCTAAGAGTAGCTAAACGGTTGGACTGGACGGGCCATGAGCTTTTAGAAAGGTTAGATGACCTAGAAAAACTAGACGAGTTACGACTCAATGCGGTACCAACCATTTTTGTCAAGAAAAGACAATAGAAAGAGTTTTTTGACAAACATGTCAAAAACAAGGAATTTAAAATGGGGGACTATGTCTTGGTATACACCCTTAAATAGCATGCCAAGAAACTAAAGAAAAGAGGAATGGGGTCTTATTTGATCCAAGATATCTTGTCTAGCGGAGCAGTAAAACTCTCAACACTAGATGGAAAAGAAATGCCGAATTGGATTAGTGGGTGTTGTTTGAAAAGGTATCATTTACCTCTAACTCCTGGGATGTTGTTTCAATTGCATTATGGAAAAGCCTATAGACAGGAGCATCAACGAGTTCATGACCAGGCACAACAAGAAGCCAAGGAACGCATTGCTAAGCGTAAGCAGTTTTTGAGAACAATAAACATGGTCACACTGTTGCTGAGTGAAGAATATCCTCTTCCAACCATCCAAACAATAGAACCGGATATACAAAGTGAAGAACTAGCAAGGACAATCACAGACCTTATGGCTCGGGACGAGAACACGTGGTGTAGTCCTTACATAAAAGCATATGCAGGCACAGAACAAGTAGAAACCTATGCATTACTGGACACTGGGGCGAAATTGAGTGTCATTAGCTTTGAGATATTTCAAAAACTTGGACCAATGATGCAATTCACAGAAACACACAAGTTGAAAGTCGCATCGGGTGATGAGGTGACCACTTTGTGGTCTATTATGTTACCAATCACAGTGCAGGGGCACACAAACACTCATAAGTTCCATGTGTTGCCACCAAATAGATCAGCAACGCCGTGTATCTTATCCTATGTCGTGGATGAAAATTAATAGAGTATTCATTGATTTGGATACAAATGAAGCACTGTTCAGAAATGAAAACTTTTCAGAACCCTTCTTATCCTATGATAAATATGTGTCAATGTGGAGACAGGAATCTGTACATCCGCAACGCACTTATCAACAACAATCAAATTTTGGATGGCAAGAAATGTATTATCAAAAGCCAGCAATCATGCAGGGAACCAGTCAAGTGTGGGTGCGACGTACAGATCTATCCAAGTCGCGATTTCATCAAGGGAGGAAATATCTATCCAAGTCGCGATTTCATCAAGGGAGGAAATATCAAGTTTGGCTCAAGCAAGACAGCTTATTTCTTGTAAGGGAGTTGACAGAAGAAAAGACAAAACACCCTACGACAAAAAAGCTTCGAAGAACAATTATTAACAAGAAGAATCCGCCACAGACTACATTTGTATGGCATCCAAAAGTACCAATTCAGAACAAGCCAACAACACAGGTATGGATGCCAATGCAGACCACCGAACAGTTGTCTACAACTACCAATGACAAACTAGACCATACAACCATCACGTTGATTGTCACTGACAACAAACACGAATATCTGTGCAAACAAAGTCAACAAAAAGATATAAAAATGAAAGGATGTTCAACCAGAACATGCAACAAAGAAGACAACCATATCGACTTCAGCGGAGGCACAAACAAAAGTTCAAAAACCTTGGAAGACCATCAAACAACGAGCGGCTTCTTATCGCCAAGAAAATATGCTAGCCATCTAATAATATCAGAGGAAACCTCATTGACAAATGCCGATAAGCGTATCGCTTATACCTTCCTCTTACACCGCATAATTTTTTTCTAAATGATTGACTGTGCATGCATATAGGGCTACTTTACAAGGCCTGCATTAGCACGAGTTAACGCCCATGCACAACACATACCCTTGACGATACCCTGTCGTCTGGGAGGACTCCGACCAGGAGGGGGGGAGGCATTCCAAATGCACGGACTCACGTTTTATATTAGAGGGCAATAATTGTGATTGATTTTTCAACCAATTTTGCGTTTTATTGTGTGATTTTTGGGAAAAGAATATGCCCTCATAATTAATTAGAATTGGGGACCAAATGATTATATATGAGCCCCTAGGTATGTGTATATACTGTAAAGCGAGTCAAATCTAGCCAAAAACCGTCGAAAAACAACAAAAAATAGGCCAAGGTTGACGATTGAGAGCAAGAATGTACATAAACGAGAGAAAAGTGAGCTACAAAGTGTTTTGCTATTCATTGATATTTTGTAGGTTAGAATTGCTATTTTCGGGTTATTTTGGGATTTATTTGCTTTATTTTATCCATTTTCTAGCAAAAAAAATAGAAAAAATCCATAATCTAGATGGAAACACAACAGAAGAGACGCCCGATCAGAGCAAGGTAAAGAAGACAAAGAAAAAATATGGAGTGCGAAGGTGACAGGGCAAAAATGGCCACCGTCATGATGGGACTTCGAAAGGAGAAATCTGCAAAAATTGTAGAACTGGAGCAAACGAGGTCCAAATCAGAAAATTTACGAGCCTAAACCGCACCTTGCGAAAAGTTATGGCCACAGGTAAAGATGGGAAAATTTCATATCGGAGCCCTGATCACATATAGGGAGGCTAGGCAAGAAATCTCTCATTTGAGTCATTTTCCATTGTGTGTGTGTGTGTGTGTGTGTGTGTGTGTGAGAGAGAGAGAGAGAGAGAGAGAGAGAGAGAGAGAGAGAGAGAGAGAGAGAGAGCTCCCTACAGCATTTGAGACTTCCAAGAGCTCATCCATCATGCACGGTCACCAGATCGACATCAAATATGAGAGGTATTCTCGTCAACAATGACTCTAAGTGTTTTTTTACTTCAGTTAGTCGCAAAACCTCGCCAGCACCACCATCACAACCTGTGCACACATACTGTAGACCGGTTGTTAGGAAGACCTAAAGGCCACCAAATGGAACCAAAATTGAAAGGCACAATGCCTATAGCTTAGGGAACAAACCTATGATCCCGGATAGTGCAAAAGAAGCATCCTAGAAAACCCTAATTTCACAGGGCTTGCAAAAGGGCAGCTGACCCAAAGTTATTGGAAATGAGCCAAAACTCATAGGCAGCAAGCCAATAACCTCGACAAACCAACTGAATGGTTAGACCATGAAAAAGTGAGTCAAAGTTGAGCCTAAAGTCCCTATCTGACGATAACTGTGCAAAGTGTCACGAAACTCTAACGGGATGACCAAGTGACCAAATGACACCAAATTTGATAGGGTACATCCTAAGGATGTCAACTACAAGTTGGAATGTTTCCACTCAAGAAGAAGCACTTCTATGAGGACAAACGCCAGCAACAGGCCAGAAAAGCGTCCAAATGGTCATTCTTGGTGACGTAAGCACCAAAAGAACAACTGACTGCTCCGACGGAAGGTCAAAAGGAAAGGAAAGTCAGCCCGAGTCATACAATAACCAGAAAGTACGGCGACCATCACCTAAGTGGTCTACTGAGACTCCAAACACAGCTAAGTGCTGCCACGGGGAGTACACTTTTCGAAATTGCTTGAAACTTAATGAGTGTGTCTAGGAGAGCCCACTAACACCAGGGGAACTAACAAACTACAAAAAAGAGGGGAAAATGACAACTTAGTGAGTCTATCGCGATAGACTCACCAATACACATGGAAACAGGGAAAATTGATTTTGACCTCACCAATGGGACTAACTAGGCCTATTAACCCGAGATATCAAGTAAAATTGCAAATATTGCTCCACCTTGACAAACTTATTAGTCTATCGTGATAGACTCATTAATCTATCTTGGGGAGGCCCTTTTCAAAATTCCTCGTAGAGGCAGGCTTATGACAACATATGAAGGCACTACACCAAATTTGGAACAAGATGGACTCTTAAAGTAAGAGGAGATAGACTTATTAGACATCTCAGAGTTAGAACATGACAATATCAAGGACAAATAAAGTCTAGATGCACATGTGAGAGGCCAAGGGACCTTATATCAACTAGAAGAAGGTAGACAATGGGCCACCATATCAAAAAGAGGGTAATTTGAGCATAACTCCCAGTCTATCGTGATAGACTCAACAGAATACAGCTGGGGCTTGTGATTAAAAACTGGAGTCTACGGTTGCCTTGAGCATGGCATAAGGAGACTACCCACAAGGTTTGGACCCAAAAGAACAAATGATGAGGGAGATAGATCAACATCTCCTTGGAGTATTTCTGGAAAAATGAACGTCGAGCCAAAGAGAGTTCACTTGACATCCATTTGAGATGAAAATGAAGTCAGATCATGTACAAGCCATGGGAAACCTGAGTGTGGAGTCACATGTGAAAAATACCTCCCCTATGAGAAGATAGCAAGTCTATCGCGATAGACTCAGAAGACTTTGAAATTGGCATGATTTTGAAATTGTGACCATATGGAGAGCTTAGATACCCTATGCACATGTACCACACAAAGTTTTAAAGAATTTGGACACCTTCTCCTTCATCAAGAGCATTAATTTGAAGCCGTTAGAGTCAGACACTGAAAGAACTTGTCTATCTGCTAATACTTTTCACTAACTCATCTTGGGACTAAGAGGGCTCAACTAGATGCATGCTTAAGTGATAATCTATTAAGAAAATAGGTACTATGTTTATACATTAACCATTACTTGTGGATACAGGATCCATGGACACTTCTCTAGGAAAAAGAAAAGGCAAGAACTTGGAAACGGAGGATGCAACACCCTATACAATTCTACAAAATTCATTAAAGCCAGCAGCCACATGGATACCTGCAGAAGTGCAACACGCAATAGCTTTCCAAATCTACCAAGGTTCCTATATGGATGGCAAAGGAAATTTAGTGGATACAGGAATGATCCCCAAGGAGGCAGAAAAATACCTGAAAAGATCGCGGCAAGATCATGGCTGAAGTAAGTTGGCTTATGGGACTTTGTTTCACTACCACCAGTGGGGATAGATGTCAAGAGAGTACAACAACTAATTGAGACTATCCAAGAAGACGGAACTTGCAGGGTTGCAGGCATGGATAATGAGATGATGGAGATTCAGATCACCAAGGAAATCATCAAAGAAGCTTTAAAAGTGTCTAGTCAGGGAGCCAACATGAGAGAAAGAAGGAAGAATCTCACAGTCTACCTGCAAAGATCCAAACTGCCGTCTTTTGAAATCATAGCAAACCTAGAAGTGAGGGTACTGACACAGGTATACAATCAATATTTGTTGAGCTACAACAAGAGACCACCTAGATACACTACACCACACGGGGTCATCTCAACAACAATGACCTGGGCTATGCGAATGGCACATGATTGCTATATAGATCATGCATCATATCTATTTGAGGAAGTGACAAAGCTACAGCAGGACAAGCCAAATTATATTGCAGGAGGAGAAGTACTCAGCAGAATGATATACCATGCCATAGGAGCGACAGATCAGCTACAACCTGCTCCTCAATAGAACAACTGGCTGGTACTACGAGAGGATATTGAAGACATACCACAAAGGTGAGTACCTCCCTCTACTAACACCATTGGAGGACGTAGGCTCGAAAGGGTCACCAAAAGTACAGAGGAAAAGAAGGAAGACAAAGAAGAAGAACCTCCTATGGCTCCTAGGGTAGACACAAGGTTGAAGCGCCGTTTAGAGACAGTGCTGGAAGAGTGGCCCGAGCCAAAGAAGGGAAAGAAAGAAACTCTACAAATGCCAATCAAGGAAACAAAGTCACAGAAAGTGGCAAGGCTAGAAAGACTAATGGAAAGTTTCAGAGCTGAGAGAGCACTAAAAGGGGATATGAGCGAGTTATGGAAGCCATCACTGGAGGCTATGTCTGGATCATCTCGAAGGATTCAAAGGGATCGGTTTGAAGATTATATCAAGAATTTCGAGATCTTAGATGCTACAACGAAGAATATCCCAAATATATCGTTTATAGAAGAAGAGGTTGACGAAGTGAGACGGCACCTGCTAGAAGAGCAGGAAGGCCAACAAAGAGAGAGGAAAACAAAGGTGGATCGGGATCTAAAAAAGAATCAACAAACTCCACCATCAAGCCCAGAATCCAGCCCACCACCATCACCACCTCCTCTTAGTCCTCCCCAAACCCAACAAAAAGAGGAGTTGAACAAACCTGATGGGCAACAAGACTTCAAAGAAGAGAAGAATAAAGAGGAAGAGCAGAAGGCAGAAGTCGAGCCAAAAGATGAGAAGCCAGATCCAGAAGAAAGAAACTATAGAACATTTCTTGATCTCCTAGCTGCTGGGTACTCTCAAGAAGAGGCAGCTAGTGCAGCTTTTGGGTTGTCGAGCACTAGACCCAAGGAATATATGCACAGCCCTCGGTTAGTGGACTTGAAGGAGATGGCCACAGATACAGTGGATTTACAGCCACAAACCAATGATTGGGATGAAGTCATGGAAAAACTCACTGGGCTCAGAGCAAGGTCGATGGCCACTGAGGTTGAAATTGATAATCTCAAAACAAATGAAATTCATATCAAAGCCGAAGTGGACTCGTTGCAAAAGCAGGACCAAGAGAACGCAGAGAAATAAACCAAGCTGAAAGCCAATCTGGATGCGGCTCTACAAAGATGCCAAGAGATGGAAAGACAGAATCAGGCAATAGAACAAAAGATTCAAAGAGCAGAGGAGGAGTATAAGAAAATCAGCAAATCACTGACATATGCGGAGAAAGAGAGGGACAATTTGACACTACAGCTTACTGATGAATCCAAAGAGGTTGAAACTTTGAGGAATGCTAAGGAAAAGGCTGAGCGAGAACATGAGGCAACCCAGGATGAATTGATAGAGCTAAAAGAGAAAATGAAATTGAAAGATCTGACCATCTAGAGGCTAAGGGCATCTCTGGCCAGAGTTAGAGCTGCTACCTCGACTAGCACTGCTTCAGAGAATGATCTATATGAAGAACAGATGAAATAACTCCAAAAGGAGTTGACACTAGAAAAGAGACAAAGACTGATGTTGGCCAAGGGCTCCGTAGTAATGCAAAACCGTCTAGAAGATGAAAACAAGGCCATGAAAGATGAGTTAGAAGCCTTGAAAAAGAAGATGGATGAGGACCTAAAGAGATTGCAAACAGAAAATGAAGACACCAAGAAGAAGCTAGAAGAGGCTGAAAAGACCAATGCAGAATTGAACGACCTCTTAGTGAACATGGGAGATCAAGCTGAGCAGCAAAAGAAAACATATCAGAAACAGATAGATGAGCTGAAAGGCCAACAACATACTAAAGAGAAACACTTGAGCAATGGAAGGCATTGACATAGAAAATGTGTCAGATCTAGTGGACACCACTATGCAAGAGGACATCCTTGTGGGGCCATCCCAAGAACCCCAGGATCTGACACAAGAAGAAGAAGAAAATCTACAAAAGGCAATAGAAGCGGCAATAAAAGACACGGCCAAAGAAGCAATGGAGTGGGAGCAGAGAGTATTTAAGTCTATGACCATTCAGAAGTTAGATGCCAACATCATTTGGCATGAATGGCTACAACCTTCTCTCCCATATCCTCTTCTAAAGTATGAAGCTGCTACAATGAACAAACGGATTAAAGAGGAGCCATTAGTGCCACTATACAAAGCGGATATCTCAAAACCAGAGGGAGTTAAGCTGATTGTGGATTCTCAGCCAAAGTGGAGAAAGGAATGGCTAACCAAATACCCGCAGTATTTAATTCATCTTATAGAGGCGCCTAAAAGAGTCAGAGACAACCTTAGCTTTTGCTCTCTACCAAGGATGCAGACCTGGAAAGCACAAGAGCTGCTAGAGAAAAGACAACCCACATGGCTCAACTACCCAAAGCTGCTAGGCTTGAAGGCAGGCGAGAGAATGAGTGAGAAATACACGGTGAAAACCCTAACGGGCGCCATAAAATTGTTCACTGGCTCGCCTGACCTCTCTTGCATCATGCTCAGAAAAATCTGTAAAACCCTTCTAGCGGTTTTTGAAATCTTTAAACCTGGACAGGCAGCAACAGACAACATCTTCTTCTTCCAAGATACATATAGATGTGCATATGATCTGTCTGCTCAGCCTTCTCATGAGGTGATACATGCCCTTTATCAGCGAATCATGTTTTTGCCCTCGTATCATCTCCAGGACTTTGAAGAAGCCTTCTACGCCGGTTTCTTCACCATTAATGAGAGATATTTGGCCCTACATTACTGCCCCAGCATGCACGGTATGAGTCTCTTCTAAAGATGCACGAAAGCCTCCACTAAAGAAGCAGCTCTACTGCCATGTCACGGATGACATGAACTAGGAGGGGGGAAGTGTTGGAGCCCAGCGGTTGTATAAATTCCCTTTTTAATGACTATAAGATTCCCTTTGTAATGCCAATGATGTCTACCGTCTTTATCCAATTCTCTAGATTATGTATAGATTTATTAGTTGGCTGGGATGCAATGCGTTTCCATTTGTAATTATGACGAGTAGAATTCAATGAAAACCCCATGTACATTTTGAGCTAAGGTGACTAAAGTATAAAGGTCACCTTAGAACCTCTTTGAACAACATTTGAATCATTAATTGTGTGTCGTACGAGTCTGAGAGAGAGAGAGAGAGAGAGAGAGAGAGAGAGAGAGAGAGAGAGAGAGAGAGAGAGATCTTATCCTCTTTGCTACGCGCATCTCCCTCACCGGATTCACGAAGTGACCACACCATCACGGTAGCTTCTCCGAGAGCTACGCGCGCACGCCACGCATTCGCATCTTCGAGCTACTCGCAAGTGATCTTTCCACGAGCTTGTTTTGCTTGTAAGTAGCACAAACGATGTCTGTTTTCAACAATCAAGTACTTTATGGAACGAGGGTGAGATTAGCTATGCATAGATGTTCATAGACTTAGGTTTCACATACTTTTAGGTTATGACCTGTGAGTCTATCGCAACTGTATTCGAGGTAGTTAGGGTTATAATCTGGTGAGATTGGACTTATAGGTAAGTGTATCCTAGTGAGGGGATGATGCCTAGCAAGTTTGAAGCGATTCCGAGTTCATTTGATGTGTAAACGGTGTTATGAGCGTTTAGGGATAGAGTGGGTTGGAGTAACAAGGATTAGTAATTGATGCATCATAGAAGTGCGTATGTGTAGGTTGGTCTCATTCTGACAAGCTAACAAGATTGCCTCCATGCACCTACAGGTTAGTCCTATCACCGGATGACAAGTATGTTGTCCGTGTCGTGCTTGTGAGCATGAATAGGGGAGTAGTTTTCCCTAAAACATCCGTGACATCCTAGTCCTTAGGTTTGGGCCTTGCCCCTATGGAAACCTTGTCTTGACATTACGCCCCCCCTTAAGGAAGAGTTTTTGTCCTCGAAAAAATGTGGTAATATATGCATAAGAACACTAATGTTTTCTTTATTGACGTCCCATATGTGGGCCAGTTGTCCATATGACTGATACTTGGTGCAGTGAGAGGAGGTTCAATGAAACTAAGAGCAACATCTTTATTTTCAACATTGTTGTCCTATTGCAACCACTTGTATCTAAATGGGAACTCACTTGAGTACTTTAAAGAAGTAATCGGAAAAATGAAAGAAAACCTTGGCGTAACTTTCCATGTAGTTGTGAGCTAGATTTCCAGCTCGCGTGAGTATTTGGAAAAGCTCATAGCTACTAGGGGATAGAATAGGGAGTGTCCTCATCTCAGACTTCTGAATAGTTTGGAACACACAGAACTACATATTCATCCCTAATGAAGGTTACTTGCCAACAAACTTTGTCAGCACACCTATTAAGTCCTTGACTTTTGAAACTATTGAAACGGTATCCACCCCCACCACAACAGGTGTTCAAAGTTGAAAACCTCACTTAAGCAAATTCTAGAATAGGGAGAGCATTGCCCATTCCGAATTCGTTGTGCTAATGTATGCTCTTAGCAGATTCGTTAGCAAAAAATACTTGTTAGCTGCCCATCCAACACGGAATGAATAACTATGACTCAACCATTGAGTATCCAACCATATATTTGATATCGAGTGGAGACAACCAACTAGGTTGAAAGCGGGTTGGATTGGAGAAGCTCATAGAGTTTAGACCATCGAACCACAGACACCCATCCTGAGCCAGTACCTTGTATGACAAGGTGTAGACTCATAATAAAGATGTAGTAGAGATTGCATTTGTAGTACAAAAAGGTTCAAAAAGAATAAAGTCCATGAATTTGCATGCCGCTCCAAATAAATCAGTGTTAAACACTACGGCCCGTAACACCTGATGTGCATGCATTATACACAAACTTATCCAAGCCATAATTCCATGACGAGACTTTCCATGGTACATACGGGAAAGCCTCGCAAAAAAAGTTGGACCATAACAGAATGTAACAACCCACTCACACCTAGGTACCAACTATGAGACATTCTCATGAACGTAGCATTTTTGGCTATATGGAGAAACGAACCTCCATTAAGGTGGCTTCACAACATTTGTAATCGAAACAAGTCTGTACTTAGTACCCAAGAATTTCTGGCCACTGAAATTGTTCCTGATATGATGATCTCCAAATCATCAAATAAACAAATGCGACCAGCATGTAGGGACTTTGTCATGACACATCATTAGGAATTAGGTGCCAGTGTCAGTCCCAGAGACTCATATTCACCACATGTGGAATATGACTCAAATAAGGATGGAAGAGAAAGCGACATCCATCAAGCACAAATTGTTCTTCTGTGTGGAGGAAACTATGAACACTTCGTGATGCGAGTGAGAGGGACCCTCATTATCATTGCTCCACACTAGCTAAACCAAACTTCTTGAGTTCCTAGACCACGTTGTGTCCCATGTGACAACATGTACCAAACAAAACCGTAGTATGTAGGTGTGTAATTGTTGCAACAAGACTCAAACCCATGAAGGTATCTTGATGAACAAGGAAGGGAGAAAATAACAATATTTTTTCAAAATGCTATGCTCTTCCATGAACTTGTCACTTGGCTAAAGAGCAAGTTGGATGAAAGCTTTTTAGCACAAACATCCCGATTACATAACGCAAACAAGCTTAATTGGAAAGAAAAATAAATCCAAAAAACATTTACTTACGAGGAGGTGGAAAGTACCTGATACTTACCCGGAAGTCAAGTACAACCCGCAACCTGTAAGCGTACTATATCAAAATTTCTTTGACTTGTTAATCACTAACATTAGAGATTAATGACTCACGAGTGATTGGCAAGGAAAGGGGACCCCAAGTTCCACAAGTCATTCGCTTGCATCCAAACAAAACCCCCATGATACATTGGGATCCAGCAACAATCACCACTCTTACTCATGAGCATCGCACCAACCATGCAATTATTACCTTCTAGACCAAAGCAGATAAATTCAATCTCCTTGAGAAATCGAAGCTTCTCAAGGACACAAAAATTTGGTTTGCTGAAGATCTCACACCCACCCAACTTAGACAGAAGAAGGCCGAACTCCAAAAGATGTGAGAAGCGTGCATAACAAGAAAATGGGTAGTTTACGAAGGAGGTAAAACCATCATCCAAGAGTTCCAAACTCCCTAATCAGCTCCCCCCTCCTCACCTACCGCATCTTAGGTTTTTTTTCATCCCACCTTATCTTTTTTTCACCCCTCGATGGACCCTCAACCCTGAACTGATATGTATCAAAACAAATCCTTTGTACTATTTTGTTTCAGGTCTCATAGGTCATATATGACCTCCGTGGACAATAATTAAATATATCTCCCTCTCTCTCTCTCTCAAGCGGCACCAAAGTAGTGGTGATAGTAGACATGAATAGACTTTAAAATTAAAGAGACCATGAAAATACATGGACCAAAAGAGAGTGTTTAAGTTCCTATCAAATATTGTTCTCACTTCTTTTCAAAGCCAACCAATGCCTATGTGCAAATCAAAGTTTTGATGTCCATTGTTTACTTGTGCCTCATCTCCAATTTTAAGCTTGTTATGGAGGATGACACCTGCACTTGATGTGTATTATTGGTGGGAGGGAGGGTGCGTGTGTTCAATGGCAAGTTATGGATACATTGGGCCTTATGATAGAGGGGGACTTTTTTTTGCTATGGTTGGAACATATTTTAAATAAGTTCAATCAAAAGGGTAGCAACTTTTAATTAATGAGGATTCATGACCATGTGAATAATCCACCCCCATGTCCAAGAGGGTCTTTTAATTTATTAATTTCCTTAAAATTCTTAAAGCCTATGGCTTGGTCTTCCTCTTTGGATTTGGATCTTAAGCTAATTTTCATGCTAGCCCACCCATATCTTACTTTATTCATTAATAAGGGAAATTTTCCTAGTTTCCCATTTCTAATTGACCTAAACTATCTCAATGAAGTTAGAGTTGGATTTAGCAGCCTTTTTGGGACATAATTTTCTCTTTGTACCAAAACAATTTCACGACTAAATCACAAAAAAAAACACTAACGTTTGAGTAAGAAGAAAGAGAAAAAAAATGACAATATAGCAAACTAAATATGACCATCAAGTCCAAAGGGTTTGATCAACACCCCTAACCACAAGATGTTCCAAGGTCTTCATCTCGGTCTACATTAGGTTGATATTTGTAGATTGACAAGGTTCAAATCTTGAGGGAGTTTTGTACACACAAAAGAAAGGGGGAATAGATTCAATCATTGGCGGAGTGTAGTGCTCTGAATATAAGAGGTTAGAGATAAGTAAAGCTCTTCTCTTCAACCCAACCCTTTAATTGTTCTTTTTTATAGCTCAAGCCTCTATGGGTATGAAAGAAGAAAGGGCATAAAAAAATCATCCTTTTACAAAATTGCATGCATACAAAGCCCTAGATAAGAAGATAATGCCAACTTATTGAGATCACAACCAATGTAATATTGAGATTTTTGGACACAATGCCCTCTACTTTTTGTGATGCAAGTGCGTGAGGTAGATGCTCACAAGCTCTGGTGTACTCTTACCACTTTGACTGGGGAGTCTCTACATGCACTTCTCTTGCTTTGTATGGATGTGTAAGTATAGCACTCTAGCAAGGGCAAGCATCAACCCTCCATTTCTAACACAAATTCCTAAGCTCTGTGTGTGTGTGATGGAAATGGCCTATGAACTGTGAAAATAGCGGAATTAAGAATTAGAGTGAGCGTTTTTGTAAGATTACTTTGAGAACATAGAGGGTGAACTTAATTGATGGTAGCAACATAAACATAGTACTTAATTAACTTAGCATGAACAATACTTTTGCAAGAGAGAACATGACAATAGTTGAGGACCGGATTTACTTGGAGCCCGTCCCCCCTCCAAAAGGGGTTTATATTATAGATTCTCCCATCAAGAGAGATTTGGTACAATACAATCTTTCTGTTCCTTGTAACCTAGGTGATGCAATGAAGATGGAAAGATTCATGCATCACAAGCATAACATAAAATTTACGAAAAGCATTAACTATCCCAAGCCTCAGTCCCAAGGCCTCAAACACCTTTGAAGGTGGAGAGAACTAGCAGGGAATGAGGGTAGGGAGGAGGAAGAAGAATCATTCATAGGGAAAAGAAGAAGTTCCTCACTTATCATCACTATTCTTGAGTATAGCATAATAGCATAGTAATGAAAATGAAGAACATGGCAAGCTTAAGCATTGAAGCATGACTTTTCGTTGGATTTGCATTCCAAAGCCAAGACTGCTGGTATAGGCTCTCAACTTCTCAACAAGCTTGGAGAAGGAGATGGAGCTTCTTCACTTTGCACTTCACACAACGAGAGGTGTGTGTGTGTGTGTGTGTGTGTGGGAGAGTATACCCCTTCTCATGCTTGGTCCACCCCTCCTCTCTCTCTCTCTCTCTCATATTATTTAATTATATCATATGGACATGTGTCATCTTTTTCCTCTTTGAGATAAAGAACTTAATTATTTATGTTTATGCATCTAAACTCTCATTGGACCCCTTTAAAGCCTATATAGGATCCAAGCACATCATGAGGGCCACATGGGGAGGATCTTGACATGTGTCTTTTATGCTTTTTAAGATATCTTAGTTAGCAAGCACAACAAGCACCTAATGCTTGGGTAGGATTCCAACCTCAAGGTCAGCCCTAGCTTTGCCTAAGGTCAAAGGACTTTTTAACACTAACTTTTGGAGGTCTTTAATGAAGCTAACCCTAAGGTCTTTAAGCTCCATTAGGTAGCATTCCTCTTTAACAGACCATCCCTCATTTGGACCCCTTTAACACTAGACTTGTAATGAGCCACAAAAGTGGCTGAAGCCATAAAAATGGCTCACATCAAGATTCTAGTAAATAAAACATAACTTTTGTATATGACATCAAAATTTCATGAAACTTCTTAAACATGGGTTCAAGATATGAAAAAGGTTTCTAAATACACAATTTACATGAAATCCTCAAAATAAAAAAAATTTACTTGTCTAAAATTAATAAATTTTACATAAAAGTGCACTTCAACATTTAACTTGGAGAAGTAAAAAATGTCGGCAGTCTTTGTATATGAGTTAAAAAAGCTTGGTGCATCTATCACATACTTGTTAAGGGATTTTTCAAAGAAGTTTGGGCCTGCTTAACAATGATTTGATTTACTTTCAAAAGAAAATAGAAAATTTTTGTCCATCCGCACAAATTAGTTGTAGAACATGGCAATGAAAAGACACTTTTAGACCTTCATTTAGCTCTGTACTATTTTTTTATCAACTCATATTGAGTGTTTGTCATAATTCCTTGTAACCATTTTCTATGTAGATAACTAACATAGTGTTGAGAATTTTTTTACAAAAGTCTCAAAAAGCCACAAAAGTGGTTGATTTTTTACAGGACTAGTGTTAACCTTGGCCCCATGCTGAGATAGATCCATAAGGTCTTCAAGCTCCATTAGGTAGCATTGCTCTTTAATAGACCATCTCTCATTTGGACCCCTTTAACCTTGGCCCCATGTTGAGACAGATCCATAAGCACATGTCTATATTCTAATGCTTGTTCCCATTTATTCTCCCACATTAAATGATCTATCTAATATGAGAAAATCATTTGGGTTGGTTAGATATTAGATTTTATGAAATTACCTCTCTCTTGACATCATAGTCTTTCTTGACTATGAGGTAGAAGAGATAAAGTCGTAGTCATTAGTCTATATTTCTTAGCAAGTAGAGGATTCCTTTTCACCCTATAACATTATTCCAGAATGGATGACTAGTCCATTTGGTGCTTGGGAGATGTAGCTGCTGCAAGCATGTCTGCTCTTTTTTTTTTTTTCGAGAAAAAGATCCTTCTATTAGTTAATGAAAGCTGCCCATAGGGCTACATCCACCTCTGCAAGAGAGGGCTAAAACAAACACGATGGGGAGACACTCCCAATGAAAAAACAACATATATACAATGAGGCTAAATCAAGAGATGGGAGGAGGGAAAAGCCACACAGGTGGACAGTAGTGCCATCTGAGCACCCCCTGGACCATGGAGTAAAACGGCCCAGGGCGCCAGAGACGAAGGAAAGCCTCGCGGCGCTCCCGCATGCGGTCGGAGCTGCCCTGTAGTCCCTCAAGCTGTCCTCTGAGTGTATGGATCAGCTCTAGCCAAAAGTCACGAACAGTCTCTGCTGGTGGTACAAGGCGAGCCTCAAAGATGCGGAAACAACGGGCCCGCCAGATGAACCAGAGAGCTAGGCCGCTGATGAGCTCCCAACACTCCGCTCTCTCACTGCTCCACTCCTGTGGAGTGTAGGTTGACCCCCCGTTATCACTATCATCCTGCTGGTGGAAGATAGCTCAAACTGAAGTGCCGGGCTCGTGAGGGTGGACCAAGCCGCCGCCCCCCAAGTGTATTGTCGAGCCGTGGAAAGGGCAGGCATCAGCCGAAGAACTCGTAGCCACACCTATTGGGCCGAGGGACAGTCCCAAAGACAGTGTCACTGACTCTCCACCAACTGGTCACAGGCTGTACATGCGGCCGAGAGACCACAATGTACAAGCCATCTCCCTACTGCTGTGGCTCTGTGTGCAACCAACCACTGGAACAAGGTGCCGCGCCTCGGCTGTCTGGAGTCCCACAGCCTCTGCCGAAAAGCTGCCAAGAACTCAACTGTGAGACCCTCCTCCTGCCAATGACGTGTTGCAGCGGGGCGGGCCTCTCTCTGTGCTGCAAGTATATGACGTCCAAGCCGAACAGTGTACTGAAAGAAAGGGACTCCTGGGCGGTCTGCAGAAGAGAATGGGTCCCTCCATAGCCACTCACCAGGATCCCACTGTACTCGTGCCAGTGGACAGCACTCCCAAGCCCATAGCCTCCAGTGTCCTGTCTCAAGAGCTGCTGGGTCAGGGTCTATGACGCAAGTCCTCCCATAGATGCCCACAACTCGGATCCTCTGGAAAAAACACTCTGCTACCTACGGGGCCTCTACTGCAACTCTCTGTAATCGTCCCCCACCCTGAAGCTCGAAGAACAGGGCTGGGACAGTCTCTGAGCAAGCCCTGACTGAAATGAGAACCTCCAGTTGTGTGAAGGCTCCCATCCACCGGGGTGCTACTGGCTCGAGAGGCGTGAGCCAATCAGCTGGAACTGACTCTGAGATGTCCTGACACATGCTCTGAACCCCTCTCATGCCCTGTAGCTGGACAACCTGCACCTCCTCTGACAAACCTGTGAACTCTAGCCAGTCACCTAGAGAGCGCGCTAGACCTGCTGCCATGGGACCCCAAGAAACATGAGGCCTACTCCCAACCAAGTGGCCTCTCTGAGTGCTAACCATGGGGTTCTAGACGAGGGGCTGCGTAGGTGCTCCTCCGTGCACGTCGGCTGCCGCTGCTCTAGGCCATGCCGCAATAGCTCCCAAGACCGAAGCAAGCTCACAGTGAATCGGTCCTCCAGTCTCCTGCTCAAACCAACTCGGTGCAACTCTGTAAAGATCCATCTGGTCGAAGGTTACCAAGGGCCTCCTGGCTGAGGCACCCTGGCACGAAGCCTCTGCAACAAGAACTCCTTCCAGGGCTCCTCGCCTGGAAGAAGTCCTCTGACGAAGAACTTCCCAAGAAGGGCTCTACTCTGCTGTGCTGGATCAATGATCCCAAGCCCTCCCTGAGAACAAGGAAGTGTGATGACCGACCAAGCCACCTTGGCTCGGGCAATCTGAGTGTCGCGACCAGACCAAAGGAAGTTCCTGATCAGCCTCTCTACCTGGCTGATGCAAGAACTCGAGAAGATCCAACAAGAAGTGATGTACCACATAGTCGCCAACAACACCTGGTTGACAACTACTACTCTACCAGCCAGCGAAAGTCGTGCTGAGCTCCAATGTAACAGCTTTCTCCTGATGGACAGGAGAAGAGGAGAAATCTGCTGCTCGGGGGACAAATCCAAACCAACCTTACAACCCAAGTACCGAACTGCAGTCCCTGGAGGAATCCACCTGAAACCCTCTCCTGGCATCCAATCTGGCACAGGAGCACTACCAACTGAGAAAGCCACTATCTTTCTCCAGTTGATCATTGCGCCCGATGCACAGTAGAAGGTCTCCAAAGCCTGCCCACATCTGTGTAAATTGGCCTCCTGGCCCTCTAAGTACAAGGCTGAGTCGTCGGCAAACTCAGCGTCCAGAAGCTCATCTCCCCGTATAGGGAGTGCTAAGCCCCTCAAACCAACCTGCTGTGACACCAAAAATCTGCTCATCGCCTCCGCATAGAACAGAAAGAGAAAGGGGGCAAGAGGACAACCCTGTCTAACCGATCGTGTGAGCATGAAGCGCTCACCTCTACCTCCTGCCAAAAGCACTTGACTGTGGGCCTGTCTGTACAAAGCTGACACCCCTCTGATCCAAGCCTCTAAGAAGCCCATCCTACGTAGCGTGCCCTCTAGAAAGTCCCAGTCAACTCTGTCGTATGCCTTCTAAAAATCGAGAAGAAGAATCACAAGGTCCTCCCCACGGAGCCGTGCAAGGGAAAAAGCCTCCCAAAAAGTGAAGATGTTGTCAAGGATACTGTGTTCCTTGACAAAACCTGTCTCAGTCCCATGTATAAGGCTCTCCAAAAGTGGCTGAATCGTCAAACTTAGAGCCTTGGCAAGAATTTTGTAGGCTGAGTTGAGAATGGTGATGGGACGCCACTGTTGAATCTCATCCAAGGAGCCACCCTCCTTTGGAATGAGGTAAATCAGGCCCTCACTCATGCTATCCGGCATCACTCCTATGTGCAGAATGTACTGAAAGGCACTACAAAGATCTGGGCCAAGCAGGTCCCAGTACTCCAAGAAGAAGCTGAAAGTCAGCCCATCCTCACCTGGACAGCTACCACGAGGAAGGTCCCTAAGAGCCGTGTGCAGCTCCTCAAGCTGAAGAGGTAACTCAAGCCTCTGTCGCATCTCCTCAGTCACAAGACAAGGCATCTGTGCCCAAACCTGCTCCCTGCATGCATCCCGTCTCTCTGACTCGGGCTCAGCCGACAGTAGCTCACGGTACAAGTCAGTAGCAACTGCACGCATATCCTCTGGCTCGCAAACAACTGACCCATCGGGTCTCCTCAACTGATTGACCTTGGCATGCGAGTGCCGAGGTCCCACTGTCTCAAAAAAAACACCTGTCACTCTGTCACCCACCTGAGTCCACTGAGATGCCTGTCAGTGGAAGGCAAACTCATGGCGCCTCTCTTCTGTGCAAGCAAGCTCCTGTCTAGCCTGCTGTAGCTGCTCCTCCAACCATGGAATGTCTGGATGCTGCTCCTGCATCCTCTGTAGCGAAGCAATGCCTCGTCTGAGACGCTGCTCCTCCTCTCTCGCTGCAGCTCGTCGAGCCAAAGACTCCAGGAGAAAGAAGTGGCTGAGCTGAGCTAGGCCTGAGGCCACTCTGTCTGCAGGTGGATCCTGGCTGTCCATGCCCTCTGTCCATAGAGCCTCGACCCTCTCTCTGAGTGCTGAGTCCAACAAGACCCGCTCTGGGATGCGAAGCATCGTGCTCCCACTCCTCTGCCTGTCTGCCACTGTGGGGGGATCACTGGTGCATGGTCCGAGAAGGATGTCCCTGCCACGATGGCCACTGATCCCCCCAAGTCACTGAAGTGGTCACTAGTGTAGAAGCGATCTATGCGCGATAGATTCACTCCTCCCACTCTGCGGTCCGATCTAGAGAAGGCAAGACTCTCTGGAGGCCTCACAAAGCCAGAATGCTGCCATGTATCCGAGACCCTCAATGTCATACAAAACCTCTCCCAAGCTGCTAACTCGACTCCATGCAAAGTAGCATGGCTGCCTCCGATTCTGTCAGAAGGGTCCTCCAACATGTTGAAGTCCCCTCCTACACACCACTGGTCAACCTATGGCAAAGACTCAACAAGCTGTGACCAAAACTCTGCACGAGCACTCGCCACATTGGGCGCATAGATGTTCAGGAAACCCACAAGGCTACCCTGAACCTGCATAGTAATCCACTAAGCCTTGCCTGGTACAATAATCCCTCTGCCCACAATGGCCTGCTGTAATGAGTCCGCAATAGTCATACATACCCCACCCTGGATGCCTCCAGGTCCAAAAGCAGCTGACCAAAAGGTATCATAGCGTCCACGCAAAATCTGACCACATCGCCGAATGCGGCTCTCAGATAAATGGTGCTCCTGAAGCATAAGGAGATCAATCTCTCCTCCCACACGGCATCGCTGAAGCTCCTGACGCAATTGACCCCGCTGTCGCTGAAACTGGGGCCCACCGAGTCCCTGCACGTTCCACGAGACGATCCTCATGGGGAGCGAGAGAGAACAGATGCTGCCGCAGCAGCAAGACGAGCTATCTTCGAAGCAGGCTTGGATGGGGAGTAATCCGCATCTGAGCGTCCTCTAGATAGGCGAGACTGCAGTGAGTGCCTGGTCCAAGCCCAAGTCCAAGCCCAAGTAGAGCGAGCCGTGCGTAAAGCAACCTCCTCTGTCCAGAAGCCCTCATGAATGAATACATAGCAAGGCAAACACTGTGTATCAGCAAAAAAGTACACCACAATGTGTGTACATCCTGCTGAATCTAGGGGTGTCACCGCAAACTTGGCCAGTGGCCACAAAGTTTGCATTAAATCTGTAACGCCAAGTTCTCCCATGTGGTAAGAGAACTCAAGAACCTGTGTATGCAACCATCCCACCACTGAGTCGAGGGACCACTCTGTCTCAGTCCTGCCACAGAGGGGGAAGGAGAAACCAACTGTTGAGTCCAAGGCCTCTGTCCCCCTAGCGGCGAGGAACAAAGCGTGGACTCTGAAGCAGGCTGCCTCGTGGTCTGCTACGGAATCGCCAAGAAAACAAGTAAACCCGTAATCGAAGAAATCCCAGCGGCGTCGGAGGTCAAAGCTCGTCAAACCACGAGGGATAGCTGCAAGAGGAGATGTCTGAATCTGCAGTGGGGGCCGCATGAAGGGCTGACCCTCTCTTGCTAGGAGACTCGTGGCGAAGGCGCTGTCAAGAGATCTCCTGGCCGCCGGCAAGGGTTCAGTCTCCTGAGCCGACTGTGGTACTGAAGCAGGAGGAGGGGGCGAAGGGGCTGGGGGGGGTGGGGGAGAGGAGAAGCGGGGTGGGGCGGAAGAGACATGGGGGGGGTGAGGTGGGGAGTGAGCGGTAGCAGAGGGCGGGGGAGGGCATGAGGAGGAGGAGGGGAGATCGGAAGGCGGAGCGGCTGGCGAGGGTGAAGCAGAGGTGGAGGCTGGCGTAGGGGGCTCCTCTTGCTCAAGAGGACCAAAGCGGTTCCCCGTGGGAATCCACTGCTGCTGAGTAGGCACCTGGGGGCCACTCTGAGTGCCAGGCTGTCGCTGTGGCCCTTGGCGTCGACGGCCACGGGCCTGCTGCCACCCCTCCTCCGCTGGAGCCCCAAGCTCGGAGGGTGGCGCTGAATCTGTGCTCTGTGTTGCTGGCTGTGGCTGCGGCCCAGCCTTGGCAGGCTGGGGCTGAGGCTAGGGTGCGGGTCGTGGTCTCCTCCGTGGACAGGCCTTCGCTAGGTGGCCCATCTGTCTGCAAATGAAACACTGGTTCGGGAGACCCGAGTACTCCACACTCTGTCTAAACCAACCCCCACTCACCCAAGGCAGAAGGATGACCTTCGGGAGCGTGTGGGTATCTCTTACCAAAACTCGAACTGAAGGGATGCCAGCCGCCTTGGCAGCTACTGATGCTACCGTACGAGGTGTCTCCAGGACAGTTCCGATGGCGGAGCCAATCCTGGAGAGAAGTGGAAGGTACTCCCTCCGTAAACCCGGAAAGCAGACTGAGATGGGGATGTCAGCCTCCTCTACTAGCACATCCGAAGATGGGTCAAAACCATGTCGCCACTGTCGAAAGTGGGCGCGTGCTGCTCGGATGGCCGATGGACTCATAGCTATGACCTTGGAGGCCATCTCGGAAGTCTCGAACTCAATCTGGTAGTACCCCCGTCCGAGAATCTGGACATCCAAGATCTTGCCCACCTCTGCGAGGAGGCGGGCCTGGAGAAGGTCTCGCAGCTCTCCTCTGCTGGGACAAGTGCCGAGAACCTTGCAGATGACAGAAGTCGCCTGCAAGCGTTCTACCTCTGTGGCAAGGCTCGCTTGCTCTGCCGGCGTAAGAGCAAGTCGAATGGTGGGCTCAGCGGGGTCGGGCGAGGGGGCTTCAGGCGAGTCCCTCTGAGGTGGAGCTGGAGCCTCCATCTATGTCTACTGCTGTGTCGAAGAAGCGGGCGGTGAAGAAAATCTGCGAACGAGTACGCCAAGCACTTGTCCGAAGAGAAAGCGTTGCCGAGCCAGGTGGAGAAGACCTTCGGGAGCAAAGAGGACGGGGGGGGGGGGGGGGGATGGGGGGACGGCGAGGCCGAAGAGGGCAGCCGGGTACTGTGCGGGTGCACAAGCAGCAGCGAGCGGGGGGATGGGGTGGGGATGGAAACGCGAGAGGAGGGCAGCGGGCAGCCTTTGGGGCAGCGCGAAAACAGGGGGGGGCAGCGGGCGGGCGGCAGCGGGCAGGCGGCGGGTGGGGGGGGGGGGGGGGGGGAGAGGTTAGCGCGTAGGGGTAGTGCAGGGGCAGCGTGAGGGGGGGGGGGGGGGGGGGGGGGGGAGAGGGTAGTGATGGCGCCGCAAGTGGGGGGCGAGCAGTAGTAGCGAGCTTTCACTTACAAAGTCATGTCTGCTCTTTAGTCCATATCATACTCCCAAAGCAGAGTGAAAAACTCTACTTGGTGTTTGAGTGACGTCATCATCACAAATATGATTCTAAGTATGCATAATAATTAAATTTGTGCACAAAAGACGATTGGTCTTATAAGATAAGAATATTGTTCATTTAGAAAGCATTTACATTTTCTTACTCTAATGTAGCATTGTAGGCATTGACAAGGTTCATACTATCCTTAATTCTACAAAGACCTTTCATCGAGGAATACACTACAAAAAAAACATGGAAAAAATAGCATTATCAGGACACCAAGTATCCTTCATACAAGCAGCTAGCAATTACCCTAAACAGTTAGCATACAAAGTGTGCGTGTTAGAGGTACTACCCATCATTTATAATGCTTCATGCATGGTTGCATTGTTTAATGATTTACAATGCCTAAGCTTTATGTTTACTTCTAACGGATTCAATAAAATCCACATCAAAACATTAATCACACAGTTTCTCTCAAAAGGTAATTTCCCAGGTATCATATTTGAGGTCAGAACTTTGACAAATGTACTGAAAGAACAAGAAATAGAACATGATACACATAATAATCCAGGTAATATTGCGACATATATCACAGAAACAATTGGTTTGATTGAAGGATAATAATCAACAAAGCGAGGACACATAATGAAAAGAAAGAATGGCGGACATACATACCGTTTCAACACACAACATGATGGTTTTTTAATCTCATCTTATATGTAACTCATAATTTAAGATTTGTATATAACCCCTACATCTCCTTGGGAAAATGGAACAGGTACCAAGACGTATGTACAAAGGTTTTTTCCTAAGTAATACACATCGCAAGGCAGATTGTCACCATGTTTAATACAATACTAATCATTGTTATTATGGTTTGCATGGCCATGGATACTTTGTACTATTGGATGAAGTGTATTCTACCAAAAACTGCATCCTCATAAACATAGGAAAGATAGATACAGTCTCAAATAAACAGATCACTTGTGAATGACGAGATAAAAATTCAAAATTAACGTAGTAAGACAACTCAAGTTTCAGTTTTTAAATCATTGGCGGGGGATATGTCCACTTGGTGGTCTATATCCCACCAAGTGGGCATACTCCCACGGTTGGGGGTGGGTCTCTCTCTCTCTCTCTCTCTCTCTCTCTCTCTCTCTCTCTCTCTCTCTCTCTCTCTCTCTCTCAATCTCGATTTTTAGCATTGAAACCAGAACCTCCGTTTTTACCTCCCTACAAAAAAACCTCTTTCTCTCTCTCTCTCTCTCTCTCTCTCTCTCTCTCTCTCTCTCTACACTGGATGATGTTGAGCGACAATACAACTTTTAGCATTGAAACCAGAACCTCCGTTTTTACCTCCCTACAAAAAAACCTCTCTCTCTCTCTCTCTCTCTCTCTCTCTCTCTCTACACTGGATGATGTTGAGCGACAATACAACTTTTAACACTGCAAGAGGAACTAAAGAATTGGAAGGTTGTTCTCATTCTCGCTCTCTATCTGTCTCTATTCATCTCTTTCTCTCTATTAGGGGGAGTCCTTGTCAAGATATTGGAAAATTTATTCTAGGTCAATACTATTTAAAAAGCATTCTGGCGTGGCAAGATGTGGCTACCTCCCTCTTGTTATCTTTATATCTCTCTCTCTCTCTTTCTCTCTCTCTCTGTCACACACACACACACACACACATAATAAAAGTCCAAAATATGTAAATGAACCTCACTCAAATAAACTCACTTAACGTGGGTATGGACAAACAAAAACGTTGAAAATAATCAAAGTGCTCCGATTTGGGCATGCAAAGATAGGTGAACAATTAGCGCCTTACCCTGATTCTCTTGAGTGAATGGGAGTAAGGAAAGCACCGCATATGGATTTGGTGAGTTGCACTTACAAAAACGGAGACACAGTACACTGTAATCCCACCTAAACTCCCTATGCACATGCATAACGCTCCTCCATACGGACACCTATTGCTCCTTGAGCCCCCATCATACATGCGCACATAGCTGAGTCTTCTCATATACATAACACACACACACACACACACACACACACACACACGTGGCTATTGTTGCTTGGTTCCTCTCATACACAAGCTACACACACACACACACACACACAATCACACACCTCTTGCGGAAATCAACTCCATCACACAACGACCATGAATCACCTAGAATCGCAAAATGTAGCATCTTTTGGTGGCGTCAAAATGGCACATAAGAAAGATTGGAGCTACTACCCATCTCAAAGAAACAGTAATTAGACATTTTTTTGACATTTGTTTATGTTTTTTTTTTAATGGATTTGAGACTTTGATATGCATACCCAATAGCTTATGCTCAATTAGACGTAAGACTCTGTTCTTCACAACATTACATACAAGTGTTATACTTGTTGGGTATTTGTACAGGCATAAGGAAGGAGGAAAATGCTAATCTTGAAAACCTAGAGTATAAAAATTGATGCATAGTGTAGAACATTGTACGACATGAAGTAATAATTCAATGAACTAGCATAGCATGTACCATGTGAGTCTTTGGGTTAAAAAAACAAGCTGAATTTTATGAAAATTTTGGTATATTGGGATATCTTTTGAAATAAATGATTTGCATGGTATTAGACACAGATTGAGTATACATAACTGATAAGTGAACAAGCAAGGAACATGCCAAGCTAGCTTTTGGGTTTCCCAATAAGATTTTGAAAAAGAAAAAAACTTGAATTTATGTAAAAATGATTGGCAAGGTGTGACAAAACTATGGTATAGGTTGTTAGCTCCATGAACATGCATTGGTTTTCACTTTGTTTTTTTCTAAAGATTAGTACGGATAATCTTGAGAAGGATTGGACAAATAGATATATACATCACATATGTTACTTTAATGGATTTTTAAACATAAAAATGAACCCTGTTTGATTGAAAGTCAGATAATGGTGAGCATGCGCTCAGGAATGGGCATCTTGAATGGTCTTTTTTTGCAACCTTACATTGGACCTTCTGTCTACTGAGAGGATGTCCAACCAAAATTTGGCATATTTTCTTTTTAGCTTTTCTAGGCAATATAATAAAACAGGTTTCTCTTGAGTATTAAGAGAAATTGCTCTTGAAACAGTGGAAATGTTGTTTTACACTATGAGGATTTGTCGACGAATTTGTAAAGAAAGTTTTTTGGAAATGATATGCTAATTGGTATACTTATTGAAGAAGAGGTTTCCAAGATTGGTTTTTATATATATATATATAAGAAAATCCTCGTGTGAGGCTCCTCAGTGAGGAGGACATGTTTATTTTGAAAAACGAATCTAATTACAAACAAGCATCTACCAAAATTTTGGCAAAATAAGAAATCTATTTCTAAATGAAAATATGCTCATGTTCAGGGAAAATTAGAACTACAAACCTAGGGGATACCCACAAGCTTCCCCACCACCCGTAGGACCATGATATGAATGTGGAGGTGATCATTGGGCAATAAGTTTTCCACACAAAGGAGAGCATATCAAACTCTTTGGGTACTGTGAGGCATGTACAAGCGACAATCTAATTCCACAATGTCCAAAATCCCCTGATAAAAAAAGGAAAGCCACCATAAACAAAATCAAAGTTGTATCAAGGTCAAGTGGATAAAAAATGGAACCAACGATTACAATGAATGCGATGACGAGAACACAAGCCTAGAAAGAAGCAACAAGGAATATACCAAGGCGAGACAAAAACATCCCACCTAGTCAAACACCATAAATTGATATACATACTAAGATAAATTTTGTCAAGTATTTTTGGGTTTATTGTTTAAAATAAAATCCTCATGTGAGGATACTAAAAAAGGAGGGCCTCTTTACTTTTGAAAAATGGGTCTACTTACAAACAAAACTCTACCAAAATTTTGGTAAAAAACATTACTTCTAGATTCAAATTAGTATACATCTTATCCTTTGAAAAGATCATCTACAGATTTTATGTCCCCAAACTTTATCTCTTTCTCTCTCTCTCTCTCTCTCTCTCTCTCTATTCTCTCGTGCTCTCACTCTATCCACCTTTGGTGTAGGTTTTCCAGCTTCACGTATAATCTCTATACAATTTTTTTTTTCTTCCGTATCTTTCTCTAGCTGTTCTTAGAAGAGATCACCTCTAGCATAGAACACTAATAATAGACAATATTTGGTTTATGAAATTGTACTACTAGGTATGGTGCTTTCTATCGGAAGCCCACCTACAGCGGATATACCATCCTTTGAGAATGCGAGCCCTAAAACTCTCAAGAGATGTTACCTATCCAATGGAAATACCCATCCCCCATATGCAAATTTCCGAAGGGATGCAAACCAATCTTCCTCATCAAACCGGAAACAGTAGTTGTACCAATTGCAACTATGGTAGAGAATAATCTACCAAAAAAGCCTATTGTAGAGAATACTGTAAGAAAATGGATCATGCCCAATAGATAAGCAAGGAAAAAACTCCCTCAAAATGCATATAAGGAGAGGGAAGGGGTTTAGGGCTATGGGACATCAATAACAAGCTAAATGGACTATTTGGATACCTGTCTTCCCATCAAGGTTGCCCATGTTCTAACTCGCTGCTTGTGTTGGATAGTGATAGGTATAGGTCTATTCTTTCATGGGTTTTGATGCTCAATTGTTCTCCTACCAGGACCGGATGTATCAGTATTAAAGAATTTTGTCTTTTTTCCATTTGGTCTTTGTCTATTGTCTATTGTCTTTTATCTCTTGTCAATTTTGGTCAAGTGTCAATATATGGTTCTCTAAGAGGGAATATCAAATTTAATCTCTCTCTATCTCTCTGTGATTGGTGTGTGTATTTGTAGCATTATATTAGTGATAGTGTATCCTTTCTTTTTGTTTTATTGCTCAGGGATTCTCCTTTTTTGCATCCTAGTTTGCTTTATAACTAGGTGGTGCCCCTTCACTTGTTGTTGGATGTGGGTTTGCTATTGTTTGCTTGCTTGTGGTATCCCTAGCCCCAATTGAGTAGCATGGGAGCCTTGAGGGGTGTTTAGAGGTGGCCTCTCTTGTTGCTCGCCCCGGATCGCCTCAATTTTGGTGCCCCCATGGAGGACGGCTTGTGTATGTTTTTGTGTAGGTTCAACCTTTAGCATAGTCAAGTAGTTTGCATGAATCACAAGAATTTGTATTATCCTTTCATTCCCATTGCAAAGCAAAAGGTACACATAATTGTTAGTACTAATTTGCCATTTCAAAGTATAATTCATAGAATTCTAGGTCCTCTTAGATTGGCCGAGATAAACGCTTCGGTAAATTAGTTTATTTTGCCTCTCATTAGGTCCGACCTTGGTTTGTTGGATGTCTATATTTTTGTTTTGTTTTAAGCATTAGGTCATGCATAAACCATGGATATTGGCCCATCAATATAGTTTTTTCCTTTCATTTCACTCCCCACATTAGAGAAAAAATTGCAATTAGTAGAAAGATCATTTTCAACAAAATATAGTGTTCATGTTTGGTGCCCAAAGAGTAGGATAAATTCTTGTGTCACCACCAAACCCTATCATCTTGCCTTTGTTGACTATCATGCATCCTTTGATGTGCATGTTTTCATCTTGTTTTAGTGCAACTTACAAAAATAACCTTGAGTGCATAGTTTGATTTCAATACCACAAAAATTGAGATAGAATATGGTATGGATTGGCATAACATAATAAAGAAAAAATATTTTCATACAAGAATCTAGAATCTATGTTGGAATTCCTTGCAAGACTCTACACAAGAAAAAATAATTGGTTGGTACTAACCTTTATGTGGTTCTAGCATTTAGAGACTATGACACTCTATACCTTTGAGGAAATCCCAATCTTCTTTGAAACTTTAGATGAGGATGTTGATGATTTCCTTGCTGATTTTGAAATGGTTTTCCATGTCCTTGCCAAAAAGGATGACATTAAAAAAGGGGATTTTTTGTTGCTATGCCTTATATGTAACATTGAGCAATGGTTTTGGGGTTAGCACCTTCTCAAATTGAAGACGGATATACCCATATTAGCAAAGCTTTGGAGAACAAATTCTCTAAAGTTCCAACAACAGAAAAATCATGGGCTTCATTGAGGAGACTTCAACAACATTGTGAAGACTAGTATGCTTATAAGGAGATTTTTTCTCATCAATGGATAGGATGCGAATTTCGTTCTACATTTCCAGATTATGTAAAAATGGATCAATTTATTATGGGTTTGTCTCCTTTCTTAAAGACTAAGGTTACTTGTAGTGGACCATCTACCTTTGAAGAAGCGGTCAGTGTTGCCTGAAGGAAGTTTCACAAGTACTTCTACATCAAAAATGGTTTCTGTCATGCTGGAAGAAGCGACCAGCAAGGAAGTGTTTCAATAAAGGAATTGGCTCCTTTACCATATTTCTTTCCTTCTACTCCAAAAAATATTGAAGATGATGTTTACATGGTAATCGATGATTCAATTGCTGAAGTGTGTGATAGAGATTCACATGTGGAATCTCTTTCTCCTACCTTCATTACAATCCTACAACAATTGGAACAAGATATCTCAAATGGTGTTGGGGATGATTTAATAATGGATACACCCAACCTTTTGGAGGGCTAGTTTCTAGTCAGAGCAGAGGAAGCTTTTGTGCAACATGACTCTATGGAGAATGAAGACATTAAAGGTAACCTTGATCCTATGGAAGTTTTTGAGAGGGTGTCTTGTCGAAATGAAGAGAGTGAAGAAGAAGATGAAATCATAAGTGGGGAGATCATAGACCACATTGATCATAAAGAGATGACTATGTACATGGAATGCCAACTCCAAAACAAAGAAGAGTGTGAGTTGAATCCATGTGATGATAATCTTCAAGAAGTGTTTGAGGATTTTGAAAAGTATTTGTATGACCCATGTATGTTAAGCATGGAGGAACCTCTCATGCAAGAAGCCAAAGCTTTCACAAAATCAAAAAATAATCCATCAACCTTTGAGGTGGTATAATGTGAGGAGTTTCAACCTTGCCAAGGGGGGGTCTTAGAAGGGGATGAACATGGGATAGTAGCATTTTTATACCCCAGTCTACCCACCTTCTCTCACAAGTCACCCTAGTCCTCTCTCACTTCTTTTCACACTTCCACACACACACACACACATTCCTCTCCATCCCTCACTCAAACCTGCACCTTCCATGGTTTCTCTCACCCTCTGCACCATTACCCTCTCCTCTCACATCCATATCTTTTTTTTGAAGCTCTACCTACATACATTATTTCCATATCCCTCTCTATTACTCCCAAATTATAATTTTATTTCATCTTTTAAAAAGTGCATACAAATTTAGCAACCTAACCATGCTTACAACTCTGCAAATTGGGGGGGTTTTATCAACAAAAAACACTCATATTATTGAAGGTGCTCAACTATGGCGGTGGCATGAAGAAAAGAAGATGAAGAAGACTGATGATCACTTTTGACAATCAACACACGAGTGAGTCCAAGATTCCTTAAGGATTCACCATCTCAAGTGTACTCCCATCTCATTCACTCCTCTTTTCTCATCCTTCAAGTCATTCTAACCATTGTAATTATATTACTAACTTTTTCTAGTGATTTCTAACACTAACTGCTAACCCTTTCTTATAAATTGCACCCACTCCACTCTACCTTGGAGCCAACAAGGTGTAGGCAACCTCACTCACCTCTCTAGAATCTTATCTATTATACCTCAATAATTCTCTCCTCTTGATCCCATGTCCATGTGACTCAAGAGACAAGAAAGTCCCACACTCCTAGGAATATGTTAAAAATTTCATAAACATGGTTTTCTATGTAGATGTTGATCAAGAGATAATCCTAATAAAGGCTTGCCTCACCTATAAATAGAGCCCTTTTCCCTTTGCAAATGGCATGATCTGTTCACTACTTTGAGCATACCATTCCCCATCTTAGTTGTAGGGAGAGAGACTGAGCTCTCTATATACCATACTTGTGGTGTATAGGAAAGCTTCTTTGAGTTGTAGCATTGCAAGGGAGTGAGTGATTCATAACCTCCAATAAAATTTGTACCTACTCTTGGACATCATTTTAATCAATAAGGTGGGTGCAATCACGGTTCAAAAATCTCTTGAGTCTCTCCAATTCATGCTTGGAAACCTCATCTCATTTGGTTTAAGGTGGCACGTTTTCATTTTGAGATTCTTTTTTAGTATTTGCTTGTATGTGACTCAAGAGATTCTGTGTTTGTTTTTGTTGCTTTGAAAAACATTATAAGAGGGTTGTATGGTGAGAGTATTCCCATAAACCTAAGATAATGTGTAGATTGTAACATCAACAAACTTAATTGTATCTCTTTACTCTCCTCCAAGCTGGTTATACACCTGCGTCAATTATACATTGAAGATAAACTCTTGCACAAAACTCTGTGTGTGTGTGTGTGTGTGTGTGGGGGGGGGGGGGGGGGGGGGGGGTAGGTGTGTGTATTTGTAGCATTGATATTAGTAATAGTGTACCCTTGCTCTTGCTTTATTTCTCAAGGATTCTCCTTTGTTGCATACTAGTTTGCTCTATAACTAGGTGGTGCCCCTTCACTTATTGTTGGCTGTGGGTTTGCTGTTATTTTGCTTGTTTGTGGTAGGCCCGGTCCCAATTGAGCATCACCGGGGCCTTGCGGGGTGTTTAGAGGTTGCCTCTCTTGTCGTTCGCCCCGGACCGCCTCACCACCAAGAGAACCAATTATTGAAGACCCTCTAGAAACTGAGGACCTAAGAAGAGGTGCTACAGTCCGAAGCTATCCTTCGGCATGAAGACAAGGTACTACAACGTGGTAAGATTATCTGATGGTATCTTATTAAGTTCATAAATTATCATTTTGAAGATACTAGATGGATGCAAGGAATACAACATTTTTGTGTTCAAGTATGTAGAACCAAACTCCATATGAGTTTGGTTTAACTAAAATGTTATCCAATGGATATATTGTAAAGGGGTCCTCAAGGGACAAAGGTTTGTTGTGATTCATGCATTGTGTAATATATGGGTTGTTACTGAATAGAAGATCATCCAAATCCATATACCGATTAGAGTGTATGAAAGTCAAAAGAATATTAGTTGTTTTGAGTTTGGATAGTTTTCTAACATATTCTAGCTCAAACTAAGCTAGGTATAGATTGCACCATAATGGAGAACATGAAGATTTTACATCATATGTATGGATATAATAAATCTGTTTAGGAAGGTTTATTAAAGCTTTGTACTAGTTGTTAATGATCTAGTATGCATTTGTGTTAACCGTTGAGAAGGTTTGAAGGTTTTTTTGAAAGTACTCAGTATATTCAATAAGCCCGTTCAAAAAACGTTGCAAAAAAATAGTGATCCTACTAGTCACAGGGGAGAAAGACAATCATGGGCGTTTGTTATCCAACAAAACTCTGATTTGTGAATTTTATAATTTCCCATAATGTAGGGAAGTCCTCTATCAGGAGAAGGTATAACATTAAACTCCTTGCAACATGAATTAATGAGTGAAATGATGGTGTTATTGCATTCTTGTATAAGCATGAATTCCAAAGAATTCAATCTATTTCTAGCATGTATTCTAGTGATTTGTATAAAATAAAGACAGGAGTTTGGGCCGATTTGTCCAAACCGCATATAAAAATGTGTTTTTGGATAAAATCCATTTTGTCTAAGATATCTTTTTCCAGGAACCAGGGAATTTGATTATGCCTATAGTCTGGGAAGGTGGACTGGAAGGTTTTCTCTAATATTTCTTCAATTAACTGAAAGTGAGACGGTGTACAATTCAGATTCAGTAATTGGCATAATTTTGCCCAACCCTTCTTGAACTTGACCTTAACTAAATTTGGCTATACTAGGACAAGGGGGATATGGTTGAGGCCTTTGGATGTATTATCCCTTAATGTGTGGTTGCAAATAAAAGATGGCTAAGTAATAACAACATGCTCACTAGGATGGCTAAAAGTTTCCAAAAAGTTTTTAAAACCTTTTTGGGTATGGTAAACACAAGGTTCACTAAGATCAAAAGGTTCAACAAATGTGTCAAAGGGTTTATATAAACATTACCCAATATTGTTCATGTATTTCCATCCAAATTTTATGTGAAAGTGTGAAAGATTGTTTTTGATTCCATTATTCTTTAGCATTTCCTCAAAAAAAGTGTGAGGGTGTACAAATTCCACAAATTTATTACTAAAGGTTAGGTGAATAAACTATTGTCGACTTTTTTTTAACCTTGTTTAAACCATTGTAAACCATTAGTTCTAATAGCTAAATGCCGTACCTTGTCATCGGTACTGTATTCTAGCATTCTTGGAGTTTTGCCAAATTTCTCAGATCCGCGAAATTGTCAAGGTTGTTATGAGGATGATGCCGTATTGCTTGGTGTGCTAGAAATATGCTTTAGTTGCTCCCTAATTCTTGAGGGTTTGGGATTGTGTCAATGGTCAGACTAATTGGGTGATGTTGAACTAGAGAGAGGAATGGAGTCCTTGGTGTATACATCACAAAACCTTTTGTTGCATCAATCAGATGCTCATGAAGAGTATACAAGACCACTACAACATGTCGAACTTCATTGAGAAACGATGTTACCCATCCAATAAAAGCATATACTTGTATGGGTCTAGAGGAGTATGGAAAGAACCTTCGGAGATTTTGAAACACAAACCATAGAAGGTAATCAAACCATATGATTGTTGCTAGGCAACTTGAACCGGGATTCTTCTTACAAGTACACTTAATGCAAGGTTTGTATGTGTTCTAGCAATTCTTCGTGAACTTTCAAATGTCATTTTCTTTTTTATTGAGTGATAGTCCCTTTGTACAGGATACCATGGAAGTATTATAGCACTTTTATTGTCAATGTCTAATAGTTTTATCTGCTTCAATGTAGAAGGTTTATCCTGTGATAATAGATGTTTTGATTGAAGTTAGATGTTTTGCATTGTTCTACCACATCAAACGGCAAATTACAAAGAAGAGCTAAAAACTCAGTCATGAAGGGATTACATTGATTCAGTATCTTAAAGTCCCAGAGTTTGTTTTCAAGACAAATAGTGTCAAGCTCAATTTGTCTGAAATGGAGTAGTGGGATGACTTCAAAAAAATGCGTGGGCATAGACCTTGCAATTTTTTGAAAAGAAGGGTCATTAGTTAGGCCTAGGGCATCCTTTTCTTCTTGATCTAAGACCTCTAGATCCAAAATAGGTCTCACAATCTATTGAGACTACCTAATTGCAAGAGGAAGGATAGGGAGATTATTAATAAAATAGAGCTTATTAACTATGGTAGGTAGGGATGAGAAATAGAAGTCTAGATCAGAGGAGTCTTGAGCATCAGTAAAGCATAGTGATGATAAAAAAGATCTTAGTGCATTAATCAGTTGTGCAAGATCTTTTTTGGTAATGGCTAAGAGTTCTAACCAATCATTAACAAAAGCTTTTTTCGATGTTGAAAGTTCTTGTTTCTGTATTGCCTTTTTCTCATAGTGAAGACTTTTATGAAAATCAGTCCCCTTAAAGCATGAAAGTAGGCATTGTGTACCAAATAATATACCCAAATAAGAGCACACACACTCTTTTCAAACATCACGATATATGTCATGCAACAAGACTAGCCAGCTTGAAGGATGTTTAGAGACAAAATTATAAACAATTTAGAATGAATGAAAGTTCAATATATGGTAGTTGTCCGACCAAGGACAACTCAAGAAATAAAGAGAGAGAGATTAAATTTGATATCCCCTCTTAGAGAAGCATTATATATTGACACTTGACCAAAATAGACAAGAGATAAAAGACAGTAGACAATAGACAAAGATCAAACGGACAAAAGACAAAATTCTTTATTTAATTTTGGTACATCCAATTTTGGTAGGAGAATGATTGAGCCTTAGAACCCATGAAACAATAGACCTATACATGTCACCATCTAGCACAAGCAGCCAAATAGAACATGGGCAACCTTGATGGGAAGACAACTATCCAAACAATTTATTTTATAGATTATTGTTGTACCATAGCCCTAAACCCCTTCCCTCTCCTTATATGCATTTTGCGGGAGGTTTTTCTTTGCTTCTCTATTGGGCATGATCCATTTTGTAACGGTATTCTCTACAATAGTCTTGTTTTGTAGATTATTCTCTCCCATAGTTGTAATTGGTACAACGGTAGTTTCTGGTTTGATGAAGAAGATTGGTTTACATCCTTCCGGAAAATTGCATATGGGGGATGGGGCTTTCCATTGGATAGGTAACATCTCTTGAGAGTTTTAGGGCTCGCATTCTCAAAGGATGGTATATCCCCTACAGGGGGATTCTGATAGAAAGCACCATACCGTGTAGTATAATTTCATAAACCAAATATTGTCTATTAGTGTTCTCTGCTAGAGATGATCTCTTCTAAGAATAGCTGGAGAAAGATACGGAAGAAAGAATTTTTTTTTTGTATAGAGATTATATGCGAAGGTGGAAAACCTACACCAAAGGTGGATAGAGTGAGAGTATGATAGAATCGCGGGGGATTCACCATGGAAAACTTACCGCACCACGTAAGTGCAGGGGAGGGGGGTTTTTTACAAGTTACATAAGCGTATAAGTTAGGGGTAGGCCCCCAATAATTTATCTCCCAAGCTTAAAAATAAGGGAGGGGGTATCATATTTATTGGGGAGGAGGGGGACCTGATCCAGGTTGATTACTTGTAATGATTGGTCACCAATGTGCACTAGAACTCGGATGAAGTTTGCGGACTTTTTTTATCAGGTCACACATCAGATTTTGCATCAAGCTGACCATAGATAAGGGTTAATTTACACTAACTTTGGATAGGTAAGAATTGGACGAGTAGCCATAGTGCAGGCTGATCAAGCACGTAGTTTGAAAGTCAAACTAAGACACATTGAGGGTACATCTAATAATAAACATAAGTGGTTCCTTATTATGTTGGTGCATCCAAATACTATTGAGGCAGTCCGGGGCGGGCAACAAGAAGAGTGGCCTCTAGACACCCTTCAAGGCTCCCGTGCTGCTCAATGGGGCTGGGGCACAATACAACACAAACCAAAACAACAAACCCACAGCCAAATCCCAACTACACAAGGGGCACCACCTAGTTTAAGAGCGAACTAGGACGCAAAAGAGGAGAATCGTTATAGCAACCCACAAACAAGCAAGGAATTTACACTAACCCTAACACCAATGGAATACTCTCACACCCTAAAACACGAGAGAGAGAGAGAGAGAGAGAGAGAGAGAGAGAGAGAGAGAGAGAGAGAGAGAGAGAGAGAGAGAGAGAGATAGTGCTCGGGCTGCTTTGGAACATATCGGCAATGATCAAGCAAACACAACTATATATTTAAGAAAGAGAGAGAAAGGGGGAGGGGGTGCTTGTTGCATTAATACCTTCTTACAAATCTGTCATGACAAATGAAAGTGAAATTAGTATCTGTTCAACATAGCTTGCGTAAATTTCACCACAACACATCACAAGAAAAGCCACCCCAATCACTGTCTTAAAGCCAGGGGAGTCCTCTCCACCCTGTCGCCCTCTTACAGTATGTGGGATTTATGGCTAGGTTGATGACAACACCAGAGAACAAGCTATCAAGAACTTAACAAAAAACACCAAGACACTTACGCATCATTGTTGTCCATTACTTCACGTTGGAAGGGAGACAAAATATCCAAGCTTAGTCCAAATCCACCCTCCTTGATTCAGCAAATGTTGGGCTTACACTAGTAGGAGAAATGATAGATTTCCTACTCTCAATTGAATGATCACTCTCTCTCTTACAATGGCATAGAGTTCCCTTGCTAATCCCCTATTACAACACATGCACATGCATAAGACAATGAGCTTCCACTCAAGAGCTCCTTCTAGAGAGGTTGAGCTTGGCTTCTCAAGCTATAGCATAGTGCTCTTGCTTATGGCTCCCCCCTTTTGTGCTAGCTACACCCTCCTTTTATAGCCATTTTGAAGGCTAGGGTTACTCCTCTAACCATGGTTGGGTTAGATTTTCAGCAATTTATCTAATTTCTTTTGCTTGGAATTATCAAGAAGTTGGTGGGGCAAAGAGAGAGGAGAGAAATGGAGGTGATAGGACTTTTCATAGTGGGTTAGTGTTAGTAGAGTTAGTATTAATTTACAAATGGAATTGGATATTTACAATGGGAGTATCCATGTAGGATACAAATAAGGAAGAAAAAAACTCTTAAGAGGTAAGAAAAGGTGGCTTTCTTACAAGGTTGATGCTCCAAGTGTCTTGAGTAGGGCCGATTTTGACGCCTGTTGACGGTCCACTAGCTTTGACGGTACATTTTTTCTCCACTCTTGACCTTCCTTGAGAGACAAGATAATTGAAGCTGAGTAATCAACCACCATGATGCTGTCTTTTAAGAGAAGAGGCTGAATTTTGTGATTTTTTTGATAGATATGGGTAAATTGGAGGAGGAAAAATGAGACTAGGTGGTCAATTTTGGAATGGAATCGTGTGTGGGAGGTATGAGTTCACCATGGTTTCTCTTATTCTTCAAGGTTGAGGAGAAGGTGAGTACTGTGCAGAGAGGAGTGGTGAGAAAGATGGGGATGATGAGTGGAGAAGTGTTTGTGAAAGAGGAAAATGATAAAGTGGAAGAGAGAGTGTGGCTGCATAGCATGGGAAAATTGGGGTCCACTAAAAAAATCATAGCTCACAGCTCGTAGCTCAAAAAAATATGAAACAATTTGAGGCAAAAGTTCAGCCCACGAGCTACAACTTTTGTTTGTATCACCTTTTCAAATTCAGAGAGCAAGTGAACTTTAAAAATTCAGCAAAACCGACCGTTTTTTTCCACTGCACAAGGTCTTTGTGGGGTCCTTCTTTGGATGATTCTTTTGAATACCTCCAAGAGTGAGCCCTCTATAGTGCATGTATGCATGCCACCTACCCTTGAACTTATTTGGTAGGTCTATAATTGAAGATATTGTTCAGATTAGGATATAAGTGAATAGTACAACTAAGAAAATCAAATATTGAGGGGTCTAAAAAATATGTACATGTCAAATATAAATAATATAGGTGGAAAAATATAAAGGGGTCAAAATAAATCTCTCTCATTATAAGTATACCATAAAAAGATGAATATTTTTGGTGGTCTAATTTATGAGAGTAATAGAGAATATATGTAGGAAGGAAAAAATCACAATAGTGAAAAAAATATACACATAAATAGAACTAGTTTTTTTGGATTTTTGTTGGGATGGAGTTACACCAAAAATAAGAGAAGCTTCCATGAAAATATTTCTATATGGAATAAAGAGTATGAAAAATGGTAAGAAAAATTGTGGTAATGGTGAGGCAATGTACAGAGCATAAACAACACACACCTCGGTAGAAATATTTAAATAAATATCAAAATAATTATGAAAAAAATCTTTTATTTAGGCCCTATATATAAAGAAATATTTACATACGCATGGGCCATAATATACTTATATTTTTTATATTTTTTATTTATTTTTATTTTTTTGGCTCAACTAGCCCAATGACTAGCTAATTGAGGGTTTTTGAAGAAGATATGGGAAAAGTCCCGTGACTCACGCACGCCTATGTACAGTGAAATGGTAGGGATAGCCACAGTGTTTGGGTGATTTTGGTAGGGTGAGGTAACTCACTATGGCAATCACAGAGAGCCGAAAAACGGCTATCATTAGCCCTCCCCCAGGATGATGGTATATTCATGTACCATCATAAAGAATCTTTTCCAAAGAGAGTGCTTCAGAGTCCTTGACAAGATCTTCATTGTTTGGCCCCTTGGAATTTTGGTTTGTGTTACACTCATGCTTCATGGAACAATACTTACATGGGATAGTTGCCTTTTGTTTTGGTAGATCCTTTGGTAGAAAGCGACTCAAGTAAGGCTTCAAGCGATACCCGTTTACTTTCCTGGAGTGCTCTTTACCATTCAAGTCCATAAGCTGATAGTAACTTGAATTGAAAGCCTTCTTGACTATGTATGGCCCTTGCCATCTTGTTTCAAATTTGGCATCAAAACGATTATCGAGTCGATTGTCATACCTTAGCACAAGATCTCCTTCATTGATGCCTTTGTCCTTCAGTTTCTTGTCAAGCTTCTCCTTTGTCTGTGTGGCTTTCCTCTTATAGCACTCGTATGCTGCTTCTCTTTTCCACTCAAGCTCAGCTAAGGTAAGAAGTCGATCCATCCATGCTTCTTGATCATCTTGTGCTGATTTGCCATGAAGTCGCATTGTTGGAATGTTTAGCTCAATTGGCTGTAAAGCCTCTTGACCATAGACCAAGTGAAATGGTGTGAAGTCCGTGGCTTCCCTATATGTGGTTCGATACGCCCACAAGGCACCATCCAAGAAGTCATCCCACAACTTTGTCTTGTTTTTCACCATCTTTCTAATGATGCCTGCAATGACACCATTAGCTTTTTCTACCAAACCATTTGATTGGGGATAGTAGGGTGTATTGTGACGATGTAGAATGTGAAGTTCTTCACAGACTTCTGTGAGCAATCCCTTTCTAAACCCTGGACCATTATCAGAAACAATCTCCAAAGGTGTGCCAAATCTACAACAAATGTGAGTGTAGACGAATTTGCTCACTGTCTTCTCATTTACCTTTGCCACACTTTGTGCTTCCACCCACCTAGTCATATAGTCTACAGCCACTAGAATGTAGAGTTTACCATTTTTTGTCCTAGGCAAAGGACCCATAGCATCAATGCCCCACTTTTCAAAGGGTCCATTTGCAATCACTATTTGCCTCGGGCCATGCACCAACCTTCTATTTCCATTTATCTGACAATTGTGACATCTTTTACACCAATGTTGAACATCCACATGCAAGCTTGGCCAAACATACCCCGCAAGCAAAATCTTCTTCACAGTTAATTCTTGGGCAAAATGACCACCACATGCTTCTTCGTGCAAACCTTTTAGAATGGCTGGAATTTCCTTAATAGTTGGTACTCTTCTGCACACTTGATCCTTCCCTCTTTGATAGAGGGAGCCTTCTAGGAAGAGATACATGCTTGCCTTCTTCATGAGTCTCCTCTTCTGAGCTTTTGTGAAGTCTGGTGGAAACTCACCCTCCAAAATGTAGCCAATGATGGGAGCCAATGACTCCAATCCCTGGTACCTCGGTTGCTTGACAGTTGCTGCCACCATGATGACCTGCACTTCTTTCTCAACACATGTAACTACTTGCTGTGCAAGTAAATCGGCTTCTTCATTCTGTTTCCTAGGAATATGATATAGTTGCACTTCTTGAAACTGATTAAACATCTTACGAATGGCATGAACTTTTGTCCTTAAGCTTTCATTCTTGCATGCCCAAATGCCTAAAATCTGTTTAACAATGAGAAGTGCATCTCCCTTTACCATGAGACGTTTTATCCCTTGGCCAATGCACATCTTCAAACCATGAAGTAGTGTGTCATATTCTGCTTCATTGTTGCTAGTTGAACTTGGTAGATTGAACTTCTCTTTCATGACCACCTCTCCACTTGGGTTGAGCAACACTAGCCCTCCCCCTGCTTTTCCTGTGGCTCGACGAAAAGCTCCATCAAAGAACAAGGTAAAAGCATTAGGAATACTTTTTGGTGGTGGTAATGGTAGGGTCTTTACTTCAGGCACCTTAATCTCCTTTTCATGCACCCTATAAGTGAGAATCCCTGCCAATTGTGCACGCACACTATCTTCTACCTTGAAAGAGTATTGAAACTCTTGCAACTCCATAATCCACTTTGAGATCCTAGTACTAAGATTCATTTGAGATGACACCCAAGGGAACAAATTCTCTGCAGTGAGAATTACAAAAGGTTTTGGTAGCAGGTAGGATCTAAACGTTCTCACCGCAAACATGAGAAAAGCATCATGAGTTCTGCTTCTGTGTAGTCTCTCTCCAAAGCATTCATGACCCTACTAGCAAAGTAGATGGGTCGCATCCTTGTACTGTGGGGATCTTGTTGTAGCAACACAGCACCAATTGTTTCCCTTCCAACACTAGAGCTAACAAAGAATGTGTACTCCCAACAAGGAGGCATGAGTGTTGGTAGCTCTGACAAAATGACTTTAATGTTACAAAAATACTCTTCAAGCTCATCAGACCATGCAAATTCTACTTGTTGTGTCAACTTTTGCAAAGGATGAAGCAACTCCGAGGCTAAGTGAATGAAGCGTGACATATACTTCACCTTCTGAATGAAAGAGATGACCTCCTTAAGACTCTTGGGTGATGGTAGCTCAATAAGAGCCTTTGCCTTTGAAGGATCCACTTCAATGCCTTTGTAAGAAACTTTATGACCAAGCAAGATTACTTCATCCTCACCTATATGGCACTTATCGGGGTTGAGTTGACCTCCCATGTTGTAGAGCTTCTTTAAACCTTCTTCTACCCTTTGTAGATGCAATGATTTTGAGCTATAAATACAGAAATCATCAATGAACACCCTAATTGACTTTCCAAAGAATGCTTGAAACACCATATTCATGAAACGTTGGAATGTTGCAGGAGCATTTGTCAGACCAAATGGCATGACTCTAAAAGCATAACAGCCCCAAGGAGTGATAAAGGTTGTTTTCAATTGATCCTCCAATGCAATCCCTATTTGAAAGTAACCTGAGTAACCATCGCACACAGTGTACTTCTCATGACCAGCTACCTCATTTAGTATCTCATCTTGGAATGGGAGGGGAAAGTGATTTCTTTTTGTTGCCTCATTGAGGGGACGGTAATCCACACACACCCTCCACTTGCCATTTTTCTTAGGAGTGACAACAACAGGAGAGACCCACTCTGAATTCTCCACTGGATAAATGAAACCTGCTGCTAGAAGCTTTTTTACCTCCTTGAGTAGAGCCTGCTCCTTAATGACTCCTAGCCTTCGTAGCTTTTGAGCCTTAGGTGTGGCCTCTGGCTTCAACTCAATCTTGTGTTGAACAACATCTACTCCACGCACATCGGTGTAGTCTTTAGCAAAAAGCCTCAGAAATTTCCTTAGCACACATTTGAACTCCTCTCTTTCATCCTTTGTAAGTGTTGTAGACAACATACCTTCTAACATTCCTTCATCTTCCACCTTTTGGTTCTCTTGAGGACCTACCTCTTCCAAGCCTTGACAAGAGGTCTCTTGGTTGCTTGGCTTAAACCTTACCCCCATGACTTCGATGGAAGACTCCTCTTCAGTAATGTTGCTGCTACTTTCTTCTTCTGAAGTGCTATCGGTCCAACCTTCTTCCGTCTCACTTTGAGATGATTCTTCATGGAGTTCCTCTTGGCGTTGCTCCTTCATGTCAAAGACAACCTTCTTATGATTGTCATTCCTGCAAATTAATTTCCCACTCTCCCAATCCTGCAAAGCTCGCATTTTCATTAGCCATGGTCTTCCTAGGATAAATGGATAACCACTTCCCTTGGTCGACATAACATAAAAATCCACTGCCTTCTTAATGCCAAAGGCCTCCACAAAAACATTTTTACAAATGCCTACGCACCTAGCCTTGCTATTGTTTGCCATTTTCACTTTGATTTCAGGTGTCTCATGGATGTGCATGCCTAGTCTTTGCATGAGCCCTTCTGTCATGATGCAAATTTGTGCACCCCCATCCACTAGACCTTTCCTAACCAATCTTCCTTTTATGTAACAATCTAGCACAGGTGTAATATCCTCGTTCATTTCAGCATGTGCAATTTTTACAACAGGAAAAACTCTTTTTTACCTTTCTCCTAGTGCTAACTGCCTTTGTTAAATCCCTCCTAACTTGTGGGCATAATGCAAGAAACTGAGGCCATGAGATATCAGGACCCTTACCTCGCATGTCTTCCAACAGGTTGTATGGAGCCATACCATGTCCAAGAGGGAAGTCTTGGAGATTGATACGACGTCGAGTCCTCTTAGCTTCCTTGGTCTCCTTTGCCTTCTTGCCTTGTCCATGGTCACTCTGTGATGGGACCCTCTTTCTCTTTACCTTTTCCTCGGCCACGCTTAATGCCATTTGCTTCCATGTCAACCTCATTTGAATTTGTCACCTCTACCACATGCACATTTGGATCTGGCAAAGGTGGAACTCCTTCTACCCCTTGTGGAGGTGGTCTTGGTGCATTTGGCCTTTGTAGAAGCCTTGGTTGTTGACCAGCTCCTTCTCCTGCATTCATCACTGGGTAATTCAAGTTAGGTCTCCCTGGCTCTCCACGGGGCCAAGGACAATTATACATCCCATGTCCAGACTCTCCGCAATTCCAACATTGCAAGACTCTCCTAGTTCGTGGCTCTCTCTCTTCTGACTTCTTTGCTTGTCCCTTTGGACCTACAGCTTGTGCAAGGTGAATTGACAGGCTGCTTAAAGATTCATTTAACTTCTCAATCACTTCAGCCGTTACCTCAGGAAGCTCCCTAGATGTTGATGCTTGTGACTTACCTTTGGGTCTAAGACCTTCTATTGGAACCTCTCCCCTTAAGCACTTGAGTTTCCTATACTTCTCAGCAGCCCTGGATTCAGCTGCATCAAAAGTAGTAGGTGCACCCGCCTCAACTTTTACCTTAAGGTCAGGAAAGAGTCCGGCTATGAACTTCTCCTTCTTTAAAAATTCTGCACCATCACCAGGGTTAGCAACATTTCGTATCCATAGAGCCCAAAGACGTAGAAACTCTTGCTTGTACAAGTAGTAGTCATCTAAGTCTTTTTGCTTATGAGAAACAATGTCTTGCCATAGTTTTTGAGTGTTTTGGGGATCAAAGAAGTATCTCTTAAAACGATTCAACACTTCTGTGTAATTCCCCTTAACTTCCTCAGGCAAAGAGTCAAACCAAGTACTAGCATCTTTCCTAAGGACCACCTCAAACATTTCTACACGTTCTTGATCAGTTACTATCCTCTTGATACGGCAAGACATCTTGAAATTTGCTAAAAATAATTCTGCATCCTCTCCAGGCTCTCCAAAGAAAAGAGGATATCCAGACATTTGGCGTTGGCTCTCCATTATTATGAAAGATTACAACACGAGTTACAATAAGGGATACAATAGAGATTTAGAACCACTCGCCTGCAAATGAAGAAGTGAGAAAATACCACTCTAGGTTTTCTTCTTCAGCTATCCAAGCTTCAATAAGGTCTCGATTTGTTTGATCAAAACAAAAAGGTAGACTATTGATGAGCTCTAAGAAGGGTTGAAATTCTTCAAAGCTAAGGCGATAAACAGAAATCTCTAGAACTTCATTTTCTGGATCCAAAAGAGCAACCACGTCCCAAGTGATAAATTGCACTTGCTCTACAATTCCCAACGCACAAGCGGTTTGTATAAAAACTAGATCTTCATGCTCGTCGAAGGCCGTGAGAAAGTAGCAATTGACTAGGAGCTCCTTTCCTTCGAGTTCCACACAGTCGGAGTGAGGCAACCTTCTCACAATTTCATAAAGAACATCCTCATCAAGTCCAATCAAGTTTGCAAGATTTAAAGACTCCACTTGTGCTACAAAATTCCTGGACAAAAACTCCTTAGGATTATGGTTAAATCATTCAAAAGCATAAAGAGATTTACAATGTCTCTATGAACAAAGTGTCATAGAAAGTAGAGAAGGATGAGAATTTATACAAATTTGCAATCTTCTCTATGCTCTCTTTATTAAGACAAGCTCTAAATAGCTCCCTATCTCCTTTGTTGAAAGCGAAAGGAAGACTATTAATAAGACGCAAATGAGGGAAAAATTCACCAAATGTGAGTCTATGAAGCATGAACTCTGGCCGCAAGTTTCTGAAGAGTCTTCCTCAATGGTGAAATGCACTCGCCAAACGCCAAATTTCACTCTATTTACCAATCTTAGGGCACACACTAGTTGGATGAATGCGCGGTCTTCCTTAGTGCCCAACAACAAAGGAAAATGGAATCCACGCGTAGGACCTTCCGTCTTAACTTCACCACCCTCTTGTTATGAGGGAGACGCCTTACTACTTGCTCCTGCAACTCAATTGGTAATAGAGCTAGATCTCTAAGGATTGAACTTTCACTGCACACACATTCCCAGTTAGAACAAATGATCGTTTTTTTTGTTTCTTGTAACAACTTGGACAAAGAAAAAACAAACATACACACTATTTTGCCGGGCTGCACTTCATTTTAAAATAAAATGAACACATGTACATCAAAAGAAGTGTGGTAGTTGATGAGAGGTAGAATGACAGGGTTTGGTGATGCAAGAATTTCTCCTGCTCTTTGGGCACCAAACATGAACACCATTCGTTGTTGAAAATGGATCTTTCTACTAATTGCAACGTTTATTCTAATGTGTGGAGTAAAATGAAAGGGAAAAACCTCTATTCCTGGGCCATTATCCATGGCCTATGCATGTCCTAATGCTTAAAACAAAACAAAAATATAGACGTCCAAACTAAGGTCGTACCTAATGAGAGGCAAAATAAAAGGATTTACCTAAGAGGACCTAAAATTCTACGAATGACACGTTGAAATTGCAACTTAGTACTAACAATTATGTGTACCTTTTGCCTTGCAATGGGAATGAAGGGATCATACAAATTCTCGTGATTCACGCAAGCTACTTGATTATGCTAAAGGTTGAGCCTTCACAAAACATACACAAGCCTGTCCTCAGTGGGGGCACCAATTTGAGGCGGTCCGGGGCGGGCAACAAGAAGAGTGGCCTCTAGACACCCTTCAAGGCTCGCGTGCTGCTCAATGGGGCTGGGGCACAATACAACACAAACCAAAACAACAAACCCACAGCCAAATCCCAACTACACAAGGGGCACCACCTAGTTTAAGAGCGAACTAAGACGCAAAAGAGGAGAATCGTTAGAGCAACCCACAAACAAGCAAGGAATTTACACTAACCCTAACACCAATGGAATACTCTCACACCCTAAAACACGAGAGAGAGAGAGAGAGAGAGAGAGAGAGAGAGAGAGAGAGAGAGAGAGAGAGAGAGAGAGAGAGAGAGAGAGAGAGAGAGAGATAGTGCTCGGGCTGCTTTGGAACGTATCGGCAATGATCAAACAAACACAACTATATATTTAAGAAAGAGAGAGAAAGGGAGAGGGGGTGCTTGTTGCATTAATACCTTCTTACAAATCTGTCATGACAAATGAAAGTGAAATTAGTATCTGTTCAACATAGCTTGCGTAAATTTCACCACAACACATCACAAGAAAAGCCACCCCAATCACTGTCTTAAAGCCAGGGGAGTCCTCTCCACCCTGTCGCCCTCTTACAGTATGTGGGATTTATGGCTAGGTTGATGACAACACCAGAGAACAAGCTATCAAGAACTTAACAAAAAACACCAAGACACTTACGCATCATTGTTGTCCATTACTTCACGTTGGAAGGGAGACAAAATATCCAAGCTTAGTCCAAATCCACCCTCCTTGATTCAGCAAATGTTGGGCTTACACTAGTAGGAGAAATGATAGATTTCCTACTCTCAATTGAATGATCACTCTCTCTCTTACAATGGCATAGAGTTCCCTTGCTAATCCCCTATTACAACACATGCACATGCATAAGACAATGAGCTTCCACTCAAGAGCTCCTTCTAGAGAGGTTGAGCTTGGCTTCTCAAGCTATAGCATAGTGCTCTTGCTTATGGCTCCCCCTTTTGTGCTAGCTACACCCTCCTTTTATAGCAATTTTGAAGGCTAGGGTTACTCCTCTAACCATGGTTGGGTTAGATTTTCAGCAATTTATCTAATTTCTTTTGCTTGGAATTATCAAGAAGTTGGTGGGGAAAGAGAGAGGAGAGAAATGGAGGTGATAGGACTTTTCATAGTGGGTTAGTGTTAGTAGAGTTAGTATTAATTTACAAATGGAATTGGATATTTACAATGGGAGTATCCATGTAGGATACAAATAAGGAAGAAAAAAACTCTTAAGAGGTAAGAAAAGGTGGCTTTCTTACAAGGTTGATGCTCCAAGTGTCTTGAGTAGGGCCGATTTTGACGCTTGTTGACGTTCCACTAGCTTTGACGGTACATTTTTTCTCCACTCTTGACCTTCCTTGAGAGACAAGGTAATTGAAGCTGAGTAATCAACCACCATGATGCTGTCTTTTAAGAGAAGAGGCTGAATTTTGTGATTTTTTTGATAGATATGGGTAAATTGGAGGAGGAAAAATGAGACTAGGTGGTCAATTTTGGAATGGAATCGTGTGTGGGAGGTATGAGTTCACCATGGTTTCTCTTATTCTTCAAGGTTGAGGAGAAGGTGAGTACTGTGCAGAGAGGAGTGGTGAGAAAGATGGGGATGATGAGTGGAGAAGTGTGTGTGAAAGAGGAAAATGATAAAGTGGAAGAGAGAGTGTGGTTGCATAGCATGGGAAAATTGGGGTCCACTAAAAAAGTCATAGCTCACAGCTCGTAGCTCAATAAAATATGAAACAATTTGAGGCAAAAGTTCAGCCCACGACCTACAACTTTTGTTTGTATCACCTTTTCAAATTCGGAGAGCAAGTGAACTTTAAAAATTCAGCAAAACCGACCGTTTTTTTCCACTGCACAAGGTCTTTGTGGGGTCCTTCTTTGGATGATTCTTTTGAATACCTCCAAGAGTGAGCCCTCTATAGTGCATGTATGCATGCCACCTACCCTTGACCTTATTTGGTAGGTCTATAATTGAAGATATTGTTGAGATTAGGATATAAGTGAATAGTACAACTAAGAAAATCAAATATTGAGGGGTCTAAAAAATATGTACATGTCAAATATAAATAATATAGGTGGAAAAATATAAAGGGGTCAAAATAAATCTCTCTCATTATAAGTCTACCATAAAAAGATGAATATTTTTGGTGGTCTAATTTATGAGAGTAATAGAGAATATATGTAGGAAGGAAAAAATCACAATAGTGAAAAAAATATACACATAAATAGAACTAGTTTTTTTGGATTTTTGTTGGGATGGAGTTACACCAAAAATAAGAGAAGCTTACATGAAAATATTTCTATATGGAATAAAGAGTATGAAAAATGGTAAGAAAAATTGTGGTAATGGTGAGGCAATGTACAGAGCATAAACAACACACACCTCGGTAGAAATATTTAAATAAATATCAAAATAATTATGAAAAAAATCTTTTATTTAGGCCCTATATACAAAGAAATATTTACATACGCATGGGCCATAATATACTTATATTTTTTATTTTTTTATTTATTTTTATTTTTTTGGCTCAACTAGCCCAATGACTAGCTAATTGAGGGTTTTTGAAGAAGATATGGGAAAAGTCCCGTGACTCACGCACGCCTATGTACAGTGAAATGGTAGGGATAGCCACAATGTTTGGGTGATTTTGGTAGGGTGAGGTAACTCACTATGGCAATCACAGAGAGCCGAAAAACGGCTATCACTATCTACCCACGGAGAAGCCAGATGCAGGTATATGAAACTAAGTAGGATGATGGTGAAAGGCTTAAGCATGTGCTAGAATCACTGCAACAGGTGCAATTGAGATGTGTATGCCAAATGAGACATTTAATGGGTCAAATATGGCTCAGAAGATTTGCCAATGGTGATGCCTGAAGATGCCAAGAGTTGATAGTTCTCGTCTTCAAAGGCGCCATGATGTACACAGAATGCTTTGTTTGGTCAACCAGTTCGGGGTTTTTGTGTGCTTGAATTCAAGAAGATTGTAGCTCGATGATCGAGAGTTAGTAAAGAGGAGTCTACTATGTGACCATCTCATCAACTAATTATCCAAGAGATCGAGGCTAGAGTTTGGAGCAAGCAGTACAACATGTGAAATGAAGTAAAACAAAATTTTTTAAAGGGGAGCTCATGCTCGCATCACAAGGAGTGGGAAAGTAGGCCACATAGGAATTTTTTTACTAAAGTAAAGCTTGGGGTTAGCAATAAAAAAAAAAGCACTTGCATCACAAAAACTTCATGACACATTAGGTGTATCCTATAATCAACACATTGCAAGTGACGACATTCAGAAGAGGATGCCCAATAAGAACTTTTCGTGCTTTTGTGAGGGATCACATTTGACACACATATCAACCAAAGCATTACTTTTTGTAGAGTCCCGCTTTTCATGTGTCCTCCTTTTTTAAAACCCTAGCACTAGATTGGAATATATGTGCTCAAAAAAACCTTAATTTAGTGTAATCCCACCTATAAATTTTGAGATTTACCTAAAAAAATTAAACTTGAAGGTGAGGAAACCTATAAAATTTAGCTTGAAAAGCTTCACTAATATTTCTCATACAGAGGTTTCTCAAGTGTTTGGAAAGAAGATTTTTTGAGCAATGGTAGAAATAGTATGGCCTTCAGGCGGCAAAAAATCGCGTGGGTGGGGAGATTGATAAATTTTGAGCCTCTGCCTAAAGGCTTACAAATGCGGACGCCTAGATTACATCGTGTCCAAAATTAACCCTAGCTATTCGTCTCCTCCATCACACGGACCTCTTCTACAATCGACCTGCAGCTTTTACGTTAGTGTAGCTAGATCCGTCCCTCATCGCCTCTGTTTTGCCCTACATCGTAGGGAATAACCTAGCTCTCCTTCGGAGCTGTCATAGTCAATCTTCTTCCAGTCCACCTGCGTGGTGGCGACAACGGCGACATCACGAGCAAAGGAAGAGTGATTTGGGATCTGCTAGCCCTTGTCACTACCCCTTTGCCCATCACTGTCGCATTGAATGGAGCCACACTTGGTTGTTTGTGCATTGAGGATAGCAACCTCGATCGAGGCTCTCATACATCTGGCTGGCCTGCCCATCTGCATGCCCCTCCTATTTACAGTGGATGCGAGATCAAGTTTGTTGCAAGGTTGTTGCAAGGTCTTGTCTATCTTTTTTCTACAGGAGGCAATTTATAAATTGTAGGTTAAGATCTCCATATGGTAGTGTGTACATTCCAAGCTTTAAGTGGTTTAGTGGAGATCTCTCCTTGGAAATTGCACCATGCGAAGGGAACCACACCCATCTCTCGACTCCAATGGTCGATGCACACACGTATGCACGCTCTTGGCAATAAGTATTAACAGCCATTGAGTCGCCCTAGAGAACGCACCAAGTAGGTTTCACCATCTCCTCCCTCTACCACTCTACCACCACGGCATGCCACCTTGTAAATATTGCAGAAATAACTCACCCTCACACCCCCGAGGTTGTTTTCATCAATTGCGAGTGTTCTCTCTCTCTCTCTCTCTCTCTCTCTCTCTCTCTCTCTCTCTCCCTCTCCCTTTCTCTCTCTCTCGGTGTGTAGGCTTGCGGTGTTCATATCATCGTGGGCTTTGCGTCCTAGCCGCTCAAAGCTAGGTGGTGCCCCCCTGTTCGCTTTACCGTGGCAGGCTTGAGGCGAGCCATTCGGCCCCCATCGTTCTAGAGGCCGTCGGGGTACGGGGTCCGCTTTGCATCCGTCATTTGGTGCCCCCACTGAGGAGGGATTTTCTAAGACCCCTTCAGTTTACAATGCTGAAAGTGACGCCCACTATCAATCATGGACGAGTGGCTAAAGTAATTTTCTAACTGGAGGACGGAAGAAGAAGAGACGAAGGAGGCCCTAGCCGCCTTCATTGAGGTGCTACTGCCAGGCTGCAGTGTCATCAACATTCAAGAGGTAAATTCTCCATCTCGTGTCGCTCGTTCTAACTATAAATCGAAAGCATCAGGTGGGAGATTGGTGAGGTGCCATAACTGTTGTCAACCAAGGCACATAGTCGATGAGTGCTAGCAACGGAGGCAGCGGAAGGGCTGAAGTCTTCTACATTGACATTCCTCGCAAGGAGGTCATTCACGTCAAGGAAGGAAAGCAGACGGTGAGGCCTCTTTTCCCTAAAGAAACTGCAGTCAAAGATAAAACCCCAAAGTGGCCTAAAGGGGCTGCTTGATCCAAGGGCAAGGAGAAAATAGGCTAGCCTAGAAACACATGACCCCGAAGGGAGAAGCATCTAGCCAAGCAAGTGCTTCAAGCTGAGAGAGTCGGGTTGTACCCACTTTGTCAAAGAAGAAGTCATTCGAAGATAAGCGGCGGAAGGTCGCCTACGGATTTTCACGACGCATGCAAGTGCTACCAATCCACTTCGACAATCCAGAAGAAGAAGTGGTGAGAAGATTCCCATGTACTAGAGAAGAGTGGTTCGGCTACTGCTCTCGCTATTTTGTGAAGCGAGTGGAGGACCTTCCTCCCCTCCCTGTGCAACTTATCTTGAAGAAGCTCTCTACCACGAGAGAGACCTAGTGGGCTGGAGATGAGCTGCAGCTGAATGGAGTAGAATTCATGCAACACGCCGATTACGAAAATTACCTACTGAAGCAGTTCGGGGCGAGCAACAAGAAGAGAAACCTCTACACACCCTTCAAGGCTCCCGTGCTGCTCAATGGGGCTGGGGCACAACACAACACAAACCAAAACAACAAACCCCCAGCCAAATCCCAACTACACAAGGGGCACCACCTAGTTTAAGAGCGAACTAGGACGCAAAAGAGGAGAATCATTAGAGCAACCCACAAACAAGCAAGGAATTTACACTAACCCTAACACCAATGGAACACTCTCACACACTAAAACACCAAAGAGAGAGAGAGAGAGAGAGAGAGAGATGGTGCTCGGGCTGCTTTGAAGTGTATCGTTAATGATCAAGCAAACATAAATATATATATGTAAGAAAGAGAGAGAAGGGGGAAGGGGGTGCTTGTTACACTAATGCCTTCTTACAAATCTGTCATGACCAATCAAAGTGAGATTAGTATTTGTTCAACATAGCCTGAGTAAATTACACCACAACACATCACAAGAAAAAAGCCACCCCAATCACTGTCTTAAGGCCAGGGGAGTCCTCTCCACCCTGTCGCCCTCTTACAGCATGTGGGATTTATGGCTAAATTGATAACAATACCCGGAGACAAGCTATCAAGAACTTAAATAAAACACCAAGACACTTACACATCATTATTGTCCCTGACTTCACGTTGGAAGGGAGACAAGGTATCCATGCTTAGTCCAAATTCACCCTCCTTGATTCAACAAATGTTGGGCTTACAATAGTAGGAGAAATGATAGATTTCCTACCCTCAATTTAATGATCCCTCTCTCTTACAATGGCATAGAGTTCCCTTGCTAATCACCCCTAATACAACACCTACATATGCCTAATGCCAATGAGATTCCACTCAAGAGCTCCTTCTCAAGAGGTTGAGCTTGGCTTCTCAAGCTATAGCATAGTGCTCTTTCTTCTCCCCCCTTTTGTGCTAGCTACACCCTCCTTTTATAGAAATTTTGAAGGCTAGGGTTACTCCTCTAACCATGGTTGGGTTAGATTTTCAGCAATTTATCTAATTTCTTTTGCTTGGAATTATCAAGAAGTTGGTGGGAAAAGAGAGACGAGAGAAATGGAGGTGATAGGACTTTTCATAGTGGGTTAGTGTTAGTAGAGTTAGTATTAATTTACAAATGGAATTGGATATTTACAATGGGAGTATCCATGTAGGATACAAATAAGGAAGAAAAACTCTTAAGAGGTAAGAAAAGGTGGATTTCTTACAAGGTTGATGCTCCAAGTGTCTTGAGTAGGGCCAATTTTGACGCTTGTTGACGGTCCACTAGCTTTGACGGTACATTTTTTCTCCACTCTTGACCTTCCTTGAGAGACAAGGTAATTGGTGCTGAGTAATCAACCACCATGATGCCGTCTTTTAAGAGAAGAGGCTGAATTTTGTGGTTTTTTTGATAGATATGGGTAATTTGGAGGTGGAAAAATGAGACTAGGTGGTCAATTTTGGAATGGAATTGTGTGTGGGAGGTATGAGTTCACCATGGTTTCTCTTATTCTTCAAGGTTGAGGAGAAGGTGAGTAGGGTGCAGAGAGGAGTGGTGAGAGAGGTGGGGATGATGAGTGGAGAAGTGTGTGTGAAAGAGGAAAATGATAAAGTGGAAGAGAGAGTGTGGCTGCATAGCATGGGAAAACTGGGGTCCACTAATAAAATCATAGCTCACATCTCGTAGCTCAAAAAATTATGAAAAAAGTTGAGGCAAAAGTTCAGCCCACGAGCTACAACTTTTGTTGGTATCACCTTTTCAAATTTGGAGAGCAAGTGAATTTTAAAAATTCAGCAAAACCAACCGATTTTTTCCACTGCACAAGGTCGTTGTGGGGTCCTTTTTTGGATGATTCTTTTGAATACCTCCAAGAGTGAGTCCTCCATAGTGCATGTATGCATGCCACCTACCCTTGACCTTATTTGATAGGTCTATAATTGAAGATATTGTTGAGATCATGATATAAGTGAATAGTACAACTAAGAAAATCAAATATTGAGGGGTCTAAAAAATATGTACATGTCAAATATAAATAATATAAGTGGAAAAAATATAAAGGGGTCAAAAGAAATCTCTCTCATTATGAGGCTACCATAAAAAGATAAATATTTTTGGTGTTCTAATTTTTTAGGCAAAAAACAAAATAGATGTAGGAATAGAAAAATCACAATAGTGAAAAAATATACACATAAATAAAACTAGTTTTTTTGGATTTTTGTTGGGGTGGAGTTACACCAAATATAAGAGAAGCTTACATGAAAATATTTCTATATGGAATAAAGAGTATGAAAAATGGTAAGAAAAATTGTGGTAATGGTGAGGCAATGTACAGAGCAAAAATAACACACACCTAGGTAAAAATATTTAAATAAATACCAAAATAATTATGGAAAAATCTTTTATTTAGGCCCTATATGCAAAGAAATATTTACATACGCATGGGCCATAATATACTTATATTTTTTAGATTTTTTATTTTTTTGGCTCAACTAGCCCAATGCCTAGCTAATTGTGGGTTTTTTATTTCACTAAGGAGATATGGGAAAAGTCCCCTAACTCACACGCACCTATATACAATGAAAGGGTGAGGGTAACCACAGTGTTTGAGTGATTTGATAGGGGGGGATAACGCACTATGGCAATCACAGAGAGCCGTAAAACGGCTATCATTAGCCCTCCCCCAGGATGATGGTATATTCATGTACGATCATAAAGAATCTTTTCCAAAGAGAGTGCTTCAGAGTCCTTGGCAAGATTTTCATTGTTTGGCCCCTTGGAATTTTGGTTTGTGTTACACTCATGCTTCATGGAACAATACTGACATGGGATAGTTGCCTTTTGCTCTAGTAGATCCTTTGGTAGAAGGCGACTCAAATAAGGCTTCAAGCGATACCCGTTTACCTTCCTGGAGTGCTCTTTCCCATTCAAGTCCATAAGTTGATAGTAACTTGAATTGAAAGCCTTCTTGACTATGTATGGCCCCTGCCATCTTGTTTCAAATTTGGCATCAAAACGATTATCGAGTCGATTGTCATAGCTTAGCACAAGATCTCCTTCATTGATGCCTTTGTCCTTCAGTTTCTTGTCAAGATTCTCCTTTGTTTGTGTGGCTTTCCTCTTATAGCACTCGTATGCTGCTTCTCTTTTCCACTCAAGCTCAGCTAAGGTAAGAAGTCGATCCATCCATGCTGCTTGATCATCTTGTGCTGATTTGCTATGAAGTCGCATTGTTGGAATGTTTAGCTCAATTGGCTGTAAAGCCTCTTGACCATAGACCAAGTGAAATTGTGTGAACTCCGTGGCTTCCCTATATGTGGTTCGATACGCCCACAAGGCACCATCCAAGAAGTCATCCCACAACTTTGTCTTGTTTTTCACCATCTTTCTAATGATGCCTGCAATGAAACCATTAGCTTTTTCTACCAAACCATTTGATTGGGGATAGTAGGGTGTACTGTGACGATGTAGAATGCGAAGTTCTTCACAGACTTCTGTGAGCAATCCCTTTCTAAACCCTGAACCATTATCAAAAACAATCTCCAAAGGCGTGCCAAATCTACAACAAATGTGAGTGTAGACGAATTTGCTCACTGTCCTCTCATTTACCTTTGCCACACTTTGTGCTTCCACCCACCTAGTCATATAGTCTACATCCACTAGAATGTAGAGTTTACCATTTTTTGTCCTAGACAGAGGACCAATAGCATCAATGCCCCACTTTTCAAAGGGTCCATTTGCAAGCACGATTTGCCTTGGACCATAAATCAATCTTCTATTCCCATTTACCTGACAATTGTGACAACTTTTACACCATTGTTGGACATCCACATGCAGACTTGGCCAAACATACCCCGCAAGCAAAATCTTCTTCACAGTTAATTCTTGGGAAAATTGACCACCACATGCCTCTTCATGCAAACCTTTTAGAATGGCTGGAATTTCCGCGATAGTTGGTACTCTTCTGCACACTTTATCCTTCCCTCTTTGATAGAGGGATCCTTCTAGGAAGAGATACATGCTTGCCTTATTCATGAGTCTCCTCTTCTGAGCTTTTGCGAAGTCTGGTGGAAACTCACCCTCCAAAATGTAGCCAATGATGGGAGCCAATGACTCCAATCCCTGGTACCTCGGTTGCTTTACAGCAGCCACCACCATGATGACCTGCACTTCTTTCTTTACACATGCAATGGCTTGTTGTGCAAGTAAATCAGCATCTTCATTTTGTTTCCTAGGAATATGATATAATTGCACCTCCTCAAATTGATTAAATAGCCTATGGATGGTATGAACTTTGGCCCTTAGTCTTTCATTTTTGCATGCCCAGATGCCTAAAATCTGCTTCACAATGAGAAGTGCATCCCCTTTTACCATGAGACGTTGTATACCATGGCCAATGCATATTTTTAAACCATGAAGTAGTGTGTCATATTCTGCTTCATTGTTGCTAGCTGAACTTGGTAGATTGAACTTCTCTTTCATGACCACCTCTCCACTTGGGTTGAGCAACACTAGCCCTCCCCCTGCTTTCCCTGTGGCTCGTCGAAAAGCTCCATCAAAGAACAAGGTAAAAGCATTGGGAATACTTTTTGGTGGTGGCAATGGTAGGGTCTTTACTTGAGGCACTTTAATTTCCTTCTCATGTACCCTATAAGTGAGAATCCCTGCCAATTGTGCACGCACACTATCTTCTACCTTGAAAGAGTATTGGAACTCTTGCAACTCCATAATCCACTTTGAGATCCTAGTACTAAGATTCATTTGAGATGACACCCAAGGGAACAAATTTTCTGCAGTGAGAATTACAAAAGGTTTTGGTAGCAGGTAGGATCTAAACTTTCTCACCGCAAACATGAGAGAAAGCATCATGAGTTCTGCTTCTGTGTAGTCTCTCTCCAAAGCATTCATGACCCAACTAGCAAAGTAGATGGGTCGCATCCTTGTACTGTGGGGATCTTGTAGCAACACAGCACCAATTGTTTCCCTTCCAACACAAGAGCTAACAAAGAATGTGTACTCCCAACAAGGAGGCATGAGTGTTGGTAGCTCTGACAAAATGACTTTAATGTTACAAAAATACTCTTCAAGCTCATCAGACCATGCAAATTCTACTTGTTGTGTCAACTTTTGCAAAGGGTGAAGTAACTCCGAGGCTAAGTGAATGAAGCGTGACATATACTTCACCTTTTGAATGAATGAGATGACCTCCTTAAGACTCTTGGGTGATGGTAGCTCAATAAGAGCCTTTGCCTTTGAAGGATCCACTTCAATGCCGTTGTAAGAAACTTTATGACCAAGCAAGATTACTTCATCCTCACCTATATGGTACTTGTCGGGGTTGAGTTGACCTCCCATGTCGTAGAGCTTCTTTAAACTTTCTTCTACCCTTTGTAGATGCAATGATTTTGAGCTATAAATACAGAAATCATCATTGAACACCCTAATTGACTTTCCAAAGAATGCTTGAAACACCATATTCATGAAACATTGGAATGTTGCAGGAGCATTTGTCAGACCAAATGGCATGGCTCTAAAAGCATAACAACCCCAAGGAGTGATAAAGGTTGTTTTCAATTGATCCTCCAATGCAATCCCTATTTGAAAGTAACCTGAGTAACCATCGCACACAGTGTACTTCTCATGACCAGCTACCTCATTTAGTATCTCATCCTGGAATGGGAGGGGAAAGTGATCTCTTTTTGTTGCCTCATTGAGGGGACGGTAATCCACACACACCCTCCACTTGCCATTTTTCTTAGGAGTGACAACAACAGGAGAGACCCACTCTGAATTCTCCAATGGATAAATGAAACCTGCTGCTAGAAGCTTTCTTACCTCCTTGAGTAGAGCCTGCTCCTTTATAACTCCTAGCCTTCGTAGCTTCTGAGCTTTAGGTGTGGCCTCAGGCTTTAACTCAATCTTGTGTTGAACAACATCTACCCCACGCACGTCGGTGTAGTCTTTAGAAAAAAGCCTAGGAAACTTCCGTAGCACACATTTGAACTCCTCTCTTTCATCCTTTGTAAGTGTTGTTGATAGCATACCTTCCAGCATCCCTTCATCTTGAACACCTTCGTTCTCTTGAGGACCTACCTCCTCCAAGCCTTGACAAGAGGTCTCTTGGTTGCTTGGCTTAAACCTTACCCCCATGACTTCGATGGAAGACTCCTCTTCAGTAATGCTGCCGCTACTTTCTTCTTCTGAAGTGCTATCGGTCCAACCTTCTTTCGTCTCACTTTGAGATGGTTATTCATGGAGCTCCTCTTGGCGTTGCTCCTTCATGTCAAAGACAACCTTCTTATGATTGTCATTCCTGCAAATTAATTTTCCACTCTCCCAATCCTGCAAAGCTTGCATTTTCATTAGCCATGGTCTCCCTAGGATAAATGGGTAACCATTTCCTTTGGTAGACATGACATAGAAATCCACTGCCTTCTTAATGCCAAAGGCCTCCACAGAGACATTTTTACAAATGCCTACACACCTAGCTTTGCTATTGTTTGCCATCTTGACTTTAATTTTAGGTGTCTCATGGATGTGCATGCCTAGTTTTTGCATGAGTCCCTCTGTCATGATGCAAATTTGTGCACCCCCATCGACTAGACCTTTCCTAACTAATATTCCTTTGATGTAACAATCTAGCACAGGTGTAATATCCTCATTCATTTCAGCATGTGCAATTTTTACAACAGGCACACTCTCTTTTACCTTTCTCCTAGTGCTAACTGCCTTTGTTAAATCCCTCCTAGCTTGTGGGCATAATGCAAGAAACTGAGTCCATGAGATATTAGGACCCTTACCTCTCATGTCTTCCAATAGGTTGTATGGAGCCATACCACGTCCAAGAGGGAAGTCTTGGAGATTGATATGACATCGAGTCCTCTTAGCTTCTTTGGTCTCCTTTGGCTTGTTTTCTCGTCCATGGTCACTTTGTGATGTGACACCTTCTTTCTCTTTACCTTTTCCTCAGCCACGCTTAATGCCATTTTCTTCCATGTCAACCTCATTTGAGTTTGTCACCTCTACCACATGCACATTTGGGTCTGGCAAAGGTGAAACTCCTTCCATTCCTTGTGGAGGTGGTCTTGCTCCATTTGGCCTTTGTAGAATCCGTGGTTGCTGACTAGTTCCTTCACGTTCATTCATCACTGGGTAATTTAAGTTAGGTCTCCATGGCTCCCCACGGGGCCAAGGACAATTATACATCCCATGTCCAGACTCTCCGCAATTCCAACATTGAAAGACTCTCCTAAGTCGTGGATCTTGCTCTTCAGACTTCTTTGCTTGTCCCTTTGGACCTACAGCTTGTGCAAGGTGAATTGACAGGCTGCTTAAAGATTCATTTAACTTCTCAATCACTTCCACCGTTACCTCAGGAATCTCCTTAGATGTTGATGCTTGTGACTTACCTTTGGGTCTAAGACCTTCTATTGGAACCTCCCCCCTTAAGCACGTGAGTTTCCTATATTTCTCAACAGCCCTAGTTTCAACTGCATCAAAGGTAGCACGTGCACCCGCCTCAACTTTTACCTTAAGGTCAGGAAAGAGTCCGGCTATGAACCTCTCCTTCTTTAGAAATTCTGCACCATCACCAGGTTTCGCGACATTTTGTATGCATAGAGACCAAAGACGTAGAAACTCTTGCTTGTACAAGTAGTAGTCATCTAAGTCTTTTTGCTTATGAGAAACAATGTCTTGCCATAGCTTTTGAGTGTTTTGGGGATCAAAGAAGTATCTCTTGAAATGATTCACAACTTCCGTGTAAGTCCCTTTAACTTCCTCAGGCAAAGAGTCAAACCAAGTGCTAGCATCTTTCCTAAGGACCACCTCAAACATCTCTACATGTTCTTGATCAGTTACTATCCTCTTGATATGACAAGACATCTTGAAATTCGCTAGAAATAATTCTGCATCCTCTCCAGGATCTCCAAAGAAAAGGAAAGAATACGGTGAGGCCTCTTTTCCCTAAAGAAACTACAGTCAAAGCTAAAACCCCAAAGTGGCCTAAAGGGGCTGCTCGATCCAAGGGCAAGGAGAAAATAGGCTAGCCTAGAAACACATGACCCCGAAGGGAGAAGCATCTGGCCAAGCAAGTACTTCAAGCTGAGAGAGTCGGGTTGTACCCACTTTGTCAAAGAAGAAGTCATTCGAAGATAAGCGGCAGAAGGTCGCCTACCGATTTTCACGACGCATGCAAGTGCTGCCAATCCACTTTGACAGTCCAGAAGAAGAAGTGGTGAGAAGATTCCTATGTACTAGAGAAGAGTGGTTCGGCTACTGCTCTCGCTGTTTTGGGAAGCGAGTGGAGGACCTTCCTCCCCTCCCTGTGCAACTTATCCTGAAGAAGCTCTCTACCACGGGAGAGACCTAGTGGGCTGGAGATGAGCTGCAGCTGAATGGAGTAGAATTCATGCAACACGCCGATTACGGAAATTACCTACTGAAGCGGTCCGGGGCGAGCAACAAGAAGAGCAACCTCTAGACACCCTTCAAGGCTCCCGTGCTGCTCAATGGGGCTGGGGCATAACCCAACACAAACCAAAACAACAAACCCCCAGCCAAATCCCAACTACACAAGGGGCACCACCTAGTTTAAGAGCGAACTAGGACGCAAAAGAGGAGAATCGTTAGAGCAACCCACAAACAAGCAAGGAATTTACACTAACCCTAACACCAATGGAACACTCTCACACACTAAAACACCAAAAAGAGAGAGAGAGAGAGAGAGAGAGAGAGAGAGAGAGAGAGAGAGAGAGAGAGAGAGAAAGAGAGAGAGAGAGAGAGAGAGAGAGATAATTCTCGGGCTGCTTTGAAGTGTATCGTTAATGATCAAGCAAACATAAATATATATATGTAAGAAAGAGAGAGAAGGGGGAAGGGGGTGCTTGTTACACTAATGCCTTCTTACAAATCTGTCATGACCAATCAAAGTGAGATTAGTATTTGTTCAACATAGCCTGAGTAAATTACACCACAACACATCACAAGAAAAAAGCCACCCCAATCACTGTCTTAAGGCCAGGAGAGTCCTCTCCACCCTGTCGCCCTCTTACAGCATGTGGGATTTATGGTTAAATTGATAACAATACCCGGAGACAAGCTATCAAGAACTTAAATAAAACACCAAGACACTTACACATCATTATTGTCCATGACTTCACGCTGGAAGGGAGACAAGGTATCCATGCTTAGTCCAAATTCACCCTCCTTGATTCAGCAAATGTTGGGCTTACACAAGTAGGAGAAATGATAGATTTCCTACCCTTAATTTAATGATCCCTCTCTCTTACAATGGCATAGAGTTCCCTTGCTAATCACCCCTAATACAACAACTACATATTCCTAATGCCAATGAGATTCCACTCAAGAGCTCCTTCTCAAGAGGTTGAGCTTGGCTTCTCAAGCTATAGCATAGTGCTCTTTCTTCTCCCCCCTTTTGTGCTAGCTACACCCTCCTTTTATAGCAATTTTGAAGGCTAGGGTTACTCCTCTAACCATGGTTGGGTTAGATTTTCATCAATTTATCTAATTTCTTTTGCTTGGAATTATCAAGAAGTTGGTGGGAAAAGAGAGAGGAGAGAAATGGAGGTGATAGGACTTTTCATAGTGGGTTAGTGTTAGTAGAGTTAGTATTAATTTACAAATGGAATTGGATATTTACAATGGGAGTATCCATGTAGGATACAAATAAGGAAGAAAAACTCTTAAGAGGTAAGAAAAGGTGGATTTCTTACAAGGTTGATGCTCCAAGTGTCTTGAGTAGGGCCAATTTTGACGCTTGTTGACGGTCCACTAGCTTTGACGGTACATTTTTTCTCCACTCTTGACCTTCCTTGAGAGACAAGGTAATTGGCGCTGAGTAATCAACCACCATGATGCTGTCTTTTAAGAGAAGAGGCTGAATTTTGTGGTTTTTTTGATAGATATGGGTAATTTGGAGGTGGAAAAATGAGACTAGGTGGTCACTTTTGGAATGGAATTGTGTGTGGGAGGTATGAGTTCACCATGGTTTCTCTTATTCTTCAAGGTTGAGGAGAAGGTGAGTAGGGTGCAGAGAGGAGTGGTGAGAGAGGTGGGGATGATGAGTGGAGAAGTGTGTGTGAAAGAGGAAAATGATAAAGTGGAAGAGAGAGTGTGGTTGCATAGCATGGGAAAACTGGGGTCCACTAATAAAATCATAGCTCACATCTCGTAGCTCAAAAAATTATGAAAAAATTTGAGGCAAAAGTTCAGCCCGCGAGCTACAACTTTTGTTGGTATCACCTTTTCAAATTCGGACAGCAAGTGAACTTTAAAAATTCAGCAAAACGGATCGTTTTTTTCCACTGCACAAGGTCGTTGTGGGGTCCTTCTTTGGATGATTCTTTTGAATACCTCCAAGAGTGAGCCCTCCATAGTGCATGTATGCATGCCACCTACCTTTGACCTTATTTGATAGGTCTATAATTGAAGATATTGTTGAGATCATGATATAAGTGAATAGTACAACTAAGAAAATCAAATATTGAGGTGTCTAAAAAATATGTACATGTCAAATATAAATAATATAAGTGGAAAAAATATAAAGGGGTCAAAAGAAATCTCTCTCATTATGAGGCTACCATAAAAAGATAAATATTTTTGGTGTTCTAATTTTTTAGGAAAAAAACAAAATAGATGTAGGAATAGAAAAATCACAATAGTGAAAAAATATACACATAAATAAAACTAGTTTTTTTGGATTTTTGTTGGGGTGGAGTTACACCAAATATAAGAGAAGCTTACATGAAAATATTTCTATATGGAATAAAGAGTATGAAAAATGGTAAGAAAAATTGTGGTAATGGTGAGGCAATGTACAGAGCAAAAATAACACACACCTAGGTAAAAATATTTAAATAAATACCAAAATAATTATGGAAAAATCTTTTATTTAGGCCCTATATGCAAAGAAATATTTACATACGCATGGGCCATACTATACTTATATTTTTTAGATTTTTTATTTTTTTGGCTGAACTAGCCCAATGCCTAGCTAATTGAGGGTTTTTTATTTCACTAAGGAGATATGGGAAAAGTCCCCTAACTCACACGCACCTATATATAGTGAAAGGGTGAGGGTAACCACAGTGTTTGAGTGATTTGATAGGGGGGGATAATTCACTATGACAATCACAGAGAGCCGAAAAATGGCTATCACTACAATTGATGTTAGCCAAGAGACTGGGAGTGGTCAGACGCATCGCCATCACCCCGTACGTGCCTAGTAACGGAGGAAGGGTAGAGCCCATGAAAGCTGACTACCACTTGTGGATGTGCAGACTCATCAACACTGGTACGGTAAGAGTATAAGTAAGTATTTCGCCCTCTGTGCATGATGGAAAACGGGCCGACGGCATTCCCGTTCAGATTCCTGCAGCATATGCATGTGAATATCTATGTAGATAGGAAAGTCTTCTACCAACACAAGATCATTTACCTATTCGATGCGGCGGTACTAGGAGAAATCCTTAGTTCCCCGAACCCTATCATTCTCCCCATACTAGATTATCATCATTCCTTTAATGTCTCTATTTTTATCCTGTTTTAGCCTATTTGTTCACCCCTATAAAAACCGCTATGAGCAGTTGTTGTTGATGTTAAAAAAAAAAAAGAGAGAGAAAAAAAAGGGTTTGTAATTTCCCGAGTCACCACCATGGCAAGTGTTTCTTTCCCCACGTTCAATGGAAAGAAGGGTGAGGATCTCCCCACTGATTTTTTGGACGATTTTGACATTGCTTGTGTCGTCTCCAACAAAGATGACAACGCTTCACGACTCAGAATTTTTTCTCTACTGATGAAAGTAGAGGCCAAGTCTTGGTACAATGCATTGCCCCAGGCTACCAAGAATGCATGGGATGTGTTAAGGACTGCTTTTGTAAAGAGGTTTGATGGAGGCACAACCTCAGAGAAGCTATGGCAGCTATTGACACAATTAAAGCAGGCAGTCCTGCTGTAGTACGCCACCTATGAGTCAAAGTTTGTGGACTTATGGGAGAGGTGGGTTGCCACATTGGAGGAAGGCGAAGGAGCGCCTAGTTTCCTGAAGAAGGACCATTTCGTTGCTGGTTTATGGTCGCCGCTTAGAGAGAAGGTGAAGGGAAGGTTTCCTGCAACATATGAGTTGGCAGTCGAAGTAGCCCGCCTTAAAGACAAGAAGCTGCGCATGCAAGCAAGAGTAAACGAGTCAGAGGAAACAAGCTTGGCCGGACCAACCCCAGTGGCTGCAACAACCAATCATAGAGTCCAACCACAGGAGACAGCAGAGGAACAACAAGACCTGCTAAGTCGCATCACCACCCAACTAGAGAGTTTATTTGTGCATTTGGTGTAGCAAGGGCATGCAGCTGGCAGGAATCCAGAACAAGTAAGAGGACAACGAAGGCAGAACCCAGAATACCACTGTTACAACTACGGGGAAGACGGCCAAAGAATGTACTACTGCCCACACCCAAGAAGGCAGAATTTCAATAGAGGGGGGAGACAGAATCAGATCTCTCCTCCAAGAGAAAGACCACCACCAAGGCAGCCAGGACCAATCCCAGAAACCCAAATTTTGCGACCACCTATACAACAGCAACCACCACCCCAACCTCTCATTCCGCCACTACCCCCACCACCTGTGCTGAACCAAGCGGTGAGTGTCATTAGCTTAGAGGCTAAAGGGAAGGCGAAGGTAGAAGATTCAGCTCGAGAGAAGCACAAAGATTCAGCTTAGAGGCTAAAGGAAAAGCGAAGGTAGAAGAAGTGGATGCTATGGGAGTGAAACATGAGAGGCACGAGGAGGCATCTCAAAAAGAAGAGAAGATGAAAGGGAAAGCCGAGTCTAGCAAGCAAGCAGCTAAACCGCGGCGGAAGATAGACATCGTGGACTTCTCACTAGGTGAGGAAGCACAACCCTATGACTTAGTTCAAGATGTGTTAATGTAGGGCCCGAAGATAACTTGGCCCCAATTACTCCACCTTGCACCCAGAATGAGGAGGCAATGGACGAAAATGGTAAGTACCAGGAAATCAAAACCCTCACACCCCCGAGGTTGTTTTCATCAATTGCAAGTGCTATCTCTCTCTCTCTCTCTCTCTCTCTCTCTCTCTCTCTCTCTCTCTCTCTCTCTCTCTCTCTCTCTTTCTCTCTCTCGGTGTGTAGTCTTGCGGTGTTCATATCATCGTGGGCTTTGCGTCCTAGCCGCTCAAAGCTAGGTGGTGCCCCCTGTTCGCTTTACCGTGGCAGGCTCGAGGCTAGCCATTTGGTCCCCGATGTTTTAGAGGCCGTCGGGGTTCGGTGTCCTCTTTGCGTCCGTCAGTAGCCACATCTTCCCACACCAACTGGCTTTTATTATGTGTGTGTGTGTGTGTGTGTGTGTGTGTGTGTGTGTGTGTGTGAGAGAGAGAGAGAGAGAGAGAGAGAGAGAGAGATAAGGAGGAAGGTAGCCACATCTTGCCATACCAACTTGATTTTAAAATAGTATTGACCTAGAATGAATTTTCCAATATCTTGACAAGGACTCCCCTAGATAGAGAGGAAGATACGGATAGAGACAGATAGTGAGAAAGAGCGAGAACAACCTTCTAATTCTTTATTTTGCGGTGTTAAAAGTTGTACTGTCGGTCAACATCATCCAATGTAAAGAGAGAGAGAGAATGAGAAAGAGAGAGAGAGAGAGAGAGAGAGAGAGAGAGAGAGAGAGAGAGAGAGAGAGAGAGAGAGAGAGAGAGAGAGGGGGGGGGGGGGGGGGGGGGGGGGTTGTAGGGAGGTAAAAACGGAGGTTCTGGTTACAATGCTAAAAATTGGGATTTAGAGATAGAGAGAGAGAGAGATAGATAGATAGATAGATAGAGAGAGAGAGAGAGAGAGAGAGAGAGAGAGAGAGAGAGAGTTTTGTGCGAGAATTTATCTTCAATGTTAATGATTGATGCGGGTGTATAAAAATCTTGGAAGAGAGTCAAGAGGCACAATTAAGTTTGATGTTGTTACAATCTACACATTATCTTAGGGTTATGGAAACCCTCTCACCCCATAAAACCCTCTAATAATGTTTTCTGAAGCAGCAAAAACAAACACAAAAGATCTTGAGTCACATACAAGCAAACACTACAAACGAATCTCAAAATGAAAACGTTGGTGTAGCCAAAGCTGTCTTGAACTGGAAAATGATCTATGGTAGGCAAAGGCTGCAAACAGGAGGTGCAGTGTAGATACCAAGGTCCTAGACAGCCAAAGGGTAGCGAGAATGTATGCTTAATGCGGCTTTTTAGGACAAAAAAATCTCCAAGGTGGCTCAATTGGGATAGCAAGTGAAGGTGTTTAAAGTGCCGAGTCAGTGCTCTAGAATGTGGTGTCCAATGTGCTTTTAAAGCCGGTCCATACGGCTCATCAAACGGAGCCACGGTGTGCAGAATATTGCAGTTCATAGTTAGAAGGTCTAGCAGATCCCCGACAGGCAAGGTAGATGGGGACATGTGGCAAGAGGGAATGTCGGTGGATAGATGTGTATAGATCAAATTATAGAGTATGCATGTCTTTTGCGATTATGAATCAAAGCTCTGGATAGCAAGTTATGGCCAATTGAAGTTTTGTCAAGGGCCGGGTTTGTGCCCCTTGACTACATGGAGTGTCGTGCTATCTACCATCTTTGGGGCCTTGACAGGGTTCAAGCAAACAGACCCTACTGTTGTCAAGAGTTTTTTACAGCAAGGCATTGTGCATATGTATATACACATGCATGGTGCATCAAATAAAGAATTGCCCATTTTCCAAAGCCAGGTGGTTATGTGGGGTCCACATGTGTACATGTAGGGCAGCATGTATATAGTGCATTGATTTTCACTATCACCAGTACCAGTGTGTTTTTTCTATAATAATGAGGAGTTTCTAGCGCGTAAAACTTCTCAAGGAAGCTATCCGCGGGCCGACGACATGAGGTAAGCAGGTACGTTAGATGGCATCTAGTGGCGTTATGAGGTTAAAGGGGGTCAATAATTGCACGTGGATAAGTACGGACACAACATGGGTGTTTCCTTGTGATAATTATGCAAAAAATTCATCATGAGGACACACGTGGTGGAGGGATGCATTATTGGAAAAAGCTAAGTGCCAGGTGTGTGCATGGATGCAGCAAGGTGACAACTCTGCACTGCGAGGTCAATTTTTGGCCAGTTCGGGGTCCGTTTGAGGTCAACTAAAAGGCCAAGGGTGCCCAAGTAATAAAGCTAAGTGTGGGAACTGAAAAAACAGAGAGAAGACCAGAAAAAACGTGGAGAGAAGAGGAGGAACAACCGAAACTGTGTTTTGCTATTTTGGGAGCCTGTTTTGGCCATAAACTGCTCATCCGAGGTCAGATTTGAGCACTTTGACATTGTAGACTGGGTTTTGGGCCGTTACACACGTGATGGTGCTATCCATTTTTCCAAATTCCTCACTATTTTTCTTCTGTTTTGGCTGTGTAAATTTCTCCTATGAGCAAAGCTTCTGCTCCAATTTGTGATTGTATCTGGCATATTTTACCCATACTGTGTAAGCTATTTGCCCCATTGGTGTTGGCCCAAGATCTATTGTATCTAAACATAAAAAATTCTCCTCTTTTGAGCTGAGTTTTTGGGTGTGTGTGTGTGTGTGTGTCTTTGTGTGGAGTGGGTAAACGGATAGTCTCTCTCCTCTCACTCCATCGATGTGTTCCCTGTCTCGGTCAGGTGGGTTGTGTAAGCCAAGTGGTGCCCCATAGTGTGTGTGTATATCATCCCACGAGTGTGTGTCATGTCATTATAGAGGTGTTGTGTGTGTTTCCATCCCGCTCACATTCTTTTGGCGTCCCCACGGAGGATCTTCTTAGAGTACCTTCTGCTTCGAGCTTCAAGCTTCGAGATTCGGGATTACAGGTTATAGGTTATAGGGAGAGGTATAGGTACAGGTGATTCACACAAGTACATGTAGCTGTAGTATAGTGATACACTGGCAAGTGGGAGTCACTTGCAGTTGTCAAGGAAATGCATCTGTTGGTATTGTAGGCTACATGTGGAAATTGCCATTGTACGCCTTTGTGGAGCCATACTTGGTTTTATTTGGTAGTCCCAGCCATTGTTGAGACTTGGTCAGGAAGATAGTCATTTTTGAGACTTGAACTGAAGATAGTCATTTCTGAGACTTGACTATACGATATTTGCATAAGCCTTCGTGAGAGGGTCGATAGCGTGAGGTTTTATTGAGCTAGGGGATTCTCAAATGTGAGATCCTTTCGGTGATACAGGTAACTGGAGCACCCTTTTCGTGACCTCGTCATAGGCTATGTACTGGTGATTCCTACTTGATGTTTGGGTTCTATTGTTGGCAGTTTATGCATACATATACAATCTATATTCTGGGTTCTTACTACTCTACTTTTGGGGAAACTCTGCCAAAAGTTTTCCAAGTTGTGATGGCTGGTTTTTGGTCTTTTGAGCCATTTATGCTGTTATGCTGCTGAAATTCTAGGAAAATCAGAGGATAAGTGAGGTGTGCCTTCTTGGGAGCTACATAGTTGGCTTTAATGGATGATCAAAACGGACCTCAATTCACTCCTTTTCATTTAACTCAAAGAATCTAGATAAATGTTTATGTGTCCATGTGATTTTTTTCCAGTAGCGCATAGTCTTTATGTTCGGTCCAAGAAGATTAAGAGAGATACTGGAATGCCCTTTGCCTGTTGTAATTCCGATGATTAACTATGAAAACTCATTTGATGTGCATGTGGTTGTCCTTATATAAAACTGAGCTCCATTCAGGTTTCTGGGGGATTGAGTAGTGAAAAGTTTTGGGTTCTTGCATGTGTGTTAGAAGGGGTTCTCAAAGCATCATAACTAGGGTAGCCATGGATTTCTCTTATCCAGAGTTTCATGGAAGAAGTGATGAAGATGTAGAAGACTTTTTGGAAAAGATGAAGGTTACCTGTATTAGCAACCAGATTCATGACCCGGCACATATGTTACGTCTTCTGCAGATTTATTTGAAGATTGATGCACGAGTTTGGTCCAGAGCATTTGAAGAGGAGTTGCGTGTGGCTGATCCACTTGTAAGATTGAGTTGGGACAATATAAGGCATGGATTGGAAGTGGAGTTTGTGAAGACAGAAGATCCTGACAAAGTGTGGCAAGAAGTACAAGGTTTGGTGCAAAAGGAAGGTGAGCCAGTAGATGCGTACATACGTAAGTTTTCATTGGCATGGGAGCGGATTTGCAAGGCCTTAGCACCACAAGTACCCCCACCTGACATGATGAAGAAGGACAGGTGCTTGGCTGGTCTTTGGGAGAATATACGTTGAAGAGTGGAGCTAAAGAAGCCTAGGACATATGAAGATGCACTAGAGGTAGCAAGGAACAAAGAGTGGAAACTGAGAAAAATGAGCCAGTTAGGGGTGGAGTCTTTGCCCATGAGATCTGAATTTCAGCCTATGGACTCTTTACAAGGTCGCATGGTAGGCCTTCATCATGAACCAGTGGTTCCTATTACTCCTCAGGTTATGCCAGCAGCGGTCACTACAGCATTGCAAGATGATGGGCTAAGGCAAGACATGAGGCAAGTGGTAGATTTAATGAAGAATCTCAGCCTAAACATGCTAGGTCAAGTGGGAAATAATCGAGGTCGAGGGAGGTTTGCAAATCAGCCAGGAGGTGAAGAAAGGCCTAGGAATGGTGTTGGACAAAGCAATGGTAGGTTCTGGAGGCAGACACCCACATGTTATAATTGCGGAGAGTTGGGCCACATCAGCCCGCAATGTGATAATCCACCAAGGATGGGGGGAGACATGTATCCATTGCCAAGACAAGTGCTAACTAGGTCAAATGATTATGGCATCGAAATCAAAGGAGAAGAAGGAACCAGTGGATTAACCTAGGAGAAAAAGGGAAAGACAAAAGTGATAAGTGTAGTCACCTTGGAGAAGGCGTCAAAGCTAGATGATACATTAGTGATGCCTATCGGGAAGACGACCACATAGTAAAAGGAAGGAAGAAGTGCCCCAGGTCCTAGTAAGAAGAAGGGAAAGAGTCATGAAGGCGAGGATGTCAAGGCCAAGAGGAAAAGGAGGGCTCGTCGCAAGTTTCATGTTTCAGATTTTCCACTAGGGGATGGGCAATTAAGCTATGACTTGAAGGAGGATCTCACAAGCAGGAAGGCAGATGTTACTTTTGGACAGCTTATAGAGATGGTGCCTAAGCTAAAGAGACAATGGAAGAGGATGGTTAACCCAATGGAGAAAGAGCTAGAGAGAGGTTTAGTGAAGGTGTTGGCGATGGATGAGCTACCAGACATTTGTCCAATAGTAAATGTGTGGCACAAAAGAAAAAATATGGGACAAAGTTATGTGGATGGTGGAGCCCAAATATGTGTCATAACGCACTCATGCGTTGAGAAGATGGGTCTTACAGTGACTAGGGTGTCAGGCTTCCGGACTAGATTGGCAAACCATCAAAAAGTAAATTTTTTGGGTGTTGTAAAGAGCTTAGAAGTGGCGGCATATGATGCAAAGGCAGTGGTTGATTCTCATGTGATGCCAGTGGGGTTGGGAGCATATCCTATTATACTGGGCAGACCTTGGTTACGTGCAGTGGGAGATGTTCAAGATTGGCAACGTGGTACAATTAGCCTCTATGGAAAGACAGGTGACAAGAAGCTATATAATATGGACACAAGGAAACAATTGGAGGAGCTTTATGAAGATGAGGATGAGTCAAGTGATGAAGACTATTCCACAGTGACTGATGAGGAAAATGATAGTACTACCAGCAGTGACGAGGATGCTGATGTTGCATTTCTTTTGATGGACAAATAAATCCAGGAGTCTAGTTTAGTTGCATTTGTAGATGAGGTTGAAGATAAAAGTGAAGGGCCTTATGAAGGGATTGAAGGGCTGATGCAAACCAAGGTTGAATTGTCAAAGAAGCAAGAATTGATGACACAAATGATCAATGGAGACCTCTTAGCTATGGAGAAGGAGATATATTTGCACATGCTGGCTAGTTTTCCTGATTTGTTCATTACTTCATACGAAGAGATCAGAGGGTTCAAGGGAGAAGAGATGCATATAGAGCTAAAAGAAGGTGCCAAGCGAGTGCGGGAAAGGCTAAGAAGGATGGGTCAAGAGCAAATGGTAGCCTTGTGGGAAGAGGTAGACAAGTTATTGAAGGCAGGGTTCATAGTCCTAGTGGAGACCACAGAATGGGTGAGTCCAATAGTAGTCAGCCCAAAGAAGGATGGAAAGTGGAGGATTTGTGTAGATTTTAAACCCTTAAATGCAGCCACTAAGAAGAACCCATGTCCTCTTCCATTCATCGATCAGATCTTGGATTCAGTGGAAGGTTATGAAAGGTACAGTGTGTGTGATGGTTTTTCAGGCTATTTTCAATTGAAGATTGCTCTTAGACCGAACAAAGACAGCTTTCATTACGCCATGGGGCTGCTATTGCTACACGGTATTGCCATTTGGGTTGACAAACGGACCATCTTTCTATCAAGAGAGAGAAAATTGGGTATTGGCACCATTCGTTTGTAGTTGTGCTAAAGCTTTTATGGACGACTTTTGTGTCTACAGCAGTAGGGTTGAACACCATGAGAAGTTGCAGATGGTTTTGGCTTGATATGATGAATGTGGAGGACAACTAAATCCAAAGAAATGTCATCTAGCACAACCAAGAGTGAAGTTATTGGGCCATATGGTGTTAGAAAATGGCATTCATGCTGATCCAGACAAGGTTAAGTCTATTATTCTTCTTCCATCACGTACGAGTACAAAGCAATTGGCAACCTTTATACACAAAGTGAAGTACATGGCAGGGTTTATTCCATTGTCTTCACAGCTTCTTTATCCATTACAACAAGTGGCAAAGCATGATCCATTTCAATGGGATGACAAGTGTGAAGAAGTGTTTCAAGAGGTGAAAGAGGTGTTAGGGGGGTTGTCAGCCATGGAGGCTCCTGATTGGGAGCAAGTGTTTTATGTAACTCCATCAGTAGGGGATGATGCCATTGGAGACATGCTATTGAAAAAGAGGAAGGGCAGCCATTATATGAGGCCAGTGTATTGTGAAAGCCGAGTGAAGTTGGTACAGAGAGAAAATTCTCGAAAGTAGAGCTAGTGATGGCCATTGTAATATTTGCTTGTCGACGATTTCGTCATTACTTGCTACCACGACCTTTTGTTTTCTTGACGAGTTATGCCTTTTTGCCACAGTTAATTAATGGCACTAACATGTCAAATGTGGTCAAGAAATGGGTAATTGAACTACAGGAGTTTGAGTTCTCTATTTTAGTGGAAGACAGTACAAGAGCTACCCTAGCTAATTTGTTGACTTACAAGGAGAATCCCCTTCTTGTTAAGGAAGAGGTGGTGAGAAGAGTAGTTGAAGAAGTGCCACAGATCAGCAATGCACATGTTTTGTACTTTGATGGCTCATATAGGAAGAGCCATGATGCAACTTCAGGGGGTATAGCACTTTATGACCCAGAGGGGAAGTTAGTCTGCAAGAGAGGGTTCAAGTTGGATGCGCATAGTAACAATGAGGCTGAATATGCTACATTGGAAGCCGGATAACACATTTGTTTGAAGCATGGGATTAGAAGGTTGAGCATTAAAGGTGATGCCTTGTTAGTTGTGAAGCAAGTGCTGGGTGTGTGGAAGAGCAAGAACAGCTCATTGAAGGAAATGTGTTTCCGAATTAAAGGCCTCTTAAAAAAGTTTGAAGCATGGAGCATCAGACACATTGAATGTTCTCTAAATGGAGAGGCACATGAAGTAGCTCAAAGCATGATTGCGGAGCTATTTGTGTTGAGGACCAATTTACCTCTTTATCATGGTCGGGAAAGTTTGGCTCAAGAAGAGGAGTTTTTACTAACAGGAAGTATTCCAAAGGACATTCAAAAGTCTAAGAAGTATGGTTTTGTGTGTAGAGCATACAGGTACAAATTGATTGGTGATGTCTTATACATGAAAGGGACTGATGTCGTGTTGAGATGTGTACCTTGGCGGGAGGAGCTTTATAGAGTGTTGGAAGAGAATCATGAAGGCACATGTGGCAGCCATTTTGCTCTAAAGATCACCTTGCATAAGATCTTGCAAGAGGGGTATGTATGGCCTAGTTTTCACAAGGATGTTCACCATTGGTGTAGGTCTTGCAATAGGTGTCAAGAATTTGGGAAGAGAATGTTGAAGCCAGAGCTACGAAAAACCATTATGTGGGGAATTGATGCAATAGGCCCATTACCTATCACAAGCAGGGGCAAAAGCTATATTTTGACTGCAATGGACTATCTCTCTAGATGGGTAGAGGCTATAGCAGTAAAAAAGATCACTGCAAAGGATGTGGCAAAATTTATGTATGATGAAATATGTTGCGAAGATGAAGATTAGGGACCAGCATACCACTCCTTATTACCTGTAGTGTAATGGTTTAAATGAAATATTCAATGGTGAGTTGGTAAAAGTTCTTTCAAAAGTGACAGAGCACCAAGGAAAGAATTGGGATTTGGAATTTCCTAGTGCATTATGGGCTTACCGCACTTCGGTAAAGACAGGTACATGGTTTACTCCATTTCACTTGGTATATGGAAAGGAAGCACTATTGCCTCTGGAAGTAGAGTTGCCTGCAGTAAAGATGCTAGAGAAGATGATTGGGCCGCCTAGTGATGCATTCAAAAAGAGGCTCTTACAGTTACAAGAGGTTCAGCTGGATAGGGTGAGTGCATTGGAACATTATGGGCAGATGCAATACAAGGCTTTAGAAAAGATAAATAAAAAGGTCAAAAGTAAGGGTATCAAGAAGCATGACTTGGTTTTGTGCTACAACAGTAAGCTGGACAATACCTTCCAAAAGAAGTTTCAAATTAAGTCGGAAGGCCCTTTTAAGGTAGTGGAGTGTTTTTCGAATGGTACATATCAGCTGGCTAACCTGGATGGTATTCTACATAGGTCAAGGGTAAATGGATTGCCTCTTAAATTATATCATGCCAGGTTAATGATGGTGGAGCAAGATGAGTTGTCTGTGGAGCAAGCAATGTTGGTGAGGGATGAGGAGACTTGTGACGCTGCGAGTCTCATATCTCTTTTTGCTGCTGCTGATCATGAATGATCTAGCAGGCTAGGGGATGGGCAAATTATGTCAGGAGTTTTTTGGAGCAAGGGATTGTGCATATGTACATACACATGCATGGTCCATCAAATAAAGAATTGCCCATTTCCCAAAGCAAGGTGGTTATGTGGGGCCCACATGTGTACAGGTAGGGCAACATGTATATAGTGCATTGATTTTCACTATCACCAGTACCAGTGTGTTTTTTTGTAAGGTCTCTGATCCCGACCAAAAAGAGCACCCTTGTACCATGAAATAAACATAATGAAAAAAAGATACTATTTTAGGCAGTTTTCCAAATTCTGTTAGTGCCATGATGTTTAGAATGTCTTAAAGCTTTGAAATGTGAATTAAATTGTAAAAAATTTCCAAAAATAGTAAGTTTCTGATCACCCGACCCGTCCAATTTTAACCGTCTCGAAAAACTGCACCCGTACCCCGAATTTGAAAAAAATGCAATTTTGGACCCCGGGGACTGCAAAATATGGTAGGTACTTGGGCTAGTACGCCTTAGTTAGAGCTCGGTATAGCAATTTTTGGCATCAAATTCCGACTCATATGACCCGTTTTAGCCTAAAATTAATTTTTCCACAAATTGAACGGGGAGGCACTGGAGCTCGAGGCTTTGTGGGAGCAGGCTCCAGGCCACTCTGGGTCATCTTTAGCAGCTAGGGGGTGCCTTTTGTCCTTGTGGGAGTCCTGGGAGAGTTTCCAAGCTTGCAACTAAGTGTGAGAGCCAGTTAACCAAGCTAACTGGACACTTGGTGGGTAGGAGACTGGACTTGCCATGCTTAACTGGAGTAGCTCCCAGATGCAAATAGCAAGCAGGGTCAGATTTCAGCTTGAGGAGGCCTATTTAAAGGTGTTCTTACACACACACACACATGCTCACACGCACCCAGTACACACGCACACACACACACACACACACACACACACACACACACACACCTACACACACCATGGGGAGGTGTTATCGGTACACACACAGTTTTTGAAGGAGAAGCAAGGAGGGAGGTGCTGCCGAAATTCTCATCTTGAGGATTCATTGGATCAGAAAAATCAGAGGATTCTCAGTCCTAATCAAAGTAATTATGGTTTAATTCCGGCTCTTCTAAATTCTCATCATTATTCTCCCAAATTCTTCGTCTATTATGCCTACTTTTAGCTATAATTCCCAATAGCTGATCTCTAAGTTTACATAGCTATACTCCATTACATAACCATCATTCAATTAGATAATTTATGCAGCCATTCATCATTCTTAATCAATGATTAATACATGATTAGGAAAGATTCTCTCTCTAGGCAGCATAGTTAATAAATTGTCAGCCGGTAATAATGTAGATTTGATGGAATTCATTCTTTTACCATTCAATAGTATTGTAATTAAATTATATTCAATCTTCTCTCACATTAAGATGTGATCAAGGCTAAAATTAAACCGTCATTAGGCCAATAAGAAGAGAATTTTCTATCACACATGCCTGCGATAATTCTGCATCTTCAAATTGCTCTAGGAAAGTGATTGAGCTTGCTTACTTCATCTCTCTTGTAAATCGATTAGTAAAATTTTGAATTTCTTAATCATCTAAGCCAAGTGATTAACTTTAGAGCCAGTTCCCATACGACAAGTAAAGTATTACCCATAAAATTACTAGGTCTCGAAGGAAAAATCTAACCCTCTTGCACAAGGAGGATTGTTCAATGATTCTAATCTACCATTTGGATTGTTATGATGCTCTTAGACCTTAGTTCTTTTCTTCAAGTTTATCATTTAAAGTAGTGAGTATAAAATGGCCCCGCTTAAGAGAACTCGCTTCAGTGGTGCCCACGACCGCGTGGCGGGAACGAGCAATGTGAATGGAAAAGGAAAAGCTCCCATGGACGAACAAGCACCGGACATCTCACGGGCCATTGACGAAGAAATGAAAGAGGTAGGTCACAATTTTATTCAAGTTGCTTAATTAACATTGCATACGATTAGCTAGGAATGAATATACCCCTAAACATGTTGGAGAAATCCGACAGAAACCTTGGCATTTGAATATCAATTGTATTTTAAAGTCTAAGTAGGAAAGAATGGATTGATGGATATACTTTTGGAAATAGGAAAGAATGTATGCTAGGGAAAATTTAGCCCGGAATGTTCATTTCTATTTCCAATGTTGATCTAGTCCGAACCCCCTCCCGATCACAGGGGGCCCAGTTCCTGGTTAAGGGCTCTTGAATCCACGACTGCTGGTTAAGCGGTGGATATCCACTTCTTCTGGTTAAGCGGTGGGAAACCACCTCTGTTGGTTAAGCGGTGCGAATGTCCATGTCGTGCTTTCTATGCGGTGGACATACCTAGTTGTATGGGCAGCTAGGCGACAACGGGAGGAGTAAACTCTCACTGGAGGGGAGATGTTGTACCTCCAGAACATTGGAATTTTATTGAATAAGTTTGAGTAGAATTTTTACTAGAATAATGTCTTGGTGCCGTTTGCAATTCTTGTTGAAGAGCTGTCTTAATGAACATTGTGATTCGGACTCTAATCAAGGAATGTTTGTGTTGAACAATTATTGTGGTAGTAATTAGGACACACAAGGAAGTGTGAGTGTGGGGGTGGAAAGTGGGAGCTTGGATCAGGTTGCCAATGCCTATGAGAAGGGTGCAGGTCCCGATTGGTCGGGAACACTCTGTCCCCATAGTGTTTAAATCGATACTAGTAATACTCATTACCCCTAGAGCGGCGAAATCTCAAGTGTACATGCCTCTGAAATGATGCATGGTTTTTAGGACCCCTTCTGAAGATGCAATAAAGGCACAGTCAGTTGTTGGGGAGATGAGGATACTCTAGTCCAAGGGATCTCGAAAGAGAAGAAAAATCTACTTCACAAGCACCAAAGAGTAAAAAGTGCCATGGACAGAAGATACGTGGGAACGAGCTCTTATGCATGCCTACAACCTATATCTTACAGAATAGCCCATTCTAGGTGTGAAATTCTAGTGAAATTTACACGAGGATATTCGTGTGGACTCACAGCACAGCATACTCCGTTTTCACTTTTTTACCGACAGTAAATATTTTTCACCTACATGGTAAATACAAATCACTTTTTACCTACAGTAACTTTTTTTACCCATGGTAAATATTTTTTACTGCACCATAAGTATTTGGTAGGTAACAGTTCACTGTTACTAGAAGCAGTGATTGGGCATCAACAATGCAGTTACAGGAGGAGAAAAAGGGAAAATCTTATGGTAAAGGTGAGTCAACAGGGATAAAGACTTTTGGGTTGAAAAGAGACATGTTGATTTTTTCAAAGAACACATGTCAAAAGAAGCCATGGTTGAGGATTTTTTGAGAATTTGATATTCAGGAGGACCCCCCTGACATGTGCAGAACCTCCAGTTTCAACAGCCACCTACCTGCTCTTAAATGGTGGTCAAGGCCTTATCCCCATGTGTCACAATAACAAAAATCAGCATTTACCCTCCCCTCTCACATCACTCTAGAGAATATCTTGATGGTGACATATCAGGTGACCTCAATCTGTTGACCACCCTAAGCAAAAAGTAACCCCAATCAGCGGATTCAAGCATGGTTATCCCTAATCCTAAACCCTCTCAGAAACCTATATAAGGAGGCCTTCTCTCACTCAAAACAAAACAATTCACCCACTTCACCAAGCAACGAAGCTATGATGACATTGCTCACAACGAGGAGCTATGCATGGAGCTCTACTCTCTCTCCCTCTCTCTCTCTCCCTCTAGTATGCTACATTACTAGCCCTAAAACCTAAATAAGGAGTCTTCTCTCATGCTCCATGGCCACCATCCTCGCCATCATTCTCTAAGGTATTGATGTGTTGCTAGTAGGATCATACCTACTTGCTGGGTTGATTGTTTTTGACAAGGGATTATTCCATCCTTGGCTTGTTTCTCTATATCCTTGTTATGTATGATCAGATGCCGTTGTATTGTTACGCTGATGTCTTGTGTATATATATGCTACATAAGGTCCCTAAGCTTCGTTTCTATGTGTTTTGCCATATGTTTTGATGCCATCATAATGCCAGAAGTATCACTTGCCTATGTGCACTATGTGTGAGGTCCCTAAACCTCTTAATTTAGGGTGGTGCCCCTTTGTTTTTTTCTTTGCTTGTTTGCATAAGGCGTGGTTTGTGGAGTGTGCACGAGTACAGAGGCCACCCGATTGCACTGCTCTTTTTCCCGCTATCTAATTGGTGCCCCCACGGAGGAGGGCTACACAGACCTTCAGTCCACAAGCAATGAAGATGTGCAATCTACAACATGGACGAATGGCGTGAGGAGTTTGCAAATTGGAGAACAGAAGAGGAGGAGGCTTTAGAGGCCTTAAAAGCTTTCATCGAGGTCTTGTTACCAGGCTGCAGTGTCATTGAAATTCAAGAAGTAAGTTCTTCTACATGTCTTGTTCGTGATCGTCGCCAACGAAGGAGAGTAAGAAGAAGAGCTTGATATACGTCTCCTCTCAACCTATGAGTGCTCCAGAAACGAAGGTACTGTGACACACATTAAGGTACTGTGACACACATTAAGGGAAGAGAAAGCATCACCAGACCTCTCTTTACTGAGGAGCCGACTAAGAGGAGGAAGATCACCTCTACACCTAAGTGGCCCAAGGCCGCAGCGCGTGCTCAAGCGTAAGGTAACATTTGGCTTAATCTCATTAATAAGGGATTACATGACCACTACAGGCAAGAAAAAGGCTAGTGAGCAACCAACTTCAACCTCCAACCTGCAACCACGACTCTCACCCCTAAATTCTCCTGAAGCAATTAGGCGAAGGCTTGCCTACAAGATTGACGCCCGTCTGCAAGTGCTCCCAGTGCACTTTGTGAATCCAGACACCACCAATCCCAAGCCAACCTCTTGTCCGTGTGAAGATCACTTTGGATATTGTCCAAAGTGCTTTGGAGACCGGGTGAAAAGACTCCCTGCCCTACCTTTGCTGCTAATTTTCAAGAAGTTATCTCAATCTAAGGAAACTATCTTAGTTGATGATGTGCTGCACATTAATGGTGTCACTTTCATTCGTCATGCTGATTATGGTAATAGCATCCAATTGTTGCTTGCTAAAAGGCTCAGCCTTGTACAAAGTGTTGCCATCACGCCTTACGTCTTCACAGATGCATCAGGAAGAGTCGAAGTGATCCGAGGTGCTGACCTTCTGTGGCTGATCAGGCTCATTGGTCCCAAGGTGGTGCAACTAAGCTAGGCTCTTGTGTGTAAGTATGGATGCCAATAATGAGAATGATGATCCCCGCATGTTTCCTTTCCATTTTTTGCGTCATATCCGTGTGAATATTTGTATTGAATATCCCTGTTGTTTGGAGCCGAGAGACTTGGGGAAATCTTGCGCTCTCCTCATCCTATCATTCTACCCTTACTAGACTATTACCATTCCTTTGATGTGTCAATCTTCATCCTATTATGAGCTAAGTTGTGCTAAAGCTCCAAATTGTAATTACCATACTATTTTAAAGTAAATTGGAGCTGTTTGTGTAATTGTTTACTCTCTCACTTATGGCCTTCCCTAATTTTTATGGTAAGCCTGGGGAGGTTGCTCCAAACTTTTTGGATAATTTGGAAATGGCCTTTCTGGTATAGGGAAGGGATGACGAAGCTACTAAGTTAAGGGCCTTTCCTTTGGTCTTGAGGGAAGGTGCAAAATTATGGTATCAAACTTTGGCACCTGAAGAAAGAAGAGACTGGGAGTCCTTAAAGATGGCCTTCATCGAGGAATTCCGCCACCATGAGCCTCCAGAGGAGATATGGAGACAGCTCTTAGAGCTACACCAAACATCACCCAATGACTATAGAAGCTATGAAGGAAAGTTTTCCAACCTATGGGAGAAATGGTGTGCATCACTAGGTGAAGGAGAAAGGGTGCCAGAATGGCTAAAGAAGGATTGTTTCCTGGCAGGGCTTTACCCCATCCTTCGAGAAAAGGTAAAAGGTAAATTCCCAGATACCTTTGATAAAGCTATGACTTATGGAAGGGAGAAGGATAGGAAGTTAAAATACCAAGCTCAACTACAAGGGGGAATGGAGCCTCCACCGCTAGCTCAATCTACGGCAAGGGTAGTAGCAGGGACAGGAGCAACAGACCAAGAGTCCTCTCAATAAGAATTACTTCAACAAATCACCAATCAACTAGAGAGCCTGTCCATCAATCTGGTTCAAGGTGTAAGGGCTCCCCAGCCAGGAAATGAACGAAATAGACAAGAAGGACAAAGGCAAGCACGTGAGTACATTTGCTACAACTGTGGAGAGGTAGGTCACGGCATGTATTATTGCCCCCATCCACGACGCTATCAAGGAAATGGTAATCAAAGACGGCCTCCTCGCCAGCAAGTCACTCCTCCTCAAGCTAGGCCACTAAATGGACAAAATGCACACGTGGCTCCACCAATCCAAATATTGAGACCCCCTCCTCCACCACCACAAGCACCAGCAAAGATCCCTCCACTACCATCGGGAGGGGAGGACAGGGCTGTCTCTGTCATAAGTCTTGACAATGGTAAAGATAAAGGGAAAGACAAAATGGAGGAAGTTGTTGCCATGCCAATAAAGAGAGTTAGGAGACAAAGAACTGATGAAATGGAAGCTTCAAAGCCGGATAAAGGGAATGAGGGTTCCTCCCAAGTGATAGGAGCGAAGAAAAGGAAGAGTAGGTCAAGGAGGCACATAGGAGTAGAAGACTTTCCACTTGGGGTAGGATCCATACCTTACGACCTGGTAGCAAATGTGAGTAAGCAAGGACCAAAGATTTCATGGAAGCAACTCCTCCACCTTTCCCCAAAGATGCGTAGAACCTGGTCTAAGATGGTCAGCACCAGGAGGGCTAAGGCAAAGTCAGTTGGGTCTATTAGTGCAAGAGGCATGAAGGATATCGTGCCAGTCATTGATGCAGAGATTAAGAGTCAGCGAGTCTCCAATGTGTACGTAGATGGTGGAGCCGAGATTTGTGTTATGACAGAGAAATTAATGCACAGGTTGGGTTTGGAAGTAAACGAGCAAACTTCCTTACAAACTAAGATGGCAAATAATGTAAGGGTGACTTGTGTGGGAAAGGTTAATGGAGTGAAGGTTTAGCTTTTGGTGTTGCAATCTCAATTGTTGCTTATGTGATCCCAACTAAGGGGGAGGGCTATCTGCTAATCCTTGGAAGACCTTGGCTTATGGCTATGAAAGCTAGGCAAGATTGGGAGACAGGTTCCCTTGAGTTGCGACCAAATCATAAGGTAGGTGGCAAGCAACAAAAAATTGTGTATGACATGAAGCAGGGTAGACAACAAGACCTAGAGATGGAGACTTCTATGGATGAATGGAGCACAAGCAGTTGCTCTTCATCTGAGGATGAGTCATCTGAGGAGGATGCTAGCTCTTTGGAAGTCATGGGTATAATACTGCGAAACCCAGAAGGAGAAGGTGGTCAAGACTCTCTAAACAAGGAAGAAGCCACAGGCTTAGAAGAGATGCTAGCTAAGGACCTACTAGAAGAAGAGAGAGAACCCTATTTGCAGAAGCATGCTGGCCTCTTTAAAAGTGATTACGAGCACATTAAAGGAGTGACGGTAACCCAACACCATATCCAATTAAAGGAAGGTGCCGTCAACCTTGTTGGTGATGAGGTATTTGCACAGGTTGAAGCTCTAGTAGGTCATGGTTCTGAGTATAAAGAGATGGTTGTGGAGAAGTTTACAGAGGGTTTGGATACAGGTTTGAAAAGTGATCAGGTTTGCTTGGCTATGCAGCAAGTGGAGGCAAATGGCAGGGTCTTGCTATGTTATGTGATGCTATGGATACATGTGTTATTGGAGGTTGGTTTACATATATTTTTGTGTCAATGGCGAGGTTTTTTTGAAGTGGACTATACCATGGAGGGTTCTGTAGCAGATGGTAGGATAGCTGCTTATGATTCAGGTTTCTCAAGTGATGGCAAGTATGCTTATAGTGGACACGAAGGATTATGGATGCAGGGTGACGAAGCTCCGTGCTATAAAGAGCTGGAAGGGTGGCCTGTCTATTGGCCTACAAGTGCAAAGGAAGGCTTGGATATACATGTTTTACAGGTTGATGGCAATGAGCAATGCTTTACTTTTGATCCAGGTGGATTCTACACCATGCGTGGGGGAGCTTTGAGCTTTCCATTTGACCCTGGAGGGTGATGCAGTAGCAGATGCTTTTTTATCTATCTCTATCCTATCTATATAGCCACTATACTATCATTTTTCTTATACAGTCCATAGCTCTATGTTATATAATTCTCTCTATACAGTCATCTTTTACCTAAATAATACTATGGTTGAGCATGAATGCTCAACGAGGGGTTGGGCAAAAAAAAAAAAAAAGGAAAAAAAGAGAAGAAAAAAAGAGAATGCTACCAGTGAAAGCGGATATTGACAATGGATGGGGTATGGCTTTCAAGGGTCTAGGAGACCAGTTGTTAGTCATGGATGGATACAATTATTCATCAGAAAGGACTAAACAGGGAGCATCAACCAAGAAAGCAGTAACATGGCAAATTCAATTGGTACCAGGTGGGTAAGTATTCAAGAGAACCCTATTGTAGCACAACGTACAGCTAGAGGCATCAAATACCTCTAGCTTAAGGGGGAGGGCTATATGATGCATGGTTTTTAGGACCCCTTCTGAAGATGCAATGAAGGCACAGTCAATTGTTGGAAAGATGAGGATACTCTAGTCCAAGGGATCTCGAAAGAGAAGAAAAATCTACTTCACAAGCACCAAAGAGTAAAAAGTGCCATGGACAGAAGATACGTGGGAACGAGCTCTTATGCATGCCTACAACCTATATCTTACAGAATAGCCCATTCTAGGTGTGAATTTCTAGTGAAATTTACACGAGGATGTTCGTGTGGACTCACAGCACAGCATACTCCGTTTTCACTTTTTTTACTGACAGTAAATATTTTTTACCACAGTAAATATTTTTTACCTACAATAAATATTTTTCACCTACATGGTAAATACAAATCACTTTTTACCTACAGTAACTTTTTTTACCCATGGTAAATATTTTTTAATGCACCATAAGTATTTAGTAGGTAACAGTTCACTGTTACTAGAAGCAGTGATTGGGCATCAACAATGCAGTTACAGGAGGAGAAAAAGGGAAAATCTTATGGTAAAGGTGAGTCAACAGGGATAAAGACTTTTGGGTTGAAAAGAGACATGCTGATTTTTTCAAAGAACACATGTCAAAAGAAGCCATGGTTGAGGATTTTTTGAGAATTTGATATTCAGGAGGACCCCCCTGACATGTGCAGAACCTCCAGTTTCAACAGCCACCTACCTGCTCTTAAATGCTGGTCAAGGCCTTATCCCCATGTGTCACAATTAGAAAAATCAGCATTTACCCTCCCCTCTCACATCACTCTAGAGAATATCTTGATGGTGACATATCAGGTGACCTCAATCTGTTGACCACTCTAAGCAAAAAGTAACCCCAATCAGCGGATTCAAGCATGTTTATCCCTAATCCTAAACCCTCTCAGAAACCTATATAAGGAGGCCTTCTCTCACTCAAAACAAAACACTTCACCCACTTCACCAAGCAACGAAGCTATGAAGACATTGCTCACAACGAGGAGCTATGGATGGAGCTCTACTCTCTCTCCCTCTCTCTCTCTCCCTCTAGTATGCTACATTACTAGCCCTAAAACCTAAATAAGGAGTCTTCTCTCATGCTCCATGGCCACCATCCTCGCCATCATTCTCTAAGGTATTGATGTGTTGCTAGTAGGATCATACCTACTTGCTGGGTTGATTGTTTTTGACAAGGGATTATGCCATCCTTGGCTTGTTTCTCTATATCCTTGTTATGTATGATCAGATGCCGTTGTATTGTTAAGCTGATGTCTTGTGTATAGATATGCTACATAAGGTCCCTAAGCTTTGTTTCTATGTGTTTTGCCATATGTTTTGATGCCATCATAATGCCAGAAGTCTCACTTGCCTATGTGCACTATGTGTGAGGTCCCTAAACCTCTTAATTTAGGGTGGTGCCCCCTTTGTTTTGTTCTTCGCTTGTTTGCATGAGGCGTGGTTTGTGGAGCGTGCACAAGTACAGAGGCCACCCGATTGCACTGCTCTTTTTCCCGATATCATGAAACATGGGGAAAAAGGCACTCGGGGTTTCTCTCCTCTTGGAAGGTGGGTCTTAGGATCGCTAGATAGTTTAAATACGCTTCCGCTGCGAGGTGGAGCTAGATCTCAGAGCTAGTAGGCTCGAACTCGAGTCACTTTGTGATGAGAGATCATCCGCTAGCTGAACCCTGAACCACTTTGTTTGCTTCCTCTATAGATCTAGTGGCCACAAGGTTCACCCCATCAGATCCGCCGTTGATATGGCGGGGTGGGGACCTCACACCTGGTATTACAGCTATAAGTTTACGAACTGGAAAATGATATTGTTTGAACTGGATAGTAGGATAGCTCGTACTCAAAGCTTGAGCATGATGTTTCCCAGAATAATGACATTGGATTTGTCTAGTGGATTGTCTCCTGAGTGATGTTAAAGAGTTTTACTTGTTGAGCTTGTCGGGATTCAGTGGGTTCCACATGATGTTTTTTTGAGAAGTCGTTGGTGCGACTAGTGCTGTGGGCAGGTATCCTGTTGATGCACATAAAGTTATAAGTATGGATCGAATCTCTCGAGTAAAGTTTTTCCTATTATTTGTCGGACAATTTTGGATGTATTCAATGGAATTTAAACTAATGGTGGAATGGTTAAATCCTTTGTGATAGATGTACATATTAAGTAGGCTGGTTAAGCCCAAAAGTTAAATTTCTTCTTGAGTATGGAAAAGCCTAGGTTCATTTCAGAAGAGTGCTATAGTAATAAGTTTTATACCATTGGATAGGCACCGCCTGCTGCTCTCTACTCGGCAGCGCAAGAGAAGAAGCTCCTCCTTAAACAAGCCCAACCTCCACTCTTTAAGGGCGAGGGGGAAATGTGGAGAGAGATGTGGAAGTGTGGATGGAAGCAATGGACAATTACTTTGAAGCTGCGGGAACCCAACCCATGAATCATACCATGCTTGTGATGTTCCGCTTGTCTGGCGATGCCAAGATATGGTGGAAGCAACATTGTAGGGACTTGGATATTAAGGGATTTTCCCAATCCTGGGAAGACATCAAAGCTGCAATAATGGGACGTTATTTACCACCTGCCTATAAAACCTTGAAGATGAATGAGTTCTTTTCACTTCGACAGCTGACTTCATCTGTCGAAGAGTATTATGTAAAGTTTGTCACTCTTTGGAGATATGCTCCTAAAATGACCTTGGAACAACATGTGAGGAGGTTCTGCCAAGGGCTAATCGACCCTTTGAATACGCGGTTGGAAGCTCTCAGGCTGACAACACTACAGGATGCCTTGTTAAGGGCTAAGCCGTTAGCTAAAGAGATTCAGAGGGCTACCCAAGATAGTCAATACTATTTGTCAAAGAGGGACAGGATATACAAATGGAGTAACAGACCAATCAACCATGTATACGACCATCATCCGGTAGTAGCTCCTACGGCAGCTACCGAATTTCCCAATATAAGATGCTTTGAGTGCCAGGAGTATGGACATTACAAAATCCGATGTCCAAAAAGGATTTCCCAAACATCCGGTGCTAATAATGTACCTCTGAACATCAACGAGCGAGGTCAACCAAACGAAAGAGAAGACCGAGGAAGAGGAAACATAGGACAAGGAAGTGGAGCTTTCGGTAATGCCGCAGTGAGACAACCGACTGTGGGTGACGAAGATGATGAGAGAGCATCTATGTATGCTTCATCTGCTAGTGAGCAATAATTCAAGCACCAAGACCTCATCAAAGTTCAGCAAAATAAGACGCATAAAGCTAAAGACCGTTCTATTATCAAAGGATGTCTTACTTTAGACAAAGGATATATGTACCTAAGTAGTTAGCATAGAGTTTATCTAGATGTATTCTTGAGATGAGGACATCTCAAATTCTTCACGTTGGGGAGGATGTAAGGTCTCTGACCCCGACCAAAAAGAGCACCCTTGTACCATGAAATAAACATAATGAAAAAAAGATACTATTTTAGGCAGTTTTTCAAATTCTGTCAGTGCCATGATGTTTAGAATGTCTTAAAGCTTCGAAATGTGAATTAAAGTAATTTTTGTAAAAAAAATCGGAAAATAGTAAGTTTTTGGTCACCCGATCCATTCAGTTTTAACCGTCTCGAAAAACTGCACCCGTATCCTGAATTTGAAAAAAATGCATTTTCGGACCCCGGCGGCTGCTAAATATGGCACGTACTTGGGCCAGTACGCCTTAGTTAGAGCTTGGTATAGCAATTTTCGGCATCAAGTTCGGACTCGTATGACCCGTTTTAGCCTAAAATCAATTTTTCCAAAAATTGAGCGGGTCCGGGTCAGCTTTAGCAGCTTGGGGGCGCATTTTGTCCTTGTGGGAGTCTTGGGAGAGTTTCCAAGCTTGCAACTAAGTGTGAGAGCCAGTTAACCAAGCCAACTGGACACTTGGTGGGTAGGAGACTGGACTTGCCATGCTTAACTGGAGTAGCTCCTAGATGGAAATAGCAAGCAGGGTCAATTTTTAGCTTGAGGAGGCCTATTTAAAGGTGTGCTCACACACACACACACACACACACACACACACATGCTCACACACACACACACACACACATGCTCACACACACACACACACACACACACACACACACACACACATGCTCACACACACACCCACTACACACACACACACCTACATACACCTTGGGGAGGTGCTGCCGGTACACACACAGTTTTTGAAGGAGAAGCAAGGACGGAGGTGCTCCCGAAATTCTCATCTTGAGGATTCATTGGATCAAAAAAATCAGAGGATTCTCAGCCGCTAATCACGATAATTATGGTTTAATTCCGGCTCTTCTTAATTCTCATCATTATTCTCCCAAATTTTTCGTCTACTATGCCTACTTTTAGCTATAATTCTCAATACCTGCTCTCTAATTTTACATAGCTATACTCCATTACATAATCATCATTCAATTAGCTAATTTATGCAGCCATTCATCATTCTTAATCAATGATTAATACATGATTAGGAAAGATTCTCTCTCTAGGCAGCATAGTTAATAAATTGTCAGCCGGTAATAATGTAGATTTGATGGAATTCATTCTTTTACCATTCAATAGTATTGTAATTAAATTAGATTCAATCTTCTCTCACATTAAGATGTGATCAAGGCTAAAATTAAACGGTCATTAGGCCAATAAGAAGAGAATTTTCTATCACACATGCCTGCGGTAATTCTGCATCTTCAAACTGCTCTAGGAAAGTGGTTGAGCTTGCTTACTTCATCTCTCTTGTAAATCAATTAGTAAAATTCTGAATTTCTTAATCATCTAAGCCAACTGATTAACTTTAGAGCCAGTTCCCAAAGGACAAGTAAAGTATTACCCATAAAATTACTAGGTCTCGAAGGAAAAATCTAACCCTCTTGCACAAGGAGGATTGTTCAATGATTCTAATCTACCATTTGGATTGTTATGATGCTCTCGGACCTTAGTTCTTTTCTTCAAGTTTATCATTTAACACTAGGTTGGTAATGGGACACTTTTATGTCCTGTTAAGTGATCATTTTCCTTGAATTATGTCAAGAGTTTCAAAATGGATTTTGAGGTGCTATCTATCTAGAAAGTTGTCTCATGAGCTGAAAAAAACTCGACATTTTTTTGGAATATCAATTCCATCTTTAACATTGTCCTTGCACAACATTTCAGAACCTAAACTATGTGAAAAAACGGGTCCTGTTTTTGGCGTTTTTCAACTTTTTGCAACTATACCACTCTAGAATTCATGTTTGTGAGGTCTATAATGCTAGAGAACTATCTTTAGTAGTCCTCAACATGTCGTGATTCTTCTAGGGAGAAATAAATATTAAAGTTGTAAGTTATGACCAAATTACAAAAATTGTCAAATCCTATTTTTAAGCCAATTTTAGCTCTTCTATGATTTTCTTGGTGGATTTCATGATATCCAAATGCGTTTTTGATTTTCTATATCGCATATTGTAACATAAAGCTAACATTCCTTGAGTTTTGGGGCACCTAATACCCTATTTTGCATAGTACACAACGATGGTTGATTTTTTCAATTATAGAAGAAAACGAAACATTCTAGTATATCAAGTATAGCTTTTTCAAGATTGTTAGTTTCTTGTGACAACTACATGCACTTTGTAGGTAGTAACCATATCTAGTCATAAGGATCAAATTTGGCTAGATATTGAATAGTTTCTATGGGATTCTACAACTCATAATGTTGAACCCAGTTTTTTCATGTTTGCTATATTTATCACTTCATCTTTGTCCCCAAGACTCCCCTTGGTAAGAGATGTATTATTCTTTTGACATGCTCCATGGCTCCTTATGAACATAAAGGACAATAGGGAACTAAGAAAACATACATATATTATTTGTATTGAGCGTGGCTATAGAAACTTTGATGGTATGTTTGCAGAATGGTAAAAATTCAACTTTTTTGTACCTATTTATTTTGGCAAAACAAAAAATAGTGAGTGAGAAGCAATCATATGTTCTGATCACCAACCCATTGAAGTTAACTAGGGAATTTATCTCAAGTCCTACAAAAACCCTAATCTTATTTTTATGCAACAAAACGTAAGAAATGACTGTTTTGATGAAAATGCACTGGTCCATCAAAACTTTGGAGGCTTGGTGTGACCAAAAGATGAGAAATTTTACAAGTTTCTTATCTTTTCCATGTGTTGAACTATAACCTCATGAAAGGATTTTACAAAATGAGTGGATCTACTATGATTTTGGAGGTTTTTTTCAAAACCCTGAAAGGACACTTTTATGTCCTATTTGGTTACCAACCTAGTGTTAAAGTAGTGAGTATAAAATGGCCCCGGTTAAAAGAGCTCGCTTCAGTGGTACCCACAACCACGAGGCGGGAATGAGCAATGTAAATGGAAAAGAAAAAGATCCCATGGACGAACAAGCACCGGCCATCTCACGGGCCATTGATGAAGAAATGGAAGAGGTAGGTCACAATTTTATTCAAGTTGTTTAATTAACATTGCATACGATTAGCTAGGAATGAATATACCCCTAAAAATGTTGGAGAAATCCGATGGAAACCTCGGCATTTGAATTTCAATTGTATTTTAAAGTCTAAGTCGGAAAGAATGGATTGATGGATATACTGTTTGAAATAGGAAAGAATATCTGCTAGGGAAAATTTAGCTCGGCATGTTCATTTCTATTTTCAATGTTGATACTAGTTCGAACCCCCTCCTAATCACAGGGGGCAGAGTTCCTGGTTAAGGGCTCTTGAATCCATGACTGCTGGTTAAGCGGTGGATATCCGCGTCTTTTGGTTAAGCGGTGGGAACCCACGTCTGTTGGTTAAGCGGTGGGAACCCACGTCGTGCTTTCTATGCGGTGGACATACCTAGTTGTATGGGCAGCTAGGCGACAACGGGAGGAGTAAACTCTCGCTGGAGGGGAGATGTTGTACCTCCAGAACATTGGAATTTTAATGAATAAGTTTGAGTATAATTTTTACTAGAATACTGTCTTGGTGCCGTTTGCAATACTGGTTGAAGGGCTGGTTTAACGAACATTGTGATTCGGAATCTAATCAAGGAATGTTTGTGTTGAACAATTATTTTGGTAGTAATTAGGACACACAAGGAAGTGTGAGTGTGGGGGTGGAAAGTGGGGGCTTGGCTCAGGTTGCCAATGCCTATGAGAAGGGTGGTCCCGATTGGTCGGGAACTGTATGTCCCCATAGTGTTTAAATCGATACTAGTAATACTCATTAACCTTAGAGTGGCGAAATCTCAAGTGTACGTACCTCTGAAACATGGAAAAAAAGGCACTCAGGGTTTCTCTCCTCTTGGAAGGTGGGTCTTAGGATCGCTAGATAGTTTAAGTACGCTTCCCCTGCGAGGTGGAGCTAGATCTCACTGCTAGTAGGCTCGAACTCCGATTCACTTTGTGATGAGAGATCGTCCGCTAGCTGAACCCTGAACCACTTTGTTTGCTTCCGCTATAGATCTAGTGCCCACCAGGTTCACCATCAGATCCGCCGTTGATATGGCGGGGTGGGGACCTCATATTTTTCCTTTAACAATGAGGAGTTTCTAGCGCATAAGACTTCTTGAGGAAGCTATCTGCGGGCCGAGGACATGAGGTAAACAGGTGCGTCAGATGGCATCTAGTTGCGTCAAGAGGTAAAATGGGGTCAATAATTGCAGGTGGATAAGTACGGACACAACGCGGGTGTTTCCTTGTGATAATTATGTAGAAAGGTCATCATGAGGACCATATTTTGGGGCCACTTCACGTGGTGGAGGGATGCATTATTGGAAAAAGCTAAGTGCCAAGTGTGCAGATGGATGCAGCAAGGTGACAACTATGCACTACGAGTCAGTTTTTGGCCAGTTCGGGGTATGTTTGAGGTCAACTAAAAGGCCAAGGGTGACCAAGTAATAAAGCTAAGTGTGGGAACTGAAAAAACAGAGAGAAGACCAAAAAAAACATGGAGAGAAGAGGAGGAACAACCACAAGTGTGTTTTTGCTGTTTTTGGAGCGTGTTTTGGCCATAAACTGCTCATCCGAGGTCAGATTTGAGCACTTTGACATTGTAGACTTGGGTTTTGGGCCGTTCCGAAAGCGATGGTGCTGTCCATTTTGCCAAATTCCTCACTATTTTTCTGTTTTTTTGGCTGTGTAAGTTTCTCCTATGAGTAAAGCTTTTGCTCCAATTTGTGATTGTATCTGGCATATTTTACCCATATCGTGTAAGCTATTTGCCCTATTGGTGTTGGCCCAAGATCGATTGTATCTAAACATTAGAAATTATCCTCTTTTGAGCTGAGGTTTTGGGTGTGTGTGTGTGTGTGTGTCTCTGTGTGGAGTGGGTAAACGGATAGTCTTTGTCCTCTCACTCCATTGGTGTGTTCCCTGTCTCGGCCAGGTGGGTTGTGTAAGCCGAGTGGTTCCCCATAGTGTGTGTGTATATCATCCCAAGAGTGTGTTTTGGGTCATAGTAAAGGTGTTGTGTGTGTTTCCATCCCGCTCACACCGTGTGGAGTCAACACATATTGATGGCTCGTGATTCTGAGCCTGGAGCACCGAGCTACGGCCTAGTAAAGATGGGAGCATTTAGCGGTGGAGTGCATGTAGATAATTTTCTCTGTTTTTTCTGCCTCAAATAACAAGACTAGAGAAGTCAAAAAATGGTGAGGTTTGCACGAGGTCGAGATGGTGGAGATCCCGGCACGACCTAGTGGCTCGAAACTCCGACTATCAGGCAAAAAATGGCAATGCTTAAAAAAGGCACCATGAGGAGTTTTTTGGAAGGCATTTTTGGGGCATTAGAGGTTATCCAAGGGTGGAGTACCTACGGGCTGCCATGTGGCTGAGTGAAATCCCGTATACGGAATCTATAGAGCAAAACATGGGGCATCTGAAGCAAGCCGACATCAATTATGCAGTGCAAAGAGGGAGAGAGAGCTCTCCATTGCTATGAGCCATGGCGATTTGGTAGTGGCTCTGCGCGGTGGTGCATGGGGTGTCAATTGATGATATGGCACAATGGCTAGCGGTCATTCCCGCGCCCTAGAAGGGGCCCCCTTTCGATGTATAAAATCAACCCCCCTCCCCCACTACTGATATCGCTATTGCTCGGGAGGAGGGTTGGTTCCCATATGAAAGAGAGAGAGAGAGAGAGAGAGAGAGAGAGAGAGAGAGAGAGAGAGAGAGAGAGAGAGAGAGAGAGAGAGAGAGAGAGAGAGGATGTAAGGAGGAGAATCCAAGTGCTTGGGGGAAAGGGTTCAATGAAAGTATGATGACCGAGAGAGATACCGGACAAAGCAATCAAAGACCAGCTCCAGGCCAAGAGAGCAACCTTAAGGGGCCACCTTGTGCAAGGGGAGATTGGACAATTCAAGGTGTGGACAGTCCAAGGCTGGGTCCAAGAGGTGAAAAGGAGGGTGCTAGAGAAGAGAGAATTCAAAGTGTCCGAACAAAGAGAGAGAGAAGGTAGGTCAAAAGCTAGTCAAAAGGGGTAGAGGAAGAAGGCCTCCCAAAGGGTGAAAAATGAAGAAAATAATAGTAGTAGTAGTAGTAAATGCCAAGGGGCACCAGCGACATCGCTAGTGCACCCCCCTTTCAAGAGCACAAGGAAAACAGAGAAGATAGAAGCAAAGTGGTTCCCCCGTTTCCAAATTGGGATGCCAAATGGACGAATTAGGAAACAGTTTCCAAAGTTGAATACCCCCACTATAAAAGTCATTTTTAATCAAATTAGGACCTTTTTGAGTGCCTTTTGCAGCCTGCAAAGGAGATTTCTTTGGCAAAAGAGTGTGCCTGTCAAATCCCTTTATAATTTCTCTTGAAAATGGCCATGGTGATGGCATTGTAAACCCTTTACATGCCTTTGAAGCCTAATCAAGCCACTGTTGCCCCACTTTGCTGTTGTTACCCCTTCCCCCCCTTCTCTTTCTCCAGCTACTGTGTCTATCCTCGGTGCCGACAGTGTGGATGTGTGTTCCCCGTCGGACTGATGGTGTTTTGTGTGAGAGAGTGAGATTGAACGACTATGTGTGTGTGTGTGTGTAAGGGTGGTCACCGACTGTGGGAATAGGTGTGCATTGTATGATGGAGTTGTGGAGTGTGTAGACATTGGGAAAAGAGCACGCAGTGGTCTGCTAGTGAGAAGTGTGTTTTTAAAGGTGTTTTTTGAGAGGATAGGGGTGTTGTGGATACCCTGAGCTATAAAGAGTTCTTTGTTGTTGTGCCAGGTGTGTTCCCCCACTCCCCCTCTCCATCTTCTGGTGCCCCCACTGAGGAGTTGTCTGATGCTCCTGGTTAATGTTGCAGTAATTTTGGTGATGCTAAAGGTGCAACCTTTGAAGAGCAGGTGCTACTATAGATGGCATGGATAGGCTTTCCCATTTCCACTGGGTTTGAAGATACAAAAACCTAACTCCAAGACCTGCTGGAAAGCGGTCTATCGAGAGAAGACGGTGCGGTACAGGTGTTCCCACTCCTAGTTTGTGGTAAAGCAATGCTATGGCTCGATGGCATGTGTGAAGAAGACAAGTCAAATTGTGAAGCCCTAGAGGTGGCTTTTTGAAGAAAATTTGTAGCGGATGTGCAACTGGATGAAGTAAAGCGAAAGTTGGACGGGTTGAACCAAAGCTTGGAGGGTAATTTTCAAGCGTTGGAATGGGAGTTCAAGGCCCTTTGGGGGAAATTGATCAAGGTAACTGCCGCAAAAAATTCTAGTTTTATAAAGTTGAGTAAATTCATGGATTTCCTGCATGAGGAAGTGAGTGATAAGGTGGAGATAGATGGCCTGGTGTCGTATGAAGAGGCAGTAACTCTAGCGAAAGGGAGGCATACCCAAAAGATGTTGAAGAAGCGCAGAGCTAGGCAGGGTTTTCAAGGTGCTATGATGCCAAGGCAGTGTGATGCAGTGGTAGCCAAGCCACATGTGGTGCAAACAGAAGTGCAAGTACAAGAACAACCAAGGGTTATTTGGCTACAAAGAGATAGGGTGGTTCCTATGCCAAGGATGCCGGCTAGAGCGGCTCAATTGTGGAGGATGTACTGGTGGTTGCAAAAAAGGACAAAGAAGGTGTTGCCGAGTCAAGGTGTGGCTATAGAAGCTTTATTGAAATATTTTAAAGGCCAAAGAGTGCGGTTTGCAGGCGAGGTCAAAGCGATAAAGCTAGAGGAGATTCCTAAGCTTGAAACAGATCGAGCCAAGTGACGATAGCTCTATGGATGCAGAGACAAGTTGGAAGACCGAGTCGTCTCAATCCAGGTATTATGAATTTGACCTCTTACATGTGAGTAGAGAAGCACTGAATGTGTGTGAGGAGCAGCATAGAGTGCAACCCAAAAGACATGATGAAGACAGAGTGGAATGGTCTAGATTTACAGATGGTGAAGAGCAGGTAAAGCTGGTATATGGTGCCATGCTAATGGCCATGTTGGTGAAAAGGGCAATGAAATATGCCATGATGGTGCAACCGGTGCAAAGTCTTGCCAAAAGAGACAGAGAATCCTTGCCTATGGTGGGAGAGCATGATGCAGTAGTAGAAGAGCAGGTGATTGAAGCCGACAAGCAAGTGGTGCTTATCCATTGAGGTTTTCATTTTATTAAGTCAAAGAGCGTTCTAATGGAACAATCGAATAAAAAATACGACTTTAGAAAGTTACTAATTATGACCCTTGCTCACTTGAAAACAATAGATTGATGGAAAAATTAAGCCTCAAGATTATATCTAAAGATAAGAGTTGACCGTTTAGGAAAGAGAGAGTAATTTTAGAAGAGAAGGAGTAGGAGGAGTACTTTTAGAAAAGAAAGAGTCTTTTTAGAAAAGAGAGAGGAGAATCTTAGTTTAGAGCTCTTTTCTTGGAAGCCAAGCTTCTTCTAAGAGGCTCAAAATCACGCATCCGAATCCGTGTGCGCAAAAAAAAAAAAACCGTACAAGAAAAAAGCATATGATTTCATAGAGTAAAGAAAGAATTATTTGATTAATGGTACTGTTTGATAAACCGTCTCTGTTTGATATAAAAAGTCGGGTAATTATGCTTGAGAAATCAGTTAAAGAAAACAATTGCTGAAAGAATATTTTGTTTCCAGATGGAACTCGCGGTTATTGAGGTGATTCCACGGTTAGCGGAGATTAAGCTGACCACGGGTAGTGGCAAACTCTTAAGAATAATTGAAAGTTTCATTTTGGTTGAATTACAGGATTGTCTTCATTAGACCATGTTTGAGAAAGAAATGTTTTGGTGATATGTAAAACAGTGTGGTAGTAATTAGAAAACAAGTTAAAAAGTGTGAGTGTGGTGTGGAAAGTGGGGGGATGGCTCAGGTTTCCAGTCAAGGATGGGTGGTCTCAATTAGTCGAGAAAATATCCACTCCCTCTTATAAAGAGAAGTGAAATTAGAGACTCATTATGCCAAGAGTTGAGATGTCCCAAATCTACGTGTCCCTGGAAGCTAGGGACCCAATTAGTCGGGTACTTTTCACAAGATTACTAGTTAGTTTAGACTAAGTCTCATATCATAATTATGGTTTATGGATGGCAGTCGTGCCTCTTAAATGTTGGAAAAAGGCATTGTTTATGGATTCTAAATATGTCAATGCGATTTCATCTTTATGTTAGGAAACAACTTTCATTAGAATCCTAGATTTATCCACCTGGCTTATGGTGTATGACCCTTATAACCACGTAAATGATGGATAGATGACTTTCTCTCTTCTGTTGCTCGTATCTCTACTTTGTGGAAATGGAGTAGGATGTCGTCAATGGTAAACAAGAGTAAAGGAAGGACATATATTAAGTCGCCCCAATCTTATCGGGGTTGGGGACCTCACAATTGGTATCAGAGCCTTAGGTTTTAAGTTTGGTTTCTTAACCGCCTGTACTATTCTTAGATTGATTGCATGAATACTTGCTTTGACACTGTTATCCTATCTGTTTTGTAGCACAAATTTATGGACATCAACTGTTTAACTATCTTTAAGGCAAAATATAACACTGCTTCTCAATCACCAATATTCAAATTCTGTGAGAATGTGTTTTGCATTCTTGACACGATTTTTGCACCTCTGTTAGCAGCGGCTAACACAGGCTACACCAATTATGCACCAAGCTGTGCATGTGCTATAGTGTACAATATTTCCTTTTGTTTGTATAGGGCTTGGGCTCATTTAGGAGTTCTAAATTTGTATGAGTCTAAGCTAGAGAGATCAACTTTATGCCATAGTTGAAGGGTTTGAGGCCCACTATAAAAGATCCCTATGCTTAATGAGAAGTCAGTCTTGGGTGAGGACTCCTCTTTGTAGAGTGGATGGTCATGAGGCTCATGGGCTTTCCATGTCCATGTAGCTCTTGATTTCAAATAATCATTTACTCTTTCTTTCTTATTAGTCTTCTTTGCTTGATTATGTGGAGTGAGATTGTATTAGTGTGATGGTAGATCTCTAATGTCTTTTTTGAGTTAATATATTCTATCCACACCATTGTCCATGGTGTGTGAGGGCTATGCCTTTCTTCTCTTCATCTCTCTCTACAAGGTGCGGTTAGTGTGTGTGCATACGTAGTCATATTGAGTGGTTGTGTAGGAATGGACACACTAATGCGGAGTAGGTATGTTAATTGCATGCTTGTGTAGTTGTGATTAAGAGTTGTGAATAAGAGTGATTGATGTGAGAGGTTAATTTCAACCGCATGATTGTGTGCAAGTGACTAGTGAGTAGGAATGTGTTGTTGATTAGAGGAAGCTCTTTCCATGGCTTCTCTTTATGATGAGAAGAAGGATCCTTGAATCCTCTATGTCTATACATTAAAGGCTCGTGCTTCCATGCCCTATCTAGGTTGCCGATCCACGATTTGACAATTTTGTGGGTTGCGATTAGGTCGTACTACAACCCATCCCTACATTTGGCACCGCTGCCGGGATTCGATAACCTAACCTAGTGAGTTTAGGATGTGTAGAATAGAGTAATTTCAATACTAATTTTGATGATTTTTGAGTTTGTGTAACTTAATTTTGGTGTGATATTATGATGATTGTGCAAGAAATTGATGTTAAAACACCAAATTAGAGAGTTTGAGACATTAGAGCTAGTTTGGGAATCACCAATGTCTTCAAGATTTGGCCATATGGACAAATCTCAAATTGTTTTTGAAGATCAAAGGCTTTCACAAGGTAGTACTTGAATGGTATTTCGGCCCATGCTCTCAAAACTTGGGCTAAGATTTGACCATGTGGTCAAATCTTAATCTTGTTTTGCAAGTGGGAATTGGGAAATTCCCAAATTCACTAATATGGTGTTTTAATGTTAAGTTATGAATATCCCAAACCCCCAATTTCACTAATTTCATGCTAACTCTTACTAATTCGCTTCTTTCCATGCTAAACTAACCACTAACATTTTAAGCGTAAAGTATGTGAAATCCCCTTGCAAGAGGTGAAATCATCACTCTAATTAAGTTAATTGTACCAATTTATGCCTAATTTGATGATTTTGAGTGTTTGATTTTGACCTACAAATGGTCAATTTTGGAGCCGAATTGATGGTGCACACACTTGTGTGTGCAATGATGTGACTTCGCGTGGAGCAAAGGAATAGCTTGGAGTGTAATTACAATGTAAGTGCACTTACTTGCTATGTCAATTCTTGATTGATCAATGTGATTCAATGTTGCTAATTATTTTCTAAAATTAGGTGTGTAACACAAATTGACCTACACTTTGTACCTTATTTAATACACTTTGAATGAAATTAAAAGTCAAGTTGTGACTAATGAACTTGTGTGTATCCAAAAATGCTTAATTCTCATCAATAATTCATGTGTGTGCATAAAAATCATTGTGTTTGTGCACATATCAAAGAGAGAAAAAACTGTAAAAAAATTCAAGTGTGTGTGCATCTAATTTTTAGTGTGTGCATGCATATAAAGTGATGGAATTGATGATACATGAGTATGAAATCATGTAAATGATGAGTATGTGAGGCTAATTCAAACATTGGATAAGCCTAAATGCCAAAAAATTGGGCAAAAATTGAGTGTGTGTGCCCATCCATGACCACTTGATTTTCAATGATTGATGTTCAATTGGGACACCTAAATGGTTGTTGATTGTGAAATGTTCATGAAAAGTATGTGCAATCATTAGGTTTAAGCCTAAACTCAATGTCAATTGAGCCAAATTTGAATTTTTGTGCTTAATTTTTGAGTGTGTGCATTGCTTGATTGGGTAAAAATAGTGCTAATTTTTTTGAAATTAAGCATGCATGCATTCGCTTATGCTTGATTGAGTGTAAAATTTGGACCTTGCAATAAGGAATTGATGTATTGGTTGCGTAAAATTTTGGTCTAAATTTAAGTGTGTGTGCCTAGTCAATGGCGGTATCCAAATTGGGGATGAATAATTGGTCTTGGTTGCCAATTATGATGATTAAAAAACCTAAAACGTTGGCATGTGTTTGATTGATTGACTTTGGATGATTCAATTGATACCCAATTGAAAATGATTTATCCACATTACCATCGTGATGCATGTGCCAATTTGATTGGAAATGGTGACAATTTTAATGACATGTGCAGTTGCAAATACCTTACTCAAAAGAGTGTGATCATACAAACCCAAGATGACAATCCTAATTAGGTTTGGATGAGTTTGATATTGAGATGAGCACTCTAGTGCAATGATAATTACATGGGGTTGAATTTGAAATTGTAGGAAATCATGCATGAATTGACCATTTCTCTTATACTTTAAATCGATTCAATTTTGGCAAGGTTTTGTCCATACATTTATTCAAAACTCTATTGTCATGCTCAAGAAATCATCACATTGAAGTGAGATGAATGAGAATGGTAATGTGCTTAGGTTCATTGACCTGTGAAGCATGATTAAGTGAAGTACGGAATTATAAAATTTGGCATCCAATCATGCAAGCTTATTGAATTTTGAGTAAGCTTTGCAAATGGGAATTGAGTGATCAAATGATTAAGAAAGGTATTCCCAATGAAAGAATTGTACATTGTGTGTGAAATTCAATGATCGAGTTATCAATAACGATTTATGAATTGTGAGATGAGCTTGAACCACCACTCAAAAGTTTTCTTGTACCATTTTTAAAGAAAAGAACGTTGATTCATGAGAGGTTATAAACTCACACATAATCTAGAGAGGCTTTTTTGTAGTCCATCGTCTTTTTCTCCTTGCTCTTCGGGGGGAAACACCTCTTAAGGAGGGAGGTTCCTTTTCTGGAAAAAAAAATGCTAACTCACTCCTGCACATAAAATGCACTGGTAGGTTCAGTGTTAGAAAAAAACAAGGATCCATTGTATTTTAACCGGCTGAAATCTTAAAATCCCGGTTAGATTTTGAGCTTGTCTTGAAGAAAACTGGGAAGTTTTCACAAATTTAGTGTAATTACTGGCAAAAGCTTTAAATTTTGACCTAAATACCGGAAGAATTTCAAGCTTGCCCTTATTTTCTTTGGTTAGGAAAAATGTATTTTTCTAGCCCTGGGCAGGTTGTTTAGGTTTGAGTTTATTCACACACACACACACACACACACCCATTTTTGGGCCTCCCATACTGGCCCGCCATGCCCAGCTTCAGCGCTGGCAGCCTTTTACGCTACTCACACACACACTCGACCCCGAGCTGCCTACCTGGCTTGTAGCGCATACACACCCTCACATCCATAACCGCGACACAACTCGGCTTGGCTATCCTTGAGGCCAGTCTCTGACCACACACGCGTTGCATGGCGAGTTGCGACCACACTCATTCTGTCTTGTTCGCCAAACCTATTAAAAGAATTGTGCTGAACCAACCCACTGGCTCAATGACTGCAGCCTTTGATCCCACAACACCACACACACACGCTTCAGCCAGCACTCGTGCCAGTGCATGGCCCACTACCAGCTTGAAGTACACGGCTTTCGACGTGCTTCCTACTTATAGTTGGCCCACCTGAAGCATGACGCCACAACACACACACATGGGGAATGGGGAATCCAGTCTCATGGGGTTGGACTTGCCGCTGTTGTAGCATACGAGCTTACAATGCTGTAGCTACTGGCACCGATAGTGTTATTATCCACATTATGAGACGGGGGACCATGTTCAAGAACCCCTTTCTCCATTGCTGCTCTTTTATTTCCTGCAATATTGAGGCATATAAGCTATAGTTAGAGGCGAAGAGATTGTGCGGCCAAGCAAGAATGTCGAATTCCCAAGGTTTTCCTGCCATACAATGATAACATGTTGTAAAAGACTCTGGAGGGTGGTCATGCACGAAAGTCCAAGGGAGCTTTGAGGAGCCCCATTTTACATATCTCTCAAGTAATCTGCCAGTGGGAAGGATCGACGGCATGAGCGAAGTGTAGGCCATCAAGGTGGGGATCAAAGGATACAGTGGAGAGCATGCTTGTTTCTTGCAAAGCAGGGCTGGATGTAACTATCTTCTTGCAAGATGTCGTAGGAGGATTAGGTGGAGCTAAATCTTCCGAGCTGTATGCATCACGCCTCTTGAAGCAAGATTTGGAGCCTATGTAAAATCATTTTATGAAGGATCTGGGAATCCCAACAGAGGAATGCAGGCGAATGGGTCTCTCTCTGCCTGATGTTGCGTTGGCACATAAAATTTATGCCATTCCTTGGCGATCTCTCTCTCTCTCTCTCTCTCTCTCTCTCTCTCTCTCTCTCTCTCTCTCTCTCTCTCTCTCTCTCTCTCTCTCTCTCTCCCTTAATTCCCCATAGACGCCGGCTGATGCCACGTAGACTACACTGAGACGAGGAAATTCAAAAAAAAAGAAAGGTACTCTCATCAAGAGATGATTCTCACCTCCCTCATTCTTGCCTATAGACTGCAACACAAAGACTTGACTGTTATGATGGTTGGTGTACCAAATTTTCATTTCAGATACATTAAAAATTGAATGAATGCTCACGAATGAAGTTAACTTTCAAAAACCATAAAAATTATTCAAATAAAGAGCCATTCTATTTAATCAAGGCTTAGATGCATTTTGAGCTGCACTTTTAGAGCCAACATTTGATTGTCGAAAAAGAGAATTGTGTGCACTTCATGGTAAAATCTCTTTCTTTTTTTATATATATGCTAAATATGCTAAAATTCACAAAGATTTTGGAAGAATGGCCATGGGATGATGCTGTATTTTTTTGGTTTGTGATGAATCATGGTAAATTTTAAGCTTACTTTGACAGCCAATTTGCCATGCACTAGTGGATGAGCTTCATTGGGCATTTATTATCGCGAGAGCTAAAAAGTCCTTCCCATCATAGGTGATGCATGCCATAAAGAGCACAGATGTTTGCTATGATTGTATGTGCATCAATTGCATATTTGTGCATGAAAGTCATTCAAAAGATTGATATTGTGATTGCGCATGAAGTTTAGTGCTTAGGTTTATTCAATAATTCTAATTTCTAGGTTTATTCAATAATTCTAATTGCACTAGATGGAGAATTCTTTTGGACATGCATATGAGCTTCATTTGAGAGTTACATTGGATGAGGAGAACTTTGTGCTTGGTTGGGATTTTATGTTAACAAGTGGCATTGGATATGCATTTTAGTGCTTTATTTGAATGCAAAATCACTGCAAAGCATTAACATTGATCTTGTTTGATGGTCAAGAGAGAGCATGAGAATTTTAGGGTTGTGGTTGAACATGAAAGTTTTAGTGCTTGTATTGATTGATAAATGCTTTTATGCACTAATGATTTGAGCTGTTTTTGAAGGATTGTGGGTGAAGTGTGGTTTCAAATGATCCAACAAGGGGTCATCATTGAAAAAAAGAAAAGAAAATTGCAAAATGTGGCTAGTTAGAGCCATTCCAAATTCTTTGTATTAAAAGTTAAAAGTTAAAATATTTTCATTTGAGCTAGTGTTTAACCAAATTATTTGAGCACATTCAAAGTATAAAATTTGGCTAGTGATAGCCATTCATTTCATTTCATCAAGTTGCAGTCATCTCTAGCTCATAGATTGCACTAAAAAATGTAAAATTTCATGTGAGCTAGTTGTTAGCCAGCTTTTTGGAAAGCTTTGAAATGTTAAATCTGGATTTGAAGAGCCACTTCAGTTCGCAAAGTTGTATTATTTTCAGCTCTTGGCTTGTTTAAATTCCATATCTCATTGAGCTAGAAATTAATCAACTTTTGAATCATGCATGAGAGATGGTAAAAGTTGCAAAATTTCCTTATGTAGAAGCATTTTATCTCTCATTGTTGATGTGTGTGCTTAAATTGTCTATCAAAGAGCATCATGTGCATAACCAAAGGCACGTTTTTCCCTTGGGTTTTTTCCCTTTGGCAAATTCAGGTATGCAAGACCCTAGCTTTAGGGTTTTAAATAATGTTTTTTGTGTGCATTTGGCTTTCAATAAATTGGCTTTTGTAGCTTGTGTTTACACTTAGCTTCAAAAAGTTTCTTTTACAAATAAAAAGGATCAAGAGGCTTCTCTACACGAAGGGGATGCTTGCTCAAGGATGCTCAAAAGAGCATGAATAGGTGTAATCCTTCCATGATTTTGCTCTCTTCTCATCTCTTCATTCTTTTGCTTGGCTTAAGTGAAATTTTGCTTCTAAGCTATGGTCTTTTCATGTTCGAAAGCTAAGCATACTAAAGTTTCAACACTTTGCTTGGTGAAAATTAACTCATCAAAAAATTAGGTTTTATGTGTGCTAATCATAGGTAATTGGCCTTGACCCTAGGTTAACGTAGGTTCATTTCTCATTAGTCCTAGACTCTGAGTGATAGTCTTAATACTCCGTTCATTTTTGTCATGACCTAGGGCTATGATTAAGCTTTAGTCATTTAGTCCAATTTCCCTTAGCATTGTTAAGTATGGAGCCTGATTTACCTTTGTAATTTTCTGTGGTAAAAGCGCACATTTGTAAGGCCCCCATTATGAGGAGAAGCCATCGTGCGTGAAGGAAAATCACTCACCGGAAACCAAAATTTTCACAGACAAGAATCAGGGACTTTTTTTCGCCGGAATATTCCTTTTCGTCGGAATATTATGGCCGGACGGCGGTCGGAAAACAACCGGTCGGTTGGCCGGTAATCAATGGCCGATGGTCGGTGGTCCAAAGTCAATGGCCGGTGGCCGGTGGTTGGAAGTCAATGGCCGGTGGCCGGTGGCTGAATTCAAAAGCGGACTTGTCTTCTCAAGGGAGGCCACACATGGGCGGATTGGAGGGTCCGATTTGGACTTATTCGCACAAGGGTGGCTACACATGACTGTCTCTCATAAGAGAGGGCAACCCTTTTGGCCTATAAAAGGAAGCCATTTCTACACACATTTCATAGTGTGAAGTTGATGCAACAAGGTGAGTGTGAGGTGGTGAGAGTGAATCAAGGCGGGAGCTCCATTAAGGGTATAATCCCTTTGTAAACTACTTCTTGTTTTGAAGTACTAAAGCCATTGAGTGGCTGCTTTCCCGTGGACGTAGCCCACATTGGGTGAAGCACGTATATTGTGTGTACTCTCTCTCTCTCTCTCTCTACTTTATAATCTCGTGTATGTAAATCTGTCTCTCTCCATTAAGTAATCTACTCAATTATCTATTTAGCTACGTCTTATTTCCTAACAAGAATCTCATGTTGGAAGAATAAAAAAGTGCTAAAAAATGAATCATGAAGCAAAGAAGTGTCCAAAAAAGTAGCAAAAATGCTACTAAGGCACATGAAAATAAAAATTCTATGTTATGTTGTGTCTATGTAAGGCCTAGCGCCTTATTGGCATTTGGCACGCGAGGGGAATCATCTTGGCTTGCTTGGTCAAGGCCCTAAACCGATGCTCTGGGCTGATAGGGGTTAGCCGTCGCCTTGGTAGGCTAGTAGGCTTTTGCAACACCTTCTTGAGTGTTCAAGGAGCCAAGAGTCACAGCTAGACTTGCCTTAGGGTGGTAGCCTTGTGATTCTATTTTAATTTTTTCAATGAATGTCAAAAACAAAAACTTCCATGAGCTTCAAAAATCTTTGACAATGTACTAATAGATTAGGAGATTTTTTATACCCCGTAGAGATGATAGACCTGAATGATTTATTAAGATTGTTCACATAGTTTTTAGGCTAGTAGCTTTATGAACTTGTATTAGCTTAGGGTCATAATTGATTGCTTGTGTTTCATGCATAAAATTGAAATTTCAAGTGGTTTAACCTTCACAATAGTTTAGGTGTTTTTTTGCTTTATGTTGTCCAGTTTTTGACTATGATTAATCCATCTTTTAGAAGCAAAAAATCACTTTGCATGATTGATTATTTGTGATTCATGTTTTATTCATTCTTGGTGGCCTTTGATGCTCATTACTTGTTCTTATGTTTTTCAACTCAACATTTCTTCCATGGACTTGCTTTCTACCATGTCACTCTGTCTTGCTTCACCGACACACGAGGACGCGTGCCAAATTAGTGAGGCGGTTCGGGGCGGGCAACAAGAAGAGTGGCCTCTAAGAACTTTTCTAGGCTCCTGTGCTGCTCAATTGGGTTGGGGTTGCAAAAAACAACAAACACACACACAAACCCGCAACCTTACCCTACACAAATTTCGGGTACCACCTAGTTTTGGATGCGAACTAGAACGCGTAAAGAGAGAGAGAGAGAGAGAGAGAGAGAGAGAGAGAGAGAGAGAGAGAGAGAGAGAGAGAGAGAGATAGTGCTCGGATTGCTTTGAAATGTTCAACAGTGATCAAGCAAACACAATTATATATGTAAGAAAAAGAGGGAAGGGGGAGGGGGTGATTGTTGCACTAATACCTTCTTTCAAATCTGTCATGACCAATAAAAGTGAGATTAGTATTTGTTCAACATAGCTTGAGTAAATTACACCACAACACCTTACAAGAGAATCCACCCCAATCACTGTCTTAAAGCCAGGGGAGTCCTCTCCACCCTGTCGCCCTCTTACAGTATGTGGGATTTATGGCTAAATTGATGACAACACCCAGAGACATGCTATCAAGAACTTAAAAAAAAACACCAAGACACTTACACATCATTGTTGTCCATTCCTTCACGTTGGAAGAGAGACAAAGTATCCAAGCTTACTCCAAATCCACCCTCCTTGATTCAACAAATGTTGGGCTTACACTAATAGGAGAAATGATAGATTTCCTACTCTCAATTGAATGATCACTCTCTCTTACAATGGCATAGAGTTCCCTTGATTATCACCCCTAATACAACAGATACATATACATAAGACAATGAGCTTCCACTCAAGAGATCCTTCTAGAGAGGTTGAGCTTGGATTCTCAAGCTATAGCGTAGTGCTCTTGCTTATGGCTCCCACTTTGTGCTAGCTACACCCTCCTTTTATAGCAATTTGAAGGCTAGGGTTACTCCTCTAACCATGGCTGGGTTAGATTTTCATCACTTATCTAATTTGTTTTGCTTGGAATTATCAAGAAGTTGGTGTGGATAGATGAAGAAGAGAGAGAGGAGAGAAGTGGAGATGATAGGACTTTTCATAGTAGGTTAGTGTTAAGAAATTAGTAGAGTTAGTTATTTTATTGATTTACAAATGGAATTGGATATTTACAATGAGAGTATCCAAGTAGGATACAAATAAGGAAGAAAAAACTCTTAATAGGTAAGAAAACATGGATTTCTTACAATGTTGATGCTTCAAGTGTCTTGAGTAGGGTCAATTTTGACGCTTGTTGACGGTCCACTAGCTTTGACGGTACGTTTTTTTCACTCTTGAACTTCCTTTGGGAGCCAAGGTAATTGAATATGAGTAATCAATCACCATGATACTGTCTTTCAAGAGAAGAGACTGAATTTTATGGTTTTTGGATAGATATGGGTAATATGGATGAGGAAAAATGAGACTAGGTGGTCAATTTTGGAATGGAAGTGTGTGTAGGAAACATGAGTTCACCATGGTTTCTCTTATTCTTCAAGGTTTAGAAGAAGGTAAGTAGGGCGCAGAGATGAGTGGTGAGAGAGGTGGGGATGATGAGTGGAGAGGTGTGTGTGAAAGAGGAAAATGATAAAGTGGAAGAGGGAGTGTGGCTACATAGCATGGGCAAACTGGGGTCCACAAATAAAATCCTAGCTCACAGCTCGTACCTCAAAAAAATATGAAACAATTTGAGGTGAAAGTTCAGCTCACGGGCTACAAATTTTGTTTGTATCACCTCTTCAAATTCGGGGAGCATGTGATCTTTAAAAATTCAGCAAAACTGACTGTTTTTTCCACTGCACAAGGTCCTTGTGAGGTCCTTCTTTGGATGATTCTTTTGAATACCTCCAAGAGTGAACTCCCCATGGTGCATGCATGAATTCCACATACCCTTGACCTTATTTGGTAGGTCTATAATTGAAGATATTGTTGAGATCATGATATAAGTGAATATTACAACTAAGAAAATCAAATATTGAGGGGTCTAAAAAAATATGTACATGTCAAATATAAATAATATAGGTGGAAAAAATATAAAGGGGTCAAAATAAATCTCTCTCATTATAAGTCTACCATAAAAATATGAATATTTTTGGTGTTCTAATTTATGAGAGTAAAAGAGAATAGATATAGGAAGGAAAAAATCACAATAGTGAAAAAATATAGACATAAATAAAACTAGTTTTTTTGGATTTTTCTTGTGTTGGAGTTACACCAAAAATAAGAGAAGCTGGCATGGAATTATTTTTTATATGGAATAAAGAGTATGCAAAATGGTAAGAAAAAATATGGTAATGGTGAGTCAATGTACATAGCATAAATAACACACCATAGGTAGAAATATTTAGATAAATACCAAAATAATTATGAAAAATCCTTTTATTTAGGCCCTATATACAATGTAATATTAACACACAAATGGACCATAATATACTTATATTTTTTATATTTTTATATTTTTATATTTTTTTGGCTCAACTAGCACAGTGACTAGCTAGCTATGGGTTTTTAAGAAGATATGGGAAAAGTCCCCTAACTCACACACACCTATATACAGTGAAATGTTAGGGATAGCCACAGTGTTTGGGTGATTTTGGTAGGGTGGGTTTACTCACTATGGCAATTATGGAGAGCCAAAAAACGGCTATCATTAGCCGTCCCCCAGGATGATGGTATATTCATGTACCATTAAAGAGCATCTTTTCCAAAGAGAGTGCTTCAGAGTCCTTGACGAGGTCTTCATTGTTTGGCCCCTCAGAATTTTGGTTTGAGTTACACTCATGCTTCACGGAACAATACCTACATGAGATCGCTGCCTTTTGACAGATCTTTGGTAGATCCTTTGGTAGAAGGCGACTCAAATAAGGCTTCAAGCGATACCCATTTACCTTCCTGGAGTGCTCTTTCCCATTCAAGTCCATAAGTTGATAGTAACTTGAATTGAAAGCCTTCTTAACTATGTATGGCCCTTGCCATCTAGTTTCAAATTTGGCATCAAAACGATTGTCGAGTCGATTGTCATACCTTAGCACAAGATCTCCTTCAATGATGCCTTTGTCCTTTAGTTTCTTGTCAAGCTTCTCCTTCGCCTGCGTAGCTTTCCTCTTGTAGCACTCGTATGCTGCTTCTCTTTTCCACTCAAGCTCAGCTAAGGTAATGATGCATGGTTTTTAGGACCCCTTCTAAAGATGCAATAAAGGCACAGTCAGTTGTTGGGGAGATGAAGATACTCTAGTCCAAGGGATCTCGAAAGAGAAGAAAAATCTACTTCACAAGCACCAAAGAGTAAAAAGTGCCATGGACAAAAGATACGTGGGAACGAGCTCTTATGCATGCCTACAACCTATATCTTACAGAATAGCCCATTCTAGGTGTGAATTTCTAGTGAAATTTACATGAGGATGTTCGTGTGGACTCACAACACAGCATTCTCCGTTTTTACTTTTTTACCGACAATAAATATTTTTTACCTACAGTAAATATTTTTCACCTACATGGTAAATACAAATCACTTTTTACCTACAATAACTTTTTTTACCCATGGTAAATATTTTTTACTGCACCATAAGTATTTGGTAGGTAACATTTCACTGTTACTAGAAGCAGTGATTGGGCATCAACAATGCAGTTACAGGAGGAGAAAAGGGGAAAATCTTATGGTAAAGGTGAGTCAACAGGGATAAAGACTTTTGAGTTGAAAAGAGACATGTTGATTTTTTCAAAGAACACATGTCAAAAGAAGCCATGGTTGAGGATTTTTTGAGAATTTGATATTCAGGAGGACCCCCCTGACATGTGCAGAACCTCTAGTTTCAACAACCACCTTACCTGCTCTTAAATGCTGGTCAAGGCCTTATCCCCATGTGTCACAAGCAAAAAAATCAGAATTTACCCTCCCCTCTCACATCACTCTAGAGAATATCTTGATGGTGACATATCACGTGACCTCAATCTGTTGACCACCCTAAGCAAAAAGTAACCCCAATCAGCGGAGTTAAGCATGTTTATCCCTAATCCTAAACCCTCTCAGAAACCTATATAAGGAGGCCTTCTCTCACTCAAAACAAAACACTTCACCCACTTCACTAAGCAATGAAGCTATGACGACATTTCTCACAACGAGGAGCTATGGATGGAGCTCTACTGTCTCTCCCTCTCTCTCTCTCTCCCTCTAGTATGCTACATTACTAGCCCTAAAACTTAAATAAGGAGTCTTCTCTCCTGCTCCATGACCACCATCCTCGCCATCATTCTCTAAGGTATTGATGTGTTGCTAGTAGGATCATACCTACTTGCTGGGTTGATTGTTTTTTTTGACAAGGGATTATGCCATCCTTGGCTTGCTTCTCTATATCCTTGTTATGTATGATCAGATGCCGTTGTATTGTTAAGATGATGTCTTGTGTATATATATGCTACATAAGGTCCCTAAGCTTCGTTTCTATGTGTTTTGCCATATGTTTTGATGCCATCATAATGCCAGAAGTCTCACTTGCCAATGTGCACTATGTGTGAGGTCCCTAAACCTCTTAATTTAGGGTGGTGCCCCCTTTGTTTTGTTCTTTGCTTGTTTGCATGAGGCGTGGTTTGTGGAGTGTGCACGAGTACTGAGGCCACCCGATTGCACTGCTTTTTTTCCTCCTATCATTTTGGTGCCCCCACTGAAGAGGGCCACACAAACCTTCAGTCCACAAGCAATGAAGATGTGCAATCTACAGCATGGACGAATGGCATGAGGAGTTTGCAAATTGGAGAATAGAAGAGGAGGAGGCTTTAGAGGCCTTAAAATCTTTCATCGAGGTCTTGTTACCAGGTTGCAGTGTCATTGAAATTCAAGAAGTAAGTTCTTCTACATGCCTTGTTCGTGATCGTCGCCAACGAAGGAGAGTAAGAAGAAGAGCTTGATATACCGCTCCTCTCAACCTATGAGTGCTCCAGAAACCTCCAACGCACACGAGCTTGAAATATTCTACATCAACATACACGAAGGTACTTTGACACACATTAAGGGAAGAGAAAGCATCACCAGACCTCTCTTTCATGAGGAGCCGACTAAAAGGAGGAAGATCACCTCTACACCCAAGTGGCCCAAGGCCGTAGTGCGTCCTCAAGTGTAAGGTAACATTTGGCTTAATCTCATTAATAAGGGATTACATGACCACTACAGGCAAGAAAAAGGCTAGTGAGCAACCAACTTCAACCTCCAACTTGCAACCACGACTCTCACCCATAAATCCTCCTGAAGCAAAGAGGCGAAGGCTTGCCAACAAGATTGCTGCCCGTCTGTGAGTGCTCCCAGTGCACTTTGTGAATCCAGACACCACCAATCACAAGCCAACCTCCTGTCCGCGTGAAGATCACTTTGGATATTGTCCAAAGTGCTTTGGAGACCGGGTGAAAACCTCCCTGCCCTACCTTTGCTGCTAATTTTTAAGAAGTTATCTCAATCTAAGGAAACTATCTTAGTTGATGATGTGCTGCACATTAATGGTGTCGCTTTCATTCGTCATGCTGATTATGGTAATAGCATCCAATTGTTGCTTGCTAAAAGGCTCATCATTGTACAAAGTGTTGCCATCACGCCTTACGTCTTCACAGATGCATCAGGAAGAGTCGAAGTGATCCGAGGTGCTGACCTTCTGTGGCTGATCAGGCTCATTGGTCCCAAGGTGGTGCAACTAAGCTAGGCTCTTGTGTGTAGGTATGGATGCCAATAATGATAATGATGATCCCCGCATGTTTCCTTTCCATTTTGTGCGTCATATCCATGTGAATATTTGTATTGATAGAAAAATCTTTTATCAACAAAGAATAGTCCTTTTGTTTGGAGCCAAGAGACTTGGGGAAATCTTGCGCTCTCCTCATCCTATCATTCTACCCTTACTAGACTATTACCATTCCTTTGATGTGTCGATCTTCATCCTATTTTGAGCTAAGTTGTGCTAAAGCTCCAAATTGTAATTACCATACTCTATTTTAAAATAAATTGGAGCTGTTTGTGTAATTGTTTACTCTCTCACTTATGGCCTTCCCTAATTTTTATGGTAAGCTTGGGGAGGTTGCTCTAGACTTTTTGGATAATTTGGAAATGGCCTTTCTGGTATCGGGAAGGGATGACGAAGCTACTAAGTTAAGGGCCTTTCCTTTGGTCTTGAGGGAAGGTGCAAAATTATGGTATCAAACTTTGGCACCTGAAGAAAGAAGAGACTGGGAGTCCTTAAAGATGGCCTTCATCGAAGAATTTCACCGCCATGAGCCTCCAGAGGAGATATGGAGACAGCTCTTAGAGCTACGCCAAACATCACCCAATGACTATAGAAGCTATGAAGGAAAGTTTTCCAACCTGTGGGAGAAATGGTGTGCATCACTAGGTGAAGGAGAAAGGGCGCCAGAATGCCTAAAGAAGGACTGTTTCCTCGCAGGGCTTTACCCCATCCTTCGAGAAAAGGTAAAAGGTAAATTCCCAGATACCTTTGATAAAGCTATGACTTATGCAAGGGAGAAGGATAGGAAGTTAAAATTCCAAGCTCAACTACAAGGGGGAATGGAGCCTCCACCGCTAGCTCAACCTACGGCAAGGGTAGTAGCAGGGACAGGAGCAACAGACCAAGAGTCCTCTCAACAAGAATTACTTCAACAAATCACCAATCAACTAGAGAGCCTGTCCATCAATCTGGTCCAAGGTGTAAGGGCTCCCTAGCCAGGAAATGAACGAAATAGACAAGAAGGACAAAGGCAAGCACGTGAGTACATTTGCTACAACTGCGGAGAGGTAGGTCACGGCATGTATTATTGCCCCCAGCCACGACGCTATCAAGGAAATGGTAATCAAAGATGGCCTCCTCACCAGCAAGTCACTCCTCCTCGAGCTAGGCCACTAAATGGACAAAATGCACACGTGGCTCCACCAATCCAAATATTGAGACCCCCTCCCCCACCACCACAAGCACCAGCAGAGATCCCTCCACTACCATCGGGAGGGGAGGACAGGGTTGTCTCTGTCATAAGTCTTGACAATGGTAAGGATAAAGGGAAAGAAAAAATGGAGGAAGCTGTTGCCATGCCAATAAAGAGAGTTAGGAGACAAGAACTGATGAAATGGAAGCTTCAGAGCCGGATAAAGGGAATGAGGGTTCCTCCCAAGTGATAGGAGACAAGAAAAGGAAGAGTAGGTCAAGGAGGCACATAGGAGTAGAAGACTTTTCACTTGGGGTAGGATCCATACCTTACGACCTGGTAGTAGATGTGAGTGAGCAAGGACCAAATATTTCATGGCAGCAACTCCTCCACCTTTCCCCAAAGATGCGTAGAAACTGGTCTAAGATGGTCAGCACCAGGAGGGCTAAGGCAAAGTCAGTTGGGTCTATTAGTGCAAGAGGCATGAAGGATATTGTGCCACTCATTGATGCAGAGATTAAGAGTCAGCGAGTCTCCAATGTGTACGTAGATGGTGGAGCTGAGATTTGTGTTATGACAGAGAAATTAATGCACAGGTTGGGTTTGGAAGTAAACGAGCAAACTTCCTTACAAGCTAAGATGGCAAATAATGTAAGGGTGGCTTGTGTGGGAAAGGTTAATGGAGTGAAGGTTTCAGCTTTTGGTGTGACAATCTCAATTGATGCTTATGTGATCCCAACTAAGGGGGAGGGATTTCCGCTAATCCTTGGAAGACCTTGGCTTATGGCTATGAAAGCTAGGCAAGATTGGGAGACAGGTTCCCTTGAGTTGCGACCAAATCATAAGGTAGGTGGCAAGCAACAAAAAATTGTGTATGACATGAAGCAGGGTAGACAACAAGACCTAGAGATGGAGACTTCTATGGATGAATGGAGCACAAGCAGCTGCTCTTCATCTGAGGATGAGTCATCTGAGGAGGATGCTAGCTCTTTGGAAGTCATGGGTATAATACTGCGAAACCGAGAAGGAGAAGGTGGTCAAGACTCTCTAAACAAGGAAGAAGCCACAGGTTTAGAGGAGATGCTAGCTAAGGACCTACTAGAAGAAGAGAGAGAACCCTATTTGCAGGTACTAAAGAAGCATGCTGGCCTCTTTATGACTGATTACGAACACATTAAAGGAGTGACGGTAACCCAACACCATATCCAATTAAAGGAAGGTACCAAACCAGTGGTGCAAAGGCTAAAGAGATTAGGGCTAGTGCAACAAGATGCACTCTTAAAAGAAGTAAAAAGATTACTCAAGGCAGGATTTATCTACCCAATGGAAGATTCTGAGTGGGTGTCTCCAGTTGTGGTAGCACCAAAGAAAAATGGGAAGTGGAGGGTATGTGTGGATTACAAGCCTCTAAACCAGCCACAAAAAGGGACCATTTTCCTTTGCCTTTTCAAGATGAAATACTAAATGAAGTGGCTGGTCATGAAAGGTACACAGTGTGTGATGGATACTCAGGCTACTTCCAAATCAGAATTGCAGATGAAGACCAAAGAAAGACTACTTTCATAACACCTTGGGGGTGTTTTGCTTATAGAGTTATGCCTTTTGGTTTAACTAATTCCCCAACTACTTTCCAGAGGTTTATGAACTTGGTGTTTCAACCTTACTTTGGTAAGTCCATACGAGTCTTCATTGATGATTTTTGCATTTACAGCTCTAGGGAAGTACATCTGTCCAAGGTTGATGAAGGTTTCACCCGTCTGGCCCAATTGGGTGGGCAATTGAATAAAGACAAGTGCCACATAGGTGAGAGCAAGGTCACTCTACTAGGCCATGTTGTGTCTCAAGATGGTATTGAGGCTGACCCTGAAAAGGTAAGACATTGTTAGCTTTACCTACTCCTTCAAACGTGAAGCAACTAGTCTCCTTCATTCAAAAGGTTCGCTACATGGGACGATTCATACATCTCCTTTCTCAGGCAATCTATCCTTTGCAGCAGCTCACTAAACACACTACATTGACATGGAGTGAGGAGGGTGAAAGGTGCTTTCAAGAAGTTAAAACCATTTTGAGCTCATTGCCTGTCGTCCTACAACCCACATGGGGTGAATTATTCTATGTAAATCCTAGTGTAGGTCCAGAAGCTCTAGGAGCTGTCTTGATGCAAAAAGACCCAAAGACATCTCTCATGAGACCAGTCTACTTCTCTGGTAGAGGGACGACAGCTGCTGAAAAGGGTTTCAACGCAACTGAGCAATTGGTGCTAGCTCTTAAGTTCGCAGTGGAGAAGTTTCGGGCTTACTTACTTCCGAGACAATTTGTGGTGATCACAACTGAGGAGGTTTTTCCATATGCCCTACAACACATGGAATTGTCTCAAAGAATAGCAAAGTGGGTGATGCAGCTTCAAGAGTTTGACTACACACTACAAGTAGAGGATTCCACCCGTGCTTGTTTGGCAGATGTCCTCACACAAAGGTGTTATGAGAAGGCCAAAAAAGAGGCACCTAGTAAGGTACCGCCTATCCCGGAGCCTGAAGTTCTACTGGGAGCACACAGTCTGTATTTTGATGGGGCTTACAAGAGGACCAAAGACAAGGCATCAGCAGGCATAGTAATATTAGGTCCAGAGAAGGAGAAGATCTTTGCAAAAGGGTTTCATCTAAAAGAGGTTCATTCTAACAATGAGGCAGAGTACCATGCCCTTGTTTTAGGGTTGCAATGTTGTCTTTCTCAGGGCATCACAAAGCTAAATGTTTTTGGTGACTCCATGTTGATTGTTAAGCAAATGGTTGGTGTATGGGCCTGTAAAAATGAAAAATTGTCTGTTAAGATGAGGGAAGCAAAGGCCTTGTTGAAGGGTTTTAAAGAAGTTCGAGTGCACTTTGTACCTAGAGATCAAAATCGAGAAGCAGATGCCTTAGCAGGTGAAGAACTACAAACTCTCATAGTAGGTGCTATCCTTGTGAAAAGTCCTTTATACCAAGGAAAGTAGGAGCTGCATGATTTACTTTACTTTCTTGAGCATTGTGAAGCACCCTCTGGTATAAGTAAAAGTGAACGTAGGTGGTTGGCAAAAAAGGCTACCAGCTATAGCTTAGTGAATGAGGACTTGTATTGTAGAGGGAAAGATGCTGTCTTAAGGAGAGTTCCTGCATCCCAAGAGATAAAGGATATTTTGTTTAGTTGTCATGAAGGTGTGTGTGGTGGCCACTTTGCACAAGAGATTACTAGCAGAAAGATTTTACAAGCAGGTTTCACGTGGCCAAGCCTCCATCGAGATGTACAACATTGGTGCCGCACATGTGAGGTTTGCCAAAAAGCTAGACCAAGGCGTCTTACCCATGAAAATCAGCATCCAATCAAAACCTATGGGCCATTTGAAAAATGGGGGATAGATGCAATAGGGCCACTACCTTGCACTCAATCAGGGAAGGAATACATCATTATGGGGGTGGAGTACATGACCAGATGGGCAGAAGCTCGTCCCACAAAGCGCATCACAGTCAAGGACGTGAGTGATTTCATTTTTGAATGCCTTTGTTGCCGTTTTGGCACACCTTTGGAGATTCTCATGGATAGGGGACGGGGATTCCGAGTTGATTTAGTCGGGCAATTGATGAGCAAGTTTAAAATCAAGCGCAGGCACTCTACACCATACTACCCTCACTGCAATGGTCTTGTGGAAAAGGTAAATGGTCTTATATGTAAAATCATCACTAAGAAAGTGCATTTACATCCTAAGGCATGGGACAAACACCTAGATGCAACACTTTGGGCCTACAGAACATCCTTTAAAACATCCTTGGGGTATACACCTTTTCACTTGGTTTACGGGCAAGAGGCACTATTGCCTATAGAAGTGGAGCTAGCGAGCCTCCGAGTTCTAAAAGCACATCAACAGGATAGTCAAGAGAAGCAGGTGGAAGGAAGAATCATCGATTTGGAGAGGTTAGGGCTAGATGGAGAGTCAGCAATGAAGTACTATGCAGCCCAGGCAGAGAAGAAATGAAAGAAGTTCAATCGCAACCTTGTCAAGAAAGGTATCAAGGAAGGATCTTTAGTGCTCAGATACGACAATCGCTTTGATCGCACGAAGGATGGTAAGTTCTTGCTTAAGTGGGAAGTCCCTTTTGTAGTGATACAGAGGTTCTCAAATGGTAGTTACCAACTAGGTGACCTAGATGGTAAGGTACATCAAACCCCGGTAAATGGTTGGCGATTGAAGGCCTACCAATGTCGTCTTTCACAGCCATATGCTGGTGAAATCAATGCTAAGGATGGTTCATAGGAGAGCTCATCATATTCGAGCTCCAACTAAGGTAACAATCATGTACATAGTCGTTTTTCAAAAGAAAAGAAAAAAAAAAGGAAAAAAAGAGAAGAAAAAAAGAAACAAAGCGAATGCTACCAGTGAAAGCGGATATTGACAATGGATGGGGTATGGCTTTCAAGGGTCTAGGAGACCAGTTGTTAGTCATGGATGGATACAATTATTCATCAGAAAGGACTAAACAGGGTGCATCAACCAAGAAAGCAATAACATGGCAAATTCAATTGGTACCAGGTGGGTAAGTATTCAAGAGAACCCTATTGTAGCACAACCTACAGCTAGAGGCATCAAATACCTCTAGCTTAAGGGGGAGGGCTATATGATGCATGGTTTTTAGGACCCCTTCTAAAGATGCAATAAAGGCACAGTCAGTTGTTGGGGAGATGAGGATACTCTAGTCCAAGGGATCTCGAAAGAGAAGTAAAATCTACTTCACAAGCACCAAAGAGTAAAAAGTGCCATGGACAAAAGATACGTGGGAACGAGCTCTTATGCATGCCTACAACCTATATCTTACAGAATAGCCCATTCTGGGTGTGAATTTCTAGTGAAATTCACACGAGGATGTTCATGTGGACTCACAGCACAGCATACTCCGTTTTCACTTTTTTACCGACAGTAAATATTTTTTACCTACAGTAAATATTTTTCACCTACATGGTAAATACAAATCACTTTTTACCTACAGTAACTTTTTTTACCCATGGTAAATATTTTTTACTGCACCATAAGTATTTGGTAGGTAACAGTTCACTGTTACTAGAAGCAGTGATTGGGCATCAACAATGCAGTTACAGGAGGAGAAAAGGGGAAAATCTTATGGTAAAGGTGAGTCACCAGGGATAAAGACTTTTGAGTTGAAAAGAGACATGTTGATTTTTTCAAAGAACACATGTCAAAAGAAGCCATGGTTGAGGATTTTTTGAGAATTTGATATTCAGGAGGACCCCCCTGACATGTGCAGAACCTCTAGTTTCAACAACCACCTTACCTGCTCTTAAATGCTAGTCAAGGCCTTATCCCCATGTGTCACAAGCAGAAAAATCAGCATTTACCCTCCCCCCTCACATCACTCTAGAGAATATCTTGATGGTGACATAGCAGGTGATCTCAATCTGTTGACCACCCTAAGCAAAAAGTAACCCCAATCAGCGGAGTTAAGCATGTTTATCCCTAATCCTAAACCCTCTTAGAAACCTATATAAGGAGGCCTTCTCTCACTCAAAACACAACACTTCACCCACTTCACTAAGCAATGAAGCTATGACGACATTGCTCACAACGAGGAGCTATGGATGGAGCTCTACTCTCTCTCCCTCTCTCTCTCTCTCCCTCTAGTATGCTACATTACTAGCCCTAAAACCTAAATAAGGAGTCTTCTCTATTGCTCCATGGCCACCATCCTCACCATCATTCTCCAAGGTATTGATGTGTTGCTAGTAGGATCATACCTACTTGCTGGGTTGATTGTTTTTTTTGACAAGGGATTATGCCATCCTTGGCTTGCTTCTCTATATCCTTGTTATGTATGATCAGATTCCGTTGTATTGTTAAGCTGATGTCTTGTGTATATATATGCTACATAAGGTCCCTAAGCCTCGTTTCTATGTGTTTTGCCATATGTTTTGATGCCATCATAATGCCAGAAATCTCCCTTGCCTATGTGCACTATGTGTGAGGTCCCTAAACCTCTTAATTTAGGGTGGTGCCCCCTTTGTTTTGTTCTTTGCTTGTTTGCATGAGGCGTGGTTTGTGGAGTGTGCAGGAGTACAGAGGCCACCCGATTGCACTGCTCTTTTTCCCGCCATCAGGTAAGAAGTCGATCTATCCATGCTTCTTGATCATCTTGTGCTGCTTAGCCATGAAGCCGTATTGTTGGGATGTTGAGCTCAATTGGTTGTAAAGCCTCTTGACCATAGACCAAGTGAAATGGTGTAAACTCCGTGGCTTCCCTATATGTGGTTTGATACGCCCACAAGGCACCATCCAAGAAGTCATCCCACAACTTTATCTTGTTTCTCACCATCTTTCTAATGATGCCTGCAATGACACCATTAGCTTTTTCTACCAGACCATTGGATTGGGGATAGTAGGGTGTACTATGACGATGTAGAATGTGAAGTTCTTCATAGACCTCTATGAGCAAGCCCTTTCTAAACCCTGGACCATTATCAGAAACAATCTCCAAAGGTGTGCCAAATCTACAGCAAATGTGAGTGTAGACAAATTTGCTCATTTACCTTTGCCACACTTTGTGCTTCTACCCATCTCGTCATGTACTCTATGGCCACCAAGATATACGATTTTGCATTTTTAGTCCTAGGCAATGGACCCATAGCATCAATGCCCCATTTTTCAAATGGACCATTTCCAAGGACTAACTGACGTGGACCATGTAACAGACGCTTGTTTCCATTAATCTGACAATTGTGACAACTTTTACACCAATGTTGAACATCAATGTGCAAGCTTGGCCAAACATATCCGGCAAGCAAAATCTTTTTTGCAGTGAGTTCCTATGCAAAATGACCACCACACGCTTCCTCATGCAAACCTTTTAGAATGGCTGGGATTTCCTCAATATTCGGTACTCTTCTGCACACTTGATCCTTCCCTCTTTGGTAGAGGGATCCTTCTAGGAAGAGATACGTGCTTGCCTTCTTCATGAGTCTCCTCTTCTGAGCCTTCGTGAAGTCTTGTGGAAAATCACCCTCCAAAATGTAGCTAATAATGGGAGTCAATGACTCCAATCCCTGGTATCTCGGTTGCTTGACAGTTGCTGCCACCATGATGACCTGCACCTCTTTCTCAAAACATGTAACTGCTTGTTGTGCAAGTAAATCGGCATCTTCATTCTGTTTCCTAGGAATATGATATAGTTGCACTTCTTCAAATTGATTAAACAATCTACGAATGGCATGAACTTTTGTCCTTAGGCTTTCGTTCTTGCATGCCCAAATGCCTAAAATTTTCTTCACGATAAGAAGTGCATCCCATTTTACCATGAGACGTTGTATACCTTGTCCAATGCATATCTTTAAACCATGAAGTAGTGTGTCATATTCTGCTTCATTGTTGCTAGTTGAACCTGGTAGATTGACCTTCTCTTGCATGACCACCTCCCCACTTGGGTTGAGCAATACTAGCCCTCCCCCTTCTTTTCCTGTGGCTCGTCGAAAAGCTCCATCAAAGAACAAGGTAAAAGCATTAGGAATACTTTTAGGTGGTGGCAATGGTAGGGTCTTTACTTTAGGCACCTTAATCTCCTTCTCATGTACCCTATAAGTAAGGATTCATGCCAATTGTGCACGCACACTATCTTCTACTTTGAAAGAGTATTGAAACTCTTGAAACTCCATAATCCACTTTGAGATCCTAGTACTAAGATTCATTTGAGATGACACCCAAGGGAACAAATTTTCTGTAGTGAGAATTAAAAAAGTTTTTGGTAGCAAGTAGGATCTAAACTTTCTCACCGCAAACATGAGAGAAAGCACCATGAGTTCTGCCTCCGTGTAGCCTCTCTCTAAAGCATTCATGACCCTACTAGCAAAGTAGATGGGTCGCATTCTGATGTTGTGGGGATCTTGTTGTAGCAGAACCACACCAATTGTTTCTTTCCCAACACTAGAGCTAACAAAGAATGTGTACTCCCAACAAGGAGGCATGAGTGTTGGTAGCTCTGACAAAATGACTTTAATGTTACAAAAGTACTCTTCAAGCTCATAAGACCATGCAAATTCTACTTGTTGTGTCAACTTTTGCAAAGGATGAAGCAACTCCGAAGCTAAGTGAATAAAGCGTGACATATACTTTACCTTTTGAATGAATGAGATGACCTCTTTGAGATTCTTGGGTGATGGGAGCTCAATAAGAGAATTTGCCTTTGAAGGATCCACCTCAATGCCTTTATAGGAAACCTTGTGACCAAGCAAGATCACTTCATCCTCACCTATGTGACATTTGTCGGGGTTGAGTTGACCTCCCATGTCATAGAGCTTCTTTAAACCTTCTTCTACCCTTTGTAGATGCAATGATTTTGAGCTATAAATGCAGAAATCATCAATGAACACCCTAATTGACTTTCCAAAGAATTCTTGAAACACCATGTTCATGAAACGTTGGAATGTTGCAAGAGCATTTGTCAGATCAAATGGCATGACTCTAAAAGCATAACAACCCCAAGGAGTGATGAAGGTTGTTTTTAACTGATCTTCCAATGCGATACCTATTTGAAAGTAACCCGAGTAGCCATCACACATAGTGTACTTCTCATGACCAGCTACCTCATTTAGTATCTCATCTTGAAATGGGAGGGAAAAGTGATCTCTTTTTGTTGCCTCATTAAGTGGACGGTAATCCACACACACCCTCCACTTGCCATTTTTCTTAGGAGTGACAACAACGGGAGAGACCCACTCTGAATTCTCCACTGGATAAATGAAACCTGCTGCTAGAAGCTTTCTTACCTCCTTGAGTAAAGCCTGCTCCTTGATGACTCCTAGCCTTCGTAGCTTCTGAGCCTTAGGTGTGGCCTCTGGCTTCAACTCAATTTTGTGTTGAACAACATATACTCCACGCACATCGGTGTAGTCTTTAGCAAAAATCCTATGAAATTTCCTTAGCACACATTTGAACTCCTCTCTTTCGTCCTTTGTAAGTGTTTTAGACAACATACCTTCTAACATTCCTCAATCTTGCATATTTTGGTTCTCTTGGGAACCTACCTCTTCCAAACCTGGGCAAGAGGTCTCTTGGTTGTTTGGATTAAACCTTACACCCATGACTTCAATGGAAGACTCCTCTTCAGTAATGCTGCCGCTACTTTCTCCTTCTGAAGTGCTATCGGTCCAGCCTTCCTCCGTCTCACTTTGAGATGATTCTTCATGGATCTCCTCTTGGAGTTGCTCCTTCATGTCAAAGACAACCTTCTTATGATTTTCATTCCTGCAAATTAGCTTTCCACTCTCTCAATCCTGCAAAGCTCGCATTTTCATTAGCCATGGTCTCCCTAGGATAAATGGGTAACCATTTCCTTTGGTAGACATGGCATAGAAATCCACTGCCTTCTTAATGCCAAAGGCCTCCACAGAGACATTTTTACAAATGCCTACACACCTAGCTTTGCTATTGTTTGCCATCTTGACTTTAATTTTAGGTGTCTCATGGATGTGCATGCCTAGTTTTTGCATGAGTCCCTCTATCATGATGCAAATTTGTGCACCCCCATCCACTAGACCTTTCCTAATCAATATTCCTTTGATGTAACAATCTAGCACAGGTGTAATATCCTCATTCATTTCAGCATGTGCAATTTTTACAACAGGCACACTCTCTTTTACCTTTCTCCTAGTGCTAACTGCCTTTGTTAAATCCCTCCTAACTTGTGGGCATAATGCAAGAAACTGAGTCCATGAGATATCAGGACCCTTACCTCTCATGTCTTCCAATAGGTTGTATGGAGCCATACCACGTCCAAGAGGGAAGTCTTGGAGATTGATACGACGTCGAGTCCTCTTAGCTTCTTTGGTATCCTTTGGCTTGTTTTCTCGTCCATGGTCACTTTGTGATGTGACACCTTCTTTCTCTTTACCTTTTCCTCGGCCACGCTTAATGCCATTTTCTTCCATGTCAACCTCATTTGAGTTTGTCACCTCTACCACATGCACATTTGGGTCTGGCAAAGGTGAAACTCCTTCCACTGCTTGTGGAGGTGGTCTTGCTCCATTTGGCCTTTGTAGAATCTGTGGTTGCTGACTAGTTCCTTCACGTGCATTCATCACTGGGTAATTTAAGTTAGGTCTCCATGGCTCCCCACGGGGCCAAGGACAATTATACATCCCATGTCCAGACTCTCCGCAATTCCAACATTGCAAGACTCTCCTAAGTTGTGGATCTTGCTCTTCAGACTTCTTTGCTTGTCCCTTTGGACCTACAGCTTGTGCAAGGTGAATTGACAGGCTGCTTAAAGATTCATTTAACTTCTCAATCACTTCCACCGTTACCTCAGGAATCTCCTTAGATGTTGATGCTTGTGACTTACCTTTGGGTCTAAGACTTTCTATTGGAACCTCCCCCCTTAAGCACGTGAGTTTCCTATATTTCTCAACAGCCCTAGTTTCAACTGCATCAAAGGTAGCACGTGCACCCGCCTCAACTTTTACCTTAAGGTCAGGAAAGAGTCCGGCTATGAACCTCTCCTTCTTTAGAAATTCTGCACCATCACCAGGGTTAGCGACATTTTGTATGCATAGAGACCAAAGACGTAGAAACTCTTGTTTGTACAAGTAGTAGTCATCTAAGTCTTTTTGCTTATGAGAAACAATGTCTTGCCATAGCTTTTGAGTGTTTTGGGGATCAAAGAAGTATCTCTTGAAATGATTCACAACTTCCGTGTAAGTCCCTTTAACTTCCTCAGGCAAAGAGTCAAACCAAGTGCTAGCATCTTTCCTAAGGACCACCTCAAACATATCTACATGTTCTTGATCAGTTACTATCCTCTTGATACGACAAGACATCTTGAAATTTGCTAAAAATAATTCTGCATCCTCTCCAAGCTCTCCAAAGAAAAGAGGATATCCGGAAATTTGGCGTTGGGCCTCCATTGAATTGGTTTCAAAGTGAAAACACGTTTTTGTTTTTATATCTTAAAAAATTTACACAATAATGTTTTCTAAATTGCAATCTATTCTACAACAAAATAAAAATATTTAGATCAAATGACCTATGATAATCAATAAGAGGTAGGATGACAGGGTTTGGTGATGCGAGAATTTCTCCTACTCTTTGGGCACCAAACATGAACACCATACATTGTTGAAAATGGATTTTTCTACTAATTGCAATGTTTATTCTAATGTGTGGAGTGAAATGAAAGGGGAAAGCCTCTATTCTTGGGCCATTATCCATGGTCTATGCATGACCTAATTCTTAAAACAAAACAAAAATATAGACGTCCAAACTAAGGTCGTACCTAATGAGACGCAAAATAAAAGGATTTACTGATGCGTTTATCTCTTCCAACCTAAGAGGACCTAAAATTCTACGAACTACACGTTGAAATTGCAACTTAGTATTAACAATTATGTGTACCTTTTTCCTTGCAATGGGAATGAAGGGATCATACAAATTCTCGTGATTCATACAAGCTACTTGAGTATGCTAAAGGTTGAGCCTCCACAAAACATACACAGGCCGTCCTCAGTGGGAGCACTAATTTGAGGCAGTCCGGGGCGGGCAACAAGAAGAGTGGCCTCTAAGCACTTTTCTAGGCTCCTATGCTGCTCAATTGGGTTGGGGTTAAAAAAAATAGCAAACACACACACAAACCCGCAACCTAACCCTACAAAAATTTGGGGCACCACCTAGTTTTGGATGCGAACTAGGATGCGTAAAGAAAGAGAGAGAGAGAGAGAGAGAGAGAGAGAGAGAGAGAGAGAGAGAGAGAGAGAGAGAGAGAGAGAGAGAGAGAGAGAGAGAGTGCTCGGGCTGCTTTTAAATGTTCAACAGTGATCAAGCAAACACAATTATATATGTAAGAAAAAGAGGGAAGGGGGAGGGGGTGATTGTTGCACTAATAGCTTCTTACAAATCTGTCATGACCAATGAAAGTGAGATTAGTATTTGTTCAACATAGCTTGAGTAAAGTACACCACAACACATCACAAGAAAAGCCACCCCAATCACTGTCTTAAAGCCAAGGGAGTCCTCTCCACCCTGTCGCCCTCTTATAGTATGTGGGATTTATGGCTAAATTGATGACAACACCCAGAGACAAGCTATCAAGAACTTTAAAAAAAAAACACCAAGACACTTACACATCATTGTTGTCCATTACTTCACGTTGGAAGAGAGACAAAGTATCCAAGCTTACTCCAAATCCACTCTCCTTGATTCAGCAAATGTTGTGCTTACACTAGTGAGAGAAATGATAGATTTCCTACTCTCAATTGATGATCACTCTCTCTTACAATGGCATAGAGTTCCCTTGCTAATCACCCCTAATACAACACATGCATATGCATAAGACAATGATATTCCACTCAAGAGCTCCTTCTAGAGAGGTTGATCTTGGATTTTCAAGCTAGAGCATAGTGCTCTTGCTTATGGCTCCCACTTTGTGCTAGCTACACCCTCCTTTTATAGCAATTTTGAAGGCTAGGGTTACTCCTCTAACCATGGCTGGGTTAGATTTTCAGCACTTATCTAATTTCTTTTGCTTGGAATTATCAAGAAGTTGGTGTGGATAGATGAAGAAGAAAGAGAGGAGAGAAGTGGAGGTGATAGGACTTTTCATAGTAGGTTAGTGTTAGTAAATTAGTAGAGTTAGTTATTTTATTGATTTACAAATGGAATTGGATATTTACAATGGGAGAATCCAAGTAGAATACAAATAAGGAAGAAAAAACTCTTAGTAGGTAAGAAAACTTGGATTTCTTACAAAGTTGATGCTCCAAGTGTCTTGAGTAGGGGCAATTTTGACGCTTGTTGACGGTCCACTAGCTTTGACGGTACGTTTTTTTCACTCTTGAACTTCCTTTGGGAGCCAAGGTAATTGAATATGAGTAATCAATCACCATGATGCTGTCTTTCAAGAGAAGAGGCTGAATTTTATGGTTTTTTGATAGATATGGGTAATATGGATGAGGAAAAATCAGACTAGGTGGTCAATTTTGGAATGGAAGTGTGTGTAGGAAACATGAGTTCACCATGGTTTCTCTTATTCTTCAAGGTTTAGAAGAAGGTGAGTAGGGTGCAGAGAGGATTTGTGAGAGAGGTGGGGATGATGAATGGAGAGGTGTGTGTGAAAGAGGAAAATGATAAAGTGGAAGAGGGAGTGTGGCTGCATAGCATGGGCAAACTGGGGTTCACAAATAAAATCCTAGCTCTCAGCTCGTACCTTAAGAAAATATGAAACAATTTGAGGTGAAAGTTCAGCTCAGGAGCTACAACTTTTGTTTGTATCACATTTTCAAATTTGGGGAGCATGTGATCTTTAAAAATTCAGCAAAACGGACTGTTTTTTCTACTGCACAAGGTCCTTGTGAGGTCCTTCTTTGGATGATTCTTTTGAATACCTCCAAGAGTGAGCTCCCCATGGTGCATGCATGCATTCCACATACCCTTGAACTTATTTGGTAGGTCTATAATTGAAGAGATTGATGAGATCATGATATAAGTGAATAGTACAACTAAGAAAATCAAATATTGAGGGGTCTAAAAAAATATTTACATGTCAAATATAAATAATATAGGTGGAAAAAATATAAAGGGGTCAAAATGAATCTCTCTCATTATAAGTCTACCATAAAAAGATGAATATTTTTGGTGTTCTAATTTATGAGAGTAAAAGAGAATAGATGTAGGAAGGAAAAAATCACAATAGTGAAATAATATACACATAAATAAAACTAGTTTTTTTGGATTTTTGTTGTGATGGAGTTACACCAAAAATAAGAGAAGATTGCATGAAATTATTTTTTATATGGAATAAAGAGTATGCAAAATGGTAAGAAAAAATATGGTAATGGTGAGTCAATGTACGTAGCATAAATAACACACCATAGGTAGAAATATTTAAATAAATACCAAAATAATTATAAAAAATCCTTTTATTTAGGCCCTATATACAATGAAATATTTACACACAAATGGGTCATAATATACTTATATTTTTTATATTTTTATATTTTTTTGGCTCAACTAGCCCAGTGACTAGCTAGTTGAGGGTTTTTAAGAAGATATGGGAAAAGTCCCTTAACTCACATACACCTATATATAGTGAAATGGTAGGGATAGCCACAGTGTTTGGATGATTTTGGTAGGGTGGGTTAACTCACTATGGCAATTACGGAGAGCCGAAAAACGGCTATCATTAAGAAGGGGGGAATGTTAGCAGCTGCTAACACAGGCTACACCAATTATGCACCAAGCTGTGGATGTGCTATAGTGCACAATATTTTCTTTTCATTGTATAGGGCTTGGGATCATTTAGGAGTTCCAAAGTTGTATGAGTCTAAGCTAGACAGCTCAACTTTATCCCATAGTTGAAGGGTTTGAGGTCCAAAGCTATAAAAGGGCCCTATGGTTAATGAGAAGTCATTCTTGGGTAAGGACTCCTTTTTGTAGAGTGGATGGTCATGAGGCTCATGGGGTTTCCATGCCCATGTAGCTCTTGATTTCTAATAATCAATTACTCTTTCTTTCTTATTAGTCTTCTTTGCTTGATTATGTGGAGTGACATTGTATTAGTGTGATGGTAGATCTCTAATCCCTTTTTTGAGTTAATCTATTCTATCCACACCATTGGCCATGGTTTTTGAGGGCTATGCCTTTCTTCTCTTCATCTCTCTCTACAAGGTGCCGTTAGTGTGTGTATACGTAGTCGTATTGAGGGGTTGTGCCGGAATGTACAAACTAATGCGGAGTAGGTATGTTAATTGCATGCTTGTGTAGTTGTGATTAAGAGTTGTGAATAAGAGTGATTGATGTGAGGTTAATTTCAACCGCATGATTGTGTGCAAGTGATTAGTGAGTAGGAATGTGTTGTTGATTAGAGGAAACTCTTTCCATGGATTCTCTTTATGATGAGAAGAAGGATCCCTTGAATCCTCTATGTCTATACATCCAAGGCTCGTGCTTCCATGCCCTAGCTAGGTTGCTGATCCACGATTTGACAATTTCGTGGGTTGCGATTAGGTCGTACCTCACATCAATTTTGACCCACCAAATACATGGTTATATACAAGTCGTTGGGTTCATGGAACACCTTTTTCTATCCAAGAACGTCACATTGAACACTTGGAGATTGACCTACATCGAATCAAGTGGGTTGAAGACTTGAAGTTGGTTTCATACTTTCAATTTTATGAAGCACCATGGACTATCACGGCCCCATATGGAGTCACAATTCGTAATTGATGGGTTTACCAAAAAGTGACATCAGTTATCCCTTCCAATCGAGTTTTTATCAACAATCATACGCAATTGACCTTCAAGGAAAAAGTTTTCATTGGCTACCCAGACTTTGCTCTAGTGTTTTGCTTCTTACATCCACATCACCAACCACCAATATTTCACGACATGTCAGCTGATGTGTATTACAGTTATGGTTGAAACCTTTATTTTATATTCTCATGGAGAAATTTCTTGTAGACCCTTACATGGATTTTTGATGAGTTTATGATTTATAATGTTTTGCTTCCAAAGATTGTTGACTGTTTCCAAAGATGGCTGACTCGTTAAGTCATTTGATTGAGTTTTTTTTCTTTTGAAAATAATTATATGATTGGTTAAGCCATGTGATTGACAAGAGTCATGAATAATTAAGTAATTGTGACTAAGTTTTGATGTGCTAGGTAAGTCATGACTGGTTAAGTCATGTGACTGAGTTTTGATGGACTAAATAAGTCAGAATTGGTTAAGACATATGGTTAAGTTTTAATAGACAGATAAATCATGGTTAATAAAGTCATGTGGTTGAACCTTTAGTAGACTAGATAAGTCTAAGTCTAGAAAATACCCGAGTGTTTCGAGCTACTATTAATGCGTACGCTCAAAATAATCCTCAAATCACTCCTATAATGGGGAACTATTAGAAGGATGCTATCTATACAGAGATTCAGGAGAAAACGTTATTGCTGAAACAAATGCAACCACCTTCTTTTAAAGGAGAGGGTGTTGATATTGAGAAGGATGCAGAAGTATGGATTGAAGCTATGGATGATTACTGCTTGGCTGCAAAGATTGCACCTGCAAAGCAAGCGATACTAGGGATGTGTGGAAGAAAAATGAAATGATGTGCCTAGAGTTTTTTCATAAGAAGGAAAAATTCCCTAAAGGAAATGACTCTAATAATTTGGTCCCCCATATTAACCGTCTGAATCCACCCAACCAAGGGAAACAATTGAGAAACCTTCAAACTAGAGGGAGAAATCAAGCACAGGCAAGACCTAATCCTATGCCTCATCCTTGTGGAGAAAATCCAACCAAAAACCAACCTAGAACATCAATTGTGAACTTCATTTTAGGAAGGGTGAGATGGAGGAGCAAGCCCACATCTATGCTGCCTTGGATCCCAGTGGCCGAAATTGACAATTCTCCATTCTTGAGACTAAGGGCGAGTCTGAGGGTAAACCTCTTTCCTTTATTATTTATTCTGGTATCTCACATTCATTTATTTCACCTAACATTGTAAAAAGATTGCAAGTCATCTCCTAACCCACAGGCCGTAAGTTACTGGTTTCTTTAGCAACTGGATCCACCATTTTGACAGATGAACAAACCGTAGATCTATCCTTTCAACTAGAAGGTCACTCAACCCAACAAAGATTTAGAATCCTAAAGATGGGCCGATTTGAAGGAATCGTAGGGATGGGTTGGCTAAGAAAAAATAAAGCAAACATCCATTGCAGTGAAGGAAGCATCTCTTTTTCAAATTCAAAGGGTGAACAAGTCTTATTGCAAGGTAGAACAAGGAAAACTCCTCTGAAGGTAGTCAAAGCCAGTCATTTGGTTAAGGGGTTAAACAAAGGAAAATCAATTTATATTAGAAGACTCAATAAACCAGAGACCAAATCAGAAGAATTAGAGCCTAAATGGCTAAATGAATGTCAAGATATTTCTCCAAAGGAGTTGACAAATCTTCCACCACCTAGTTAATTAGTGCACGAGATTGAGCTCATTACTGGTGCCCAACTAATAGCAAGGACTCCCTACAAGATGTCACCTTCCGAATCCATAGAGCTGAGAAATCAGGTGACTCAGCTTTTTGAACAAAGTCTCATCAAACCCAGTGTCTCTCCCTCGGGTGCTCCTCTTCTCTTCCAAAAGAAGAAAGATGGAACGTTTAGAGTTTGCATAGATTTTTGAGGCCTAAATCAGTACACTGTCAAGAGAAAGTCCCTTGCCTTGCATAGATGAGCTACTTGATCGACTTGATGGTGCTAAATATTTCACCAAGATTGATTTCAGGTCAGGCTATTACCAAGTTGGGATAAAAAGGGAAGATATTCCAAAAACATCTTTCAACACAAGGTTTGGGCATTATGAGTTCATCATCATGCCTTTTGGCCTACCTAATGCCCCTGCCACATTTAATCGTCTCATGACTGACCTCTTCAAGAAAGAGTTATATGATTTTGTTCTAGTCTTCTTTGATGACATCCTTATATATTCAAAGACTAGAGAAGATTACGATCGGCATGTACACCATGTCTTGGAGATTCTTAGAAAAGCCCAACTCTATGCCAAGCGGAGCAAATTCTCTTTTGTAGAGAAGGTTGCCTAATTGGGATACATAGTTTCAAAGGGTGGTCTTTCTCATGACCCAGCTAAGGTGGAAGCTTAGTGGCCCATTCCCAAGACTGTTTTAGAAGTACGGGGATTCCTTGGCCTCACAGGATGGTGTAGAGTATTTATCAAAAGCTATGCACTCATCACAAGTCCTCTCACTACACTCACTAAGAAAGAGGAACCCTTTATCTAATTTGACAAGAGATATAGAACATTCAAAAAATTAGAAGAGATCTTGGCAGTGAACCTGTTCTCAAACTTCAAGATTTCAAAAATCCTTTGAGGTGATAGTGGATGCTTGCTTAAAAGGTATAGGTGGAATCCTACAGGAAGAAGGCCATCCAAAAGATTATGAATCACGACAACTCACGATTCATGAGAAGAATTATCCCACCCATGACCTTGAACTACTAGCTGTGGTTCATGCCCTCAAAAATCGGAGACACTATCTTTTGGGTCGGATGTTTGAGCTTGTTACTCACCACAAAAGCCTCAAGTGGATTTTCACCTAGCCAGATCTCAATATGCAACAAAGATGATGGGTTGAATTCCTACAAGAGTTATCGTTTGAGATCAAATTTAGACCAAACAAGGAAAATAACGCGGCGGATGCTCTGAGCCGCTTATGCTAGTCCATTCAAATCTAACGGAGGAGGTTCAAAACACCCTCCAAACCTGGTAAGAAACTTGGTCCGTTGATCCAAGAAATATATTTGGAAGACTACTCTATTCAAAATGGACTCTTATTCTGGAGGAATCGATTGTGCATACCTATATTCTTAAGGATGCAAATTCTAAAGGAAGCTCATGAAACTCCCCTTGGAGCTCACCCAGGTTATCACAAAATGTTTGTTGCTCTTAACCAAAATTTTTACTGGCCTAAGATGAAAACAGATACCTTATAGTATGTTAAGAAGTGCTTGGTATGCCAAAAGGTGAAGGCTAAAAGAGTTAAGATTCCTGGGAAGCTACAATTATTAGATATACCTGCAATGAAGTGGAAGTGTATCAATATGGATTTTGTAACAGGGTTACCCAAGACTACTAGAAATTTTGATTCAATTTTTGTGATGGTGGATAAACTCACCGAAGTAGCTCACCTTGTCCCAGTCAACACCACTCCCTTTGCAGAAGATATTGCTCAAACTTTTGTAGAAGAAATTATCAGACTACATGGAATACTTGCTAGGATAGTTAGTGATCTTGATTCCAAGTTTACCTCTACTTTTTGGAAGACCATGTTCCAATCCTTAGGCACTGAGTTAAACCTGAGTTCAGCCTATCATCCAAAGATCGATGTACAAACCGAAAGAGTTAATCAGGTCATAGAAGATATGTTTAGATTATATTGCAGTCAACGACGTCATCTTTGGATCAAATATTTACCGTTAGTGGGATTTGCTTATAATTATTCTTACCATAGAATCCTAGGAATGTCCCCATTCATAGCTCTTTATGGACAAGACTGTATCACTCCTCTCAAAATGGTTGACCCAAGTCTCCCAATGCCTATAGCAAAGAATACACTTGAAGAAATGGATCACCAAATCAAAATAATAAGGGGTGTAAGCATGTTAACTTGTAATGACTTTTGTGCTAGTTATCATGTGGCAATGAGCATATCTTGTAAGCATAATGAGAGTGTAACTTTTCAAACGTGTGGGAATCCATAAAATATTTCAAAATAGGGAGACCACCCTGAATCCACTTCCCTGACCATTTACGCAGTGTTACTCTAAGGGGAGTGGGGCAATCAAAATGCGTGGAGAGAAGCGGAGTGGGGCACTCAACATGCATGGAGAGAAGCGGGATGCAAGGGCAAGATGTAAGAGGGGCGTAGGGGCTAGAGGTAAGAGAGAACCAAAAACAAAGTCGAGGGCTGAACTTTCTGCTGCTTCTTCTCAGCCTTGAAAAGGGTGAAGCTCTCTGATTCCCCAACATCCCCAATGGCAAAGACCTTGCATACAAAGGGGAAGGATGACTCGGGTACTCTCTCTCTCTCTCTCTCTACCTCATTATGATTTGTGAGGATAGTTGCTGGTGCTGTCTTGGCTGGAGAGTTGTCCCTTGATGTTGGCTTTAGTAGTAGGAAAGCTTGTGAATAGTCACTTGAAATACAATCGCTCAAGTCGAAGTCTGGCTCAAGAAGCACAAACGAGTGTTTGATTTGAACCTTGAAATTGGAAGGAAGGGCTCAATACTGCACTTTCCTACTGCTAATCTTGTGACATTGGGGGTGTGTAGGCCGAAAGCTCTAAAGTTTATAGTCCGAGTACAAAGCAAGTTCTGTATTACAGCAGAAGAGTTCAATGATGTTCATGGCCTCTCCTTGTCTGATGCCAACCCCAAACTAGTGATGTGGGATTAGATCAGTGATGTGGAGTGGTTCAGTGTTTTCAGAGAGTCAAAGAATAGTAGTAATTATCGCATTAAATGCAGTTGTTTGCGTACTAATATGTTGGACCAGGTTATGCAGCTACATTACAAGGTGTACCACAAGCCCCCAACAAACATGGAGATCAACTTTGCATTCAAGGGGTTTGTAAAATAATTCAGCCTGGCGGCAATTGCAAGTAGCTCAGCCATGCAATTCAATTGGCCTGAATTCGCTGTCCAGCATTTGTAGGACCTCCGAGAGAAAGGGTACTACGAGGCCCATGTCGAAAAGTGGAGGATGCGCAATGTATGTCAAAACATCGGGGAGGTGCAAGCTAAAATGAAGGAGGATACCAAGGAGACACCCATCTCTGACCAGAAGGCTGAAAGCCTGTCATTTTTTGGTGTTGAGAATTTGCAGCACATAAAGGCTGCCTCTGAAATTCTCAGTAAACAACTGCAAGATGCTAAAGAACATCTTCTAACTGCAAAACTAGACATTGAAGCTGCGAGGGTTGTCCAAGCAAGCAATGCTAGGGTCAGCCCAATTGTGCTTGCTATGAGACAAAAGCTTCACGACGCTGAAAATGAACTACAGAGGTTACTACAGAGCGACAGCGTGGATGCAAAGAGGGAAATAGAGTGTAAAGTAAAAATAGAGACATTGGAAGGTTTGGCATTTCCTGACAGTGAGGACACTCTTGCTGCTGACTCAACTTGTTAGCGTGTAAGTGCCTGACTTTTATGCTTCTACCGTATGATTGGAATATATGCACAACAAACCTATGTACTTACCATGCTCCTCTTTTTTTTGGTGTGCAGATTAATGTGGAGGTTATGGAAGCAAAAGTGAATGCATGTGAAGGTCAACTGTAGCTCCTAATGCACATGAGCAAGATGCTACAAGGCTCCTCCATTCCCACTGCCCTGTGTAATATGGCTATGGGCACTTTTATAGAAAGTATAGAAGGGGTATGCGATGGGACGATGATCAACCCGTGCAGTGGCTGTAGTTTGCCACTTGAAGTAAAGGGAACTAATTCCATGGTCAAGATGCCCTATGGGCATAGCTACCACTATCTCTGATTTGCAGCTGCATGCTCCTTGTCGACAAAATGTAGAGCTGTGACCTGCCAGCAAAGGATACCACAAGAATGGTGTTGGAAACCCACAGGGCAAAGACATCCAATCACACCAACATCTGGTAATATTGTATAGGGTGTGCTAATTAGCATACCCAGTGTGTTAATTATAATATTGAGTGTGTTAACTGGACATGCTAATTAGGATATCTTGTATTTTGATTAACATACTGGGTATGTTGATTAGCATACTGGGTATGCTGACTAGCATACTTGATATGCTGATTAGAACACAAGATATGCTAATTAGAATACTAGATATGCTACTTAGCATACTAGGTATGCTAATTAGCATACCCAGTGAGAATATTGAGTGTGTTAACTGGATATTCTAATTAGCATACCCTGTGCTCAATGTACATATTATAGTAAGTTTGGCATATTAGCATATCTAGTAAGTTAACTACCATATCCAAATGCTAACTAGAAAACTGTATATGTAGATTAGCATACTGAGTATGCTGATTAGCGTACTGAGTATGCTGATTAGCATACTGGATATGCTTATTAGCATACTAGATATGCTAATAAGCATACTGGCTATGCTAATTAGCATAGTGGGAATGCTCATTAGCATACTGGTATGCTGATTCACATACTGACTATCTTGATTAGCATACTGGATATGCTTATTAGCATACTCGATATGCTAAATAGCATATTGGGTATGCTAATTAGCATACTGGGAATACTAAATAGCATACTGGGTATGCTAATTAGCATACTGGATATGCTAATTAGCATACTGAAGACAATCCTTGTATGTTAGCTACTAGCAGTTCTAGTATGCTAATTAGCATATCCAGTATGCTAATTAGCATACAGGATATGCTAATTAGCATACCAAAGACAATCCGTGTATGCTAGCTACTAGCAGTCCTAGTATGCTAATTAGCATATCCAGTATGCTAATTAGCATACCCAGTATGCTCATTAGCATACCCATTATGCTAATTAGCATATCTAGTATGCTAATTAGCATATCTTGTATGCTAATTAGCATACTTGTGCTCAATGTACAGACTAGAGTAAGTTTGTCATAATGGCAAATCTAGTAAGTAAGCTACCATCTCCAGATGCAAACTAGAATATTGGATATGCTAGTTAGCATACTCAGCAATTCGAATTAGCATACTGGGCTTGTCAGCATAATGGGTTCCAATGTATGCCAGGCCGCACACATAGTCACAGCATATCAAACATTTTCTAGCATACATGACATGCTTATATGAGTCTTAATCCACGTTTTTTGTTGCAGGCCTGTGGCAGTCCCTCCGTGATGTGGGCAGTGTGCATGACATGAAGGGCAAGGGAAAGGATGTAATGGAATGCTACGTTGTCTCCGTATCAATTGTAACTTTCTGGGTTTTCGACAATGAGGTAGTGACTTTTCTTCTCATTGCAATAGCCTATCACCATCATCATTTACGATTACTATCAATCCTCTAGTTGGCCGTTCTTCAATACAAATACATTATCATCCTTGAAGATCTACATACACTAGGGCTCCATCAGCATTTGTTTCCTTTAGGAAGATTTTTGTGTATTTTGATATTTTTAAAGGTTTTGGGGAGGTGCTACTCCCCATAGTCCTTTGCTGTTGGAAGCCTCCTAGTTGTTGGTTAGCCATACACTTATACAATTTGTTAGAAGAGGTGTCACTATCACTACCCTCTTCTATTATAGGTGCTAAGGGACCTATCTTGTCTTGGTTTACACTCTCTTCTATTCACACTAGACTCCGTTGGTCTATCGTTACTCTATCGTCTCTTAGAAGGTACATGCCTGATACCAAAAAAAATAAATAGATACACTTCTGCAAAACCCTAACCTCTTACATGTGAGGTTCACTAGCTCATGGTGCAGCTTTTGCCTTTGGTACAATCGATACCTGTATACACAAGATCAAGCACTTTGCCTCTTGGCATGTGGAGTTATTAGTCATAATTTCTCACAGAAATCTCCACTAGAATTCAAAATTTTGCTCAAATTTTCAAGCCTAGGTCAAGAATCTGACAATTCAAGCCTAATCTTTAATGAGCTCTTTGAGAGTGATTATGGAGTCTGTTTGATTCAACCAAAGTATTTTTGGAATCCTAGGGGATGGCCTACAATCTAGTGGGGTTACATTTCCCAGCTAGGCCAGATGGTAGCTATTGTAGTAATTTGTCATTGGTGAGTTTTTTGAGGACTTCATCACTTTTTTCAATTGTTCCTTGCCTGGTGAGTCTTCTCACACCTTGTTTGAAGTGTTTGGATCCATTTTTATGCCTATTGATCAAATATCAAAAGTTTTCCTTGGACTTTTAGTTTTTGGGTGATTAGAGGGCTTTTATTGGTTTAAATGAGTCAAAGAAGGTATATTTGGGATGCTTACATTTATAGGAATCGAAGGACTCCAAGCTAGTCCGAGCTTGGCACTTTTGTAGATAGGGTAGTAGTAGTAGCTTCTTCTATAGAATTTTGGACTTTTGATACTTCTAATGGTTCCCCTCTCACCTATATAGTCTTTTGAACCTATGTGCCACTTGCAAATTTGGGTTTTATCTTGTCAAAAGTCAAGTTAACTCCCCAAGCCTAATCACTCAAGAAGTTTTGGCTGGTTTTGCCCAATATTTGAACATTTTTTATTGGTAGATTGTGGATTTGGAAATTAGAGAGTCTCAGGATCTTGGTGGCATGCTTTGGCTATGAAAGTTTGACAGATGGAAGCAATCAAAGCTACCATTGAGATCTGATTTGTACCTCGTCAATTCTGCCTAATTACTTACCTCTTGAGCTTCCCAATGAAATCCTTTATGGCTAAAAATGATCAATTTTTTGTTGAAGATGATGAAACAGGGAACAAAAGGAAGACATCAACTCAGATTAGGAAGAAGATGGAGAAGGAGAAGACACAGAGCTTGCGTACGAGATCTCTGTAGTCTCTCTCTCTTTATTAGAATGATAGAGTATATACAAACTCAGAGCTACAAAGCTTATATGAGACCCTAACAAATAAGGTGTCCTTTCACACCAGATGTCCAAGGGGGAAAACCCAGTGGGAGAAAAGTGCCCCTGGTGAAGCGCATATACACACTAACACTACTACATGTCTACAAATCCCCCCTGTAGTGATAGTGTGAATCCGTACAAGGTAGTAGATCATCATGTGTATGAGAGTAAGCCCAAAGCTTTTCAAAAAGCTTCAAAATTTTCTCGTGATAATGCCTTTGTAAATAGATCTGCAATGTTATCTTGTGTAGGACAGTAAGTTAGTGTGATCTCCCCTGCATGTAGCCTTTCCCTGACATAGTGGTAGTAAACCTCTATGTGCTTTGTTCTTGCATGAAATACTAGATTCCTTGCAACTGCCTTAGCACTCTGACTGTCAGTGAAAATGGTAGTGGGTGCCTGTTGACACTCACAAAGATCTGCCAATAATCTGCGTATCCATACACAATCAACTGTTGCCGTGAAAGCTTCCCTGTACTTAGCTTCACAAGTTTATGTAGCCACTGTGGGTTGCTTCTTGCTTAGCCAAGATATACATGCATTTCGAAGGAAAAAACAATTCCCACTTGTGGAATGTCGTGTGTCAAAACCACCAGCCCAATCTGAATCGATGTAACCAAGAAGCTGCATAGAACTGTGCTTTCCATACATATCCCCCCTTGGAAAGAACATTGAAATATTAGGGGTACCTGAAAGGTAACGAAGTATGCGCTTCACAGCCTGCCAATGATGCATACATGGGTTGCACATAAATATGCTTGCTTGTGAAACCCCAAATTGAATGTCTGGACGAGTGTTGCCTGCCAAATATATCAAGCAACCAACCGTTTCTGCATAAGTATGTACATCAAATGGTTCTCCAGCATCGTGCATGCTCAACTTTGATCCAGTTTCTACGGGTGTAGAGATTGTTTTACAATTTTGCATACCAAACTTGTCCAAAATTTTATGCAAATATTTTTCCTACAATATGTATATGCCATCCTCTGATTGCACAAACTGAATACCCAAGTAATAATGTAGCAAACCAAGATCAGACATCTCAAAGGTTTTTCTCAAAGCATCCTTAAACGCTTCAATTTCATATGCACTATTGCCTGAAGAAGCATATCATCCACATAAAGTGTTAGCATAATGAGAACTCCATCTCTCTTTTTGACATACAAAGTACTTTCTGTTGGAATATTCTGAAATCCCTGGCCAATCAAATAAGTACGTATCTTCTCATACCATGCTCTTGGAGCCTGTTTGAGACCATACAAAGCTTTACGCAATCTACATACCTTTTGCTCTTGACCTTTTACAACAAAACCATTTGGTTGACTTACATAAACTTCTTTCTGCAAATCACCATTCAAAAAAGAAGTTTTGATATCCAACTGATGCACTTTCCAACCATGATGAGCAGCAATTGCAACTAGTGATCTAACTGTGGACGCACGAGAAGTAGGAGCAAAGGTTTCATCATAATCTATGCCTTTCTCTTGCGCATAGCCTTTTGCCACAAGCCTTGCTTTGTACCTGTAAACAATGGGTAAAGCACTACAAAAATCGTTTCAAGGTATCCTTAGTTAACCAAAGTGTACCTCCTAATCAAGACATGGAGGAGGATCCAAATTGGGATCCTATTCTACCAATTCCTCTAATAAATGTGTATGTGTGCACTCTTCATTCCCATCTACAAATTTTTGACAAGTTGATTATGATCCATATTAATTATGCTTGGAATATGGAGCATGCAAAAGAGAAGAGTGTATTCTATCAAGTGTTGGTCTACATGGGGGTGTAGTAGAGTTATCAAAGGACAAGAAGGCATTTGGAAGTAGGTAGGATCATGCTAATAAATTATGCATGGGTGGTAGTAAAGCTAGTCATTTGCTTTCAGACTATTTTGAGAAAGTGTGTGACATTACCACCTACAGAGATAACAAAGCATCCCTAGGAAATAAGCGTGCTCATGTGTGGCAGTCTGTAGATGATACTTTTGGTTTTCTTGAAAAGGCAAAGGTAACTTGTGTTGAGATATCCACCTTAAAGTTTGTAATCAATAGTTTCACAGCGATAATGATGGATTCCTGGGGGGAGATGCACATAACACATTACACGCTGGGTTGAACACTTTGTCTTTGCAATCAAGAAACATCAGTGTTTGAACTGAAGTTCTATTATTTTTTTAGAACATTCTTTTTGCTCATAACTCTTTTTTTTTTTACACATTCGGTTTATTGGGCATTTGGAGTAGCCAAGGTATGGAGCGCTCACACTATCAAGTAAAAGCATGGTATTTTTAAATAAACAGCATGGAGGTGGGAGGAAAAAGATCAATTCCCTATATAAAATGTTCAATTGGTTCTACAAAGTTTTAGCAAGGAGATAAAGGAAGAAGACTAGAGTGCAAAGAAGTTTGAAACTCAGAATAGAGAAAGTGGTTAGCCTGAGGCAACCATGATCATATCATGCTTCTAGGGAAAAAGATTGATTCCGACGATGGTTAGAGAGAAGGCGACGAAATGGAACGAATTGGGTGGAAAACAATTAAATTTCTGATGCTAACCACTTCTACTGTAAACATGCATTGTAATGCCACGTGATTTGTTGAAACCCCAATCACTGGTTCCTTGGGTCAATTTTTGTCTATTTTGGAACTTTTAAAATTTTTATTAGTATTATTGAGTTTTTAACTTTTAAAAAAAATAGTACTATATAAGTCAAAACTCACAACTTGAAGTTCATTTCTTGTTTGCACATCTAGAAGATATTCTCAAGCACAAACGTGCACAAACTCATATCTTGCACCACATGGACGATTCACTCGAGCAAATTAGCACTACGCATATCAATACCACCACATTCACTCACACCATAGAAAATCTGCAGCCAGCACCCCATGTAGAATCTACGGCTTCAAATCCATTTCCCCAGCCACAACTGGATAACCCAACATCCCAACCCGCTCCAGACACCCAACAACCTCCCCAACCTTCGAATCCAGATGATCAAACCACCATGCAACATATTTTTGGTGATCTTGAACCACTAAACCATGCCTGCTAACTGCACACCTCTGCCAGATCCCCCACCAAATTCATCTCTACACACATCCATGCAAGAAACAAGAGAAACCAAAGAAGAATATGTAGGTCCACTTGAAAATTCGGAGCCCTCACCTGCTATCACAATACTTGGTGCTCAGGCCATTGCAAAAACCACAAAGCAAATATTTTCACCGCTAGTCAAACAAAGAGTAATCAAGGTAATACCACGCGACCCGGATTCTAAAGCACAAGAGGCCAAGAGCAGGAAAATAATGAGGAAGATGGAAAAGAAAGAGGCAGCTGAGAAGGAAGCAAAAAGAGTGCGAGAAGAACAAAGAAGATAGAGGGGGCAAGAGGAATGGCAGAGAGCTAAGGCTGAGAGATATCACTTGAAAAACTTACAAGCACGAGCAGAGGTAGAGAGAAAGACAAAACAGGATAGAGCTCAAGCCACCCAACAAGAAAAGGTTGGGATCTCTAGGCCTCAAAAAATGCCTCCAAGATCCAAGGAATATGAAAAGAGGAAAAAGAACAAGGTGACACCTAAAGAAAAATAGGCCCATGAGGAGAAGATTAAAAAGTATAAAAATGATCCTTCTCAATGGGCCAGGTAAGTGTCTCCTCCACCAACAGCAATAGCACATAAAAATCGAAGATGGAAGCCAGACACAGTTTCTTTGTGAGAGATTCAAAAATATTAGAAGAGCACTGAGCCCATCATCTACTAAAATAAAGTGAAAACGAAAAATGGAACAACACTCTAAAAGCATAAAGAAAATGGAAGAATGAAATGCTTTTGGTTATCTCACTCACAACCCTCTTTACTTCTCAAGAATAGATCTAGCGAGTCCTTGACCTCTAGACTCTATCAAGCACTAAACCCCGTGTCTAGCTCCTTCAGTGCTAAGGTGTAAATGAAATGGAGAGACAAATCATAGAAAAGAACACTCTAAATACGCACTAGGTCACTCACCATCTAAGAATCATATCCCCAGCAACGGCGTCAATGTTAGCGGGTCTCCACGATGGATGTCTGCAACATAGCCTTTTGGTACTAACATAATGTCAATACTCAGGGAAAGTGACTCGGATGGATCACGAAGACTCTTTGAGATAGTCAATGTTGATCCGAGCCTATCACAAATTTTCGTTTATCATATTTTGTTGGTTTTCCTTGCTTCTAGAGGTTTACAATAAAAGAAAGAGTGAGAACAACCTCTTGGAAAAATTTAAAACAAATGATTTTTTCTTGACTAGTTCACCGGAGGTGAAAGGTAGAGGGAGAACCTAGTGGTAAAGGGAAGGGAAAATATGTAAATATGAAAAGAAAAGATATGATGTGGTTGTGGAGCCATGCACCCATGATTCAAGGGTCATGAGTGGCTCATATCATCATGGCTTTGGAGCCATATGATGATTCAAACAAATGGGACCCAAGTGGAAGACTTGGTAAAGGAAGAAACCAGGCACATGATTTTGTTGAATTTTAAAAAACTACTTCCACTCCGATCCAAGAAACGTTGTCTTCATCAAAGCTGTAACTGACGAGCTGAAGATTCTGGCCATATTTTTTTTATAATTTTTGCATCTACGGTCTAGGAGATATGGCCAAAATGGTGGACGGTAGTTTTTTCAACTGTGGTGGAGACCACCCCCCTACCTTTACACACACACACCCTTCCTTTTCCACATTGAGACCTTCTTTAAAATCAGCTATTAGTCTTCTCACCCTCCTCTCCTTCCTCCTCTCTCTCAAGCTCAAAAACCCATCAAAGTTCCTCTTCTTATCACCTCTCAAGTCATACTTAATCTTGTTGTAATTCATAAGTTCTCATTCAACCCCTTTCTATTATTACTAGATATGTATTGATTTTATGTAGATTCTTTACATTTTAAAATAAGGAAGCTTTTGGACTCAAGCTATGGAGGAAGGAGTGAAGACAACACAAGTGATGATGGAGCTAATTGGTCAACAAATCACTTGGAAGGAGCTTCTTCATTGGTTGAATGTCCCTAATCAAGCTTCATTTGTACAAATTACACTTGGATCTTAACCTCACTCCTAATCACTCTCATTCCTATATAAAGGGGCCTTCCCCTTTGTAATTTCAAGCCTCCCTAAGCCCCATTGAGCCTTTGTATCACTCACCATGAGCCCATAGGCTCATTCATTCACTCTATTCTTGCACATCCTAGAGTGCAAATTGTTTCATGCTAGTAACCTCTCCTCCTCTTACTTATGTTAATTAAGAGAAATGTTTTACATGCGTGTGAGAGTGCGTGATGTGATCTTGGCTAATCCTTGAGTGATTGTTTGGTAATCTATATGCTATTTGTGTTGGGAGTGTTTTAAGTCATCCATTCCTTGTACACACATTACGGTTAATGCTTCATTCATAGTGATCTCTCTCTCTCTCTCTCTCTCTCTCTCTCTCTCTCTCTCTCTCTCTCTCTCTCTCTCTCTCTCTCTCTCTTTGTGTAGCGGTCCTAGTCCACGCTTCCAAGACTAGGTGGTGCCCTCATCTCATTTCCCTTGTGGCGCAATGGAGTTTGTTTTGGTGTAGAGGCCGCCATTCCAAATTTCCTTCGTCATAAATTGGTGTCCCCACTGAGGAGTTCTCAAGCAGCGCTCTATCAATCCTATGAAGGAAGATCCATCAAATTCTCCGAGACTTCCACTATGGTCTCCCCAAGAAGCTCGTGAAAAGAAGCGTCTTTATCGACAAACGGCACGTATGCATGTAAAGAGAGTTAACTACACACACCCTTCTTTGCTTCAAGGAAAATCTTGTAGTCATCAAGTCCCTAGGTCAAAAAATTGTGTGGAGTGCTTTGTGGCTAGTGTGAAGACACTTCCTTTGAAGCCTCAACTTCAGGTGGTGAAAGCACTCTCAAACTCGGGTATTAACAAGTTTTTGGAGGGGGAGCTACACATCAATGGGGTGCGGTATTGGCAAGAGGCTACATATGGTGATGCACTCCAACTACTACTAGCAAGAAGGCTCAAGGTGGTTGAGAGGGTAGCCATCGAACCCTATGAACTCTACAAAGTTGAAGATGGTCACACCAAAGCTAGGCTAATCATCGGTGAGCAAATTCTTCACATCTCTCAAATGGTGGGATCCAAGAGAGCTCAACTTCAATGAAGTGCTTCATGGAAGGTTGTAATTAATGCACCAATGAATAATCCCATTTTCCACAACTTTCAATCAGTTCAGAATATTAGGGTGAATGTGCGCATTGATAGAAAGATTTTTTTCCAACAAAGATTGGTCTTCTATTTTGGAGCTGAGAGGTTGAGAGAGATATTGATGTCCCCTGACCCTATAATATTTCCTATTTTGGAGTATAATGTATCTTTTGATGTTCACATCTTCATCTTGCTTTAAGCATACTCCATGAATCATAGGGATTTATATGGACCTTTCCAACCTCTTGCTAGACAAACTGTGCATATAATAGCTAGCACAAAGCTTAGGTTCCAAAACATCATAAGGGACTTACTAGGCCCTCGTCGTCTAGCTGAGATTAATGCATCTATCAATCCATTTATTCTACCCTTAATAAGATATGATTTGGGCCTAGACGTTTTCATCTTTGTGCTATATTGAGAGGAAGGCAACCCACTTTTATGATGGCTTTCCCAAATTTTTTCGGGCATAGTGGGGAAAATGCTGGGGATTTTTTGGATAACTTGGAGATGGCTTTCCTTGTCTCCGGGAGGGATGACGAAGCAGTGAAATTGAGAGCTTTTCCTTTGGTGCTCAAAGAAGAAGCTAGGGTATGGTTCCAGGCTCTAGATCCAACCCAAAGAATTGATTGGGAGGGATTGAAGGTGGCTTTCCTACGAAGATTTCAACGAGCCAATTCGGCAGAAGAACTATGGCAACGACTTCTGTCCCTTCATCAAGTTGACCCTCATGGTTATGCAACCTATGAGGAAGGTTTTTTGAAACTTTGGGGACAATGGTCAGACTCACTAAACCCTGGTGAGCGAGCTCCCAATTGCCTCCAAAAGGATCGATTTATCTCAGGTTTGTACCCCTTGCTAAGGGAGAAGGTAAAGGGCAAATTTCCAAATGCTTTTGAAGATGCCTTAAGAATTGCTAGGGAAAAGAATAGAAAGATTCTCTATCAAGCCCAAGCTGGACAGCTAGCTTTGGGAGGCAATATCACAACTATGGAAGCTTCTCACATACCTCCAAATGTGCCTAATGCACCAGACCTCAATAGAGGTCAACAAGAAGATATGCTCCAACAAATAAACAATCTCACAAACCAGCTAGAGGGGTTGAGAGTAAATCTTGTGCAGGGTGTAAGGAGGCCTATTGAGGGAAATGGTGGGAATCGGCCACCAATGCGACGTCAAGCAAGGGAAATGTTGTGTTACAATTGTGGGAAAATTGGCCACGGCATGTATAATTGCCCTCATCCCAAAAGATATGACTACCCTGTCAGAGGTCCTCGACAACAAGTAAGTCCACCCCGTGCTAGAGCTCAAGCACAAGAGCAACCGCAACCTCAAATTTTGCAGCCACCTCGTGCTCAAGCTCAAGCCCCTGTTACTCAACCAAATGTGAGCATCATAAGGATGGAGGAGGTCCTCAAGGGCAGAAGCAACCAGGAAGAAATAGCTAAAGGGAAGATGAAGATAGATGAAGTGGCTACAATGCCTATCAAACGTGTGCGTGTCCAAGATGAAGTAGGTAAAGAAACAAGCAAGGATGCAAGCAATGAAGCAAGTACATCTCGGGCAACTAAAGATGAAGCCAAGAAGAGAAAGACCCGTACTAGGTCTCAAATTGACATCTCTGATTTCCCTATGGGATCTCGGACACAACCTTATGACTTGACAGCTGATGTGAGTTCTCAAGGACCAAAGATTACTTGGCCACAACTACTTCATATCTCCCCAAAGCTTCGACGACAATGGTCAAAAATGGTGAGCACGAGGGCAAAGCGAAGTAAGCTAGTAAGTGTAATCAAAGCATATGGTCTCAAGGATATAGTGCCTTTGGTGGAGGCTCAAATCAAGGGACAACGGATTCCAAAACCATACATTGACAGTGGAGCAGAGGTTTGTGTCATGACAGAAAAGCTAATGCATCAATTGGGTTTAGAGGTAATGGAATCATCAAACTTTAGGGCAAAAATGGCCAATAATGTCTCTGTCACTTGTGTGGGTGTAGTAAAAGCTTTGAGAGTTTCTGTTTTTGGAATCACTACAGAGGTTGATGCTTATGTGATGCCAGTAAAGGGAGAAGGATACCCCCTTATTTTAGGACGACCTTGGCTCATGGGTATAGGAGCTAGGCAAGATTGGGCAACAGGAGACTTGGAGTTGAGGCCTCGCATGGGTGGCCATAGTCGGAAGGTGGTTTATAACCTAAAGAATGGGCGACAAGAGAACCTTGAACTAGAGACGTCAGCTGATGAGTGGAGCTCAAGTGGATGCTCCTCATCCATGGACGAGGAAGAGAGTTCAAGTGAAGAGAGTGATAGCACTCTCGAAGTCATGGGCGTCACCATAAAGGAAACTACCTCATCAAAAGACAACCCAAGGATCCAAATGGAGAATGTGTGGGATGCCAGCCTAGAGGAGATGTTATCCAAGGATATAAAGGAAGAAGAAAAGGAGGGTTATGTAAATGTTCTCAAGAAGCATGCATCATTGTTTATTTCTGATTACACTCACATTACAGGTGTCACTGCAGTGAAGCATCATATCCATCTAAAAGAAGGGAGCAAGCCAGTAGTACAAAAACTAAGAAGATTAGGAGTTGTGCAACAAAATGCACTGTTGTCTGAGGTGAGGAGACTCTTAGAAGCAGGATTCATATACCCAGTAGAAGATTCAGAATGGGTCTCCCCAGTAGTGGTGAGGCCAAAGAAGAATGGTAAATGGTGAGTGTGCGTGGATTACAAGCCACTAAATGCTGCAACAAAGAGGGACCACTTCCCTCTCCCATTTCAAGATGAGATTCTAAATGAAGTAGCAGGCCATGAGAGATACACACTGTGTGATGGCTACTCTGGCTACTTTCAAATACGCATTGCAGAGGAGGACCAGAAAAAGACTACTTTCATCACACCATGGGGATGTTTTGCATTTCGAGTCATGCCTTTTGGTCTCACCAACGCTCCAGCCACCTTTCAACGATTCATGAACATGGTCTTCCAACCTTACTTTGGTAAGTCCATAAGGGTTTTCATAGATGACTTTTGTATTTACAGCTCCAAAAGTAGGCATCTCGGCAAGATTGATGAAGGATTTACTCGTCTAGCTAAGCTGGGTGGACAACTAAACAAGGACAAATGTCACATTGGGGAAAGCAAGGTTACACTATTAGGGCATGTAGTGTCCATTGATGGAATCGAGGTAGATCCTGAAAAGATAGAAACATTGCTAAATCTACCTTCCCCAACTTCCATCAAACAATTAATCTCCTTCTTGCAAAAGCTAAGATATTTGAGTAGATTCATACACTTACTCTCCCAAGTGATATTTCCTCTACAACAGCTGACTCGTCAAGAGACGCTTGTTTGGAGTGAAGAAAGTGAAGGGCATTTTAGAGAGATTAAAAAAATGTTAGGGTCACTCCCTGTAATCCTCCAACCTTGTTGGGAAGAAACATTCTTTGTAAACCCTAGTGTGGGAGAAGAAGCCATTGGTGCTGCCCTCCTACAAAAAGATCCAAAAACCTCCTTTATGAGGCCTGTGTATTTTGCTAGCCGCCTCATGGAAAACACAGAGAAGGCCTACACCCTAATGGAACAGCTAGTGTTAGCTCTCATGTTTGCGGTAACCAAATTTCGGCCATACTTGCTGCCAAAGAGGTTTGTAATTATCACTGTGGAGGATATGTTTGCCTATGCACTACAACATATGGAAATCTCTGACAAAATAGCAAAGTGGGTGGTGCGACTTCACGAGTTTGATTATACAATACAGGTTGAAAGAACAACTCGAGCATGCTTAGCCGACATTTTAACAAACAAGTGCTATGAAAAAGTTTGCCATTTGAAGAGAAAGGAACTTCCACCACCTCCAGCTGTAGAGGCTTTGGTCAATGCTTATAGCCTCTACTTTGATGGAGCAGACAAGAGAACCAAGGATAAGGCAGCTGTAGGCATCGTGGTCTTATCCCCATTGGGAGAGAGGATCCATGGTGAAGGGATCACTCTAGAAGATGTCCACTCCAACAATGAAGCAGAATATCATGCTCTAATTCATGGCCTTTGTTGGTGCCTCGATAATTCAATTAAGAGATTAAACGCTTTTGGTGACTCCATGCTTTTGGTAAGGCAAATGCAAGGTACATGGGCTTGCAAAAATGCCCGTCTCTCTACTAAAATGAGAGAAGCAAAAGCTCTTATGAGGAGATTTAGGGAGGCACAAGTACATCATGTACCAAGAGACCAGAACAAGGATGTAGACCACCTAGCATCATCAAAGTTAAACGAGTCAATAGTGGGAGCAGTGGCCATCAAACTTCCACTTCAGCAAGGCAAGGAGGACTTGGAAGATATTATGCACATTCTGGAGCAAGGAGAGGCTCCTAAACACTTGAATGCAGGGGAAAGGCGATGGTTAGCTAGGAAGGCTACCAGGTATCGCATAGTAAATGATGACTTGTATTGTCTTGGTAAGGATAGTGTGCTTAGGAGAGTTCCTTTGAAGAGTGAAATTGAAGAGATTTTAAAAGCTTGTCACGATGATATGTGTGGAGGAAACTTTGCACACGACGTCACTAGTAGAAAGGTTCTACAAGCTGGGTTTACTTGGCCAAGTCTTCATCGTGATGTCAAATATTGGTGTCAAACATGTGATGAATGTCAGAAAGCAGGACCACGACGGCTCATAGCTGAACCTCAGAACCCAATAAAGGTATATGGGCCCTTTGAGAAGTGGGGAATTGATGCCATAGGGCCTCTACCATGCACTCAGTTAGGTAAAGAGTACATCATCATGGGAGTAGACTACATGACTAGATGGGCTGAGGCTATGCCGACCAATAGAATTACTGCTAAGGATGTGAGTCAGTTCATCTTTGACCACATCTGTTGCCGGTTTGGCACCCCTCTTGAAATACTATCTGATAGGGGACCAGGGTTTAGAGCAGAGTTGGTAGGAGAACTCATGAAGAAGCTAAATATTCAGCATCAACACTCTACTCCTTTCTACCCTTAGTGCAATGGTTTGGTGGAAAAGGTAAATGGAATCATTTGCAAAATTCTCACCAAACAGGTACATGCCAGGCGCCAAGATTGGGACAAACACCTGAATGGAGCTCTATGGGCCTATAGAACCTCCTTCAAAACCACATTAGGGTACACACCCTTTCATTTGGTTTATGGAAAGGAGGCGCTTTTGCCCATTGAAGTGAAGTTAACAAGTCTTCGAATATTGGGTAGCCAGGTAGGCTCTCAAAAGGAGAAAGTACATCAAAGGATCATGGATCTAGAGAGGCTGCAATTGGATCGTGAAGAAGCCATCAACCACTATTCTCAAGAAGCAGAGAAGCGCAGAAAAAAGTTCAACAAAAAGCTAGCATCCAAAGACATCAACAAGGGATCTCTGGTGCTTCGATATGACAATCGCTTCGACACTCGTAAGGATGGAAAGTTTCTTTTGCGATGGGAAGGCCCGTTCTTGGTCACCAAAAAGTTCAAAAATGGCTCTTAAAGACTTCAAGACATTGATGGTAAAGTGCACAAGACCAGGACAAATGGATGGCGTCTAAAGCCTTATCACATCAGGATAAGGTCAGCTCAAGATCAAAGAAAGTAGGCTAGAGGCATAAATACCCCTAGCCAGGTTTGGAGGGGCTATGATCCGAGCCTATCACAAATTTTCGTTTATCATATTTTGTTGGTTTTCCTTGCTTCTAGAGGTTTACAATAAAAGAAAGAGTGAGAACAACCTCTTGGAAAAATTTAAAACAAATGATTTTTTCTTGACTAGTTCACCGGAGGTGAAAGGTAGAGGGAGAACCTAGTGGTAAAGGGAAGGGAAAATATGTAAATGTGAAAAGAAAAGATATGATGTGGTTGTGTAGCCATGCACCCATGATTCAAGGGTCATGAGTGGCTCATATCATCATGGCTTTGGAGCCATATGATGATTCAAACAAATGGGACCCAAGTGGAAGACTTGGTAAAGGAAGAAACCAGGCACATGATTTTGTTGAATTTTTAAAAAATACTTCCACTCCGATCCAAGACAAGTTTTCTTCATCAAAGTTGTAACTGACAAGCTGAAGATTCTGGCCATATTTTTTTTATAATTTTTGCATCTACGGTCTAGGAGATATGGCCAAAATGGTGGACGACAGTTTTTTCAACTATGGTGGAGACCACCCCCCTACCTTTACACACACACACCCTTCCTTTTCCACATTGAGACCTTCTTTAAAATCAGCTATTAGTCTTCTCACCCTCCTCTCCTTCCTCCTCTCTCTCAAGCTCAAAAACCCATCAAAGTTCCTCTTCTTATCACCTCTCAAGTCATACTTAATCTTGTTGTAATTCATAAGTTCTCATTCAACCCCTTTCTATTATTACTAGATATGTATTGATTTTATGTAGATTCTTTACATTTTAAAATAAGGAAGCTTTTGGACTCAAGCTATGGAGGAAGGAGTGAAGACAACACAAGTGATGATGGAGCTAATTGGTCAACAAATCACTTGGAAGGAGCTTCTTCATTGGTTGAATGTCCCTAATCAAGCTTCATTTGTACAAATTACACTTGGATCTTAACCTCACTCCTAATCACTCTCATTCCTATATAAAGGGCCTTCCCCTTTGTAATTTCAAGCCTCCCTAAGCCCCATTGAGCCTTTGTATCACTCACCATGAGCCCATAGGCTCATTCATTCACTCTATTCTTGCACATCCTAGAGTGCAAATTGTTTCATGCTAGTAACCTCTCCTCCTCTTACTTATGTTAATTAAGAGAAATGTTTTACATGCGTGTGAGAGTGCGTGATGTGATCTTGGCTAATCCTTGAGTGATTGTTTGGTAATCTATATGCTATTTGTGTTGGGAGTGTTTTAAGTCATCCATTCCTTGTACACACATTACGGTTAATGCTTCATTCATAGTGATCTCTCTCTCTCTCTCTCTCGCTCTCTCTCTCTCTCTCTCTCTCTCTCTCTCTCTCTCTCTCTCTCTCTCTCTTTGTGTAGCGGTCCTAGTCCACGCTTCCAAGACTAGGTGGTGCCCTCATCTCATTTCCCTTGTGGCGCAATGGAGTTTGTTTTGGTGTAGAGGCCGCCATTCCAAATTTCCTTCGTCAATGTCAAGAAGTGAACCTTAAAAAGAAAACACACTAGCTCCACAACCTAACCAACACTCAAAGATCAAAGAAAAGTTTTCTATGTCCTTTCTCATAGCTCTAGGTCAACACACCAATTTGGCACTCGAACATACTCGAAATGCAACAAAACTTTAGGAGGAGGTCCAGGACACCTAGGGGCACTATCCTAGCAAGTTTGGTCACAATTCGACAAGGTACCAAAATCACGATCCGTCATGAAAAAGGTCCTAAAAACTGCAATAAAACTATCCAAAAAGGTCTCCCAATGGTCTAAGAACACTCTCCTATGGTCAAAACGACTAAAAATAGTAATTGAAGAACTCAAATTTGCAAATTAGGCTCACAGACACGTAGTCGCAAACCACATCAAATTGACAATGCTTACACTTAATTGAAAGAGCAAAGAGAGAACACAATGATAGTTTTGGATTTGAAAATGGATTACCCAATCATTAGTTGTGACGATTACAAGTTGGAGCAACTCGTAGCTTGAGCTTACGTACAACAGAGCTCTTTCTTCTTCTAAAAATAAGCCTTCTTTCACATTAAAGTTATTGACCATTATACCTAGGGCATTCTAAATGGCCAGTGGTGGACGACTCACATGGACCTTTACAAATATCATGATAGCATTATAATTCAGGGAATTGATCCACTACCATGGAATCAGGATTTACACAGAGTATTCCTACACTAGCTCCGCAAAATAATAGACTACAAATGTGGTGTCCGGCTACGTTGGTGCAACCAAAGTTGGTCCAAGCTAGGAAGTGGTCTATTCCAAGCACAGGGTGCAGGCAAGTGCAGTGTAGAAGGATAGGGCAGGTGCTAAGGACCTGGGCAGCCAAAGGATAGCGGAAGTATATGTTTAAGACGGTTTTTAAGGCCAAAAGTGTTGCGGGATGGTCCAGATGGGATGGCAAATAAAGGTGTCCACAATGCCAAGTCATTGTTTTGGAATGTAGTGTTCAGTGTGCTCTAGAAGCAGGTCTAGAAGGCTCATCAAACCGAGCCCCGGTGCTCAAGATATTGAAGTTTAAAGGTAGAGCGTATAGCAAATCCCCAACAGGTAGGGCAGTTGGGGACATGTGGCCCAGATAGGTGTCCGTGGATGGATGTATAGATCTCGAGTTACGGAACATGCTTGTCTTCTTGGATTGCAGATTAGAGCTCTGGTTAGCAAGATATAAGTAGTTGAAGATTTTCCAAGGGTCGGGTCTGAGCCCACTTGACCGCATTGGAGGATGTACCATCTAGCGTTTTTTAGGCCTTGACAGGGTTCAAGCAGGTAGAGCAGCCCAAGTGAAGTTAGCAGGAAGTCACGGTCCATGATTGTGAGGCCGGAGCACCGCATTATGGCCTGCGAAAAAAGGGAGCATTTGGCAGGGGAGTGCATATAATAATTTTCTCGTTTTTTGGCGGCCTCAGATAATGAGCTCAGACATGTCCGAAGGTAATGAGACGTGCACAGTTCAGGGCACACTTAGTAAGGATCCGACGTGGCTTGGAGGTCTGAGATGCCGACCATCGAATGGTACATGGGATCACGGCGAAGGTGTGCCCAAAGAAAAGTATTGTATGAAGGTGTTTCTTTAACGATTCGCAATGCATGGAGGGTCAGTGGCCCACGGGCCGCCACGTGGCCGACATAAACCCCATATGCAAGAGATGGAATGTAGCTGACAAGCTATATAAGTAGGGGCATGTACCCCTCTTGGTAGTGTGTGGAGCGAGGAAGCTCCTTGGAGCAGATGGTGATGGCAGCCCTATCGGGCGCGGTGTCTTGGCGACGTACTGTATAGAGGGGGCTGTAGCGACATTTTGGCCAGCAGCGGCGGCAGAGGTGGCGCGCGCCCGCGAGTGGGAAGTGATGTGGCCAATTGATGACGTGGCAAAGCAGAAAGGGTTGGTCCCACGGCCCACTTAGGCTCCAAGTTTTTCAAGACTGCAAGGGAAAAAAGGGAGGGCAATAGAGACATAGCCATTGTCTCCCCCTAGCACAAAAGGGGCACATCCCGTGATGGAGTAAAGCACCCCGACGCAGTCAAAGGCAAGGAGGGGTGGCCCGCAGATAGTGAGCATAGAGAGAGAGAGAGAGAGAGAGAGAGAGAGAGAGAGAGAGAGAGAGAGAGAGAGAGAGTCCGAGAGTTGCTAGAAGTACAAGTGCAAAGGGGTGGGCCTACTTCAAGGCAAGGCCAGGCAAAGGCCGGGACCAAAGAGAAGGAGAGGAGAGAAGAGAGAGAGAGAGAGGAGGCTGGAAGGAGCCAGCCCAAAATAGGAAAATGAGGAGAGAGAAAAGAAGAGAGAAGTGACAGGAGAAATTGGATAGAGAGGGTCAAAGTTAGGCCAATGGTGCAGTAAAATATAACCCACCCAAAGAGGGAAAAATGGAGAAAATAAAAAGTAAAAAGAAGCCTAGGGGGCAATAGCAACATCGCTATTGTACCCCCCCCCAAGTGAAAAAGAGAGAATGATTGAGCAGATGAAGCAAGGTGGGCCCCCTTTCCAAAGATACCAAATTAGGGTACCAGATGGACCAATGAGAGGGTAATTTCCCAAATTGAAACCCCCCCTATAAAAGTCAAAATTTAATCAAATTAGGGATTTTTCCTGGGCTTTTGAGGGTGGTTTGAAGCTTGCAAAGTGGAGCTCTTTCACAGAGGAGTGTGCCTTTCAAATCCCTTTGTATTTTCTTGTGAAAATGGCCATGGTGATGGCATTGTAAGCCTGTGTACGTGCTTTGTGAATTGCAATCGAGCCACTGTTTTCCCATCTTGTGGTTGTTTCCCCTTCCCCCCTTTTCTTTCTCCTGCTCTGGTGTTTTTCCTCGGTCCCGGCAGCATGGACGTGTGTGCCCCCCCTGACCGAGGGTGTTTTGTGTGAGAGGGTGAGATTGAGTGGCTGTGAGCGTGTGTAAGGGTAGAGACAGACTGTGGCAGTAGGTGTACGCCGTGTGGTGGATTTGTGGAGTGTGTGAGCAGTAAGCCTGTGTACGTGCTTTGTGAATTGCAATCGAGCCACTGTTTCCCCATCTTGTGGTTGTTTCCCCTTCCCCCCTTTTCTTTCTCCTGCTCTGGTGTTTTTCCTCGGTCCCGGCAGCATGGACGTGTGTGCCCCCCCTGACCGAGGGTGTTTTGTGTGAGAGGGTGAGATTGAGTGGCTGTGAGCGTGTGTAAGGGTGGAGACAGACTGTGGCAATAGGTGTACGACATGTGGTGGATTTGTGGAGTGTGTGAGCAGTATAAATTGGGCAGGTGGTGGTCTGTCGGTGTGTAGTGTTTTTTTGAAGGTGTTTTCCGAGAGGATAGGGGTGTTGTGGATACCCTGAGCTATAGAGAGGCCCTTGTGTTTGTGCCGGGTGTGTTCCCCCATTCCCACTCTCAAACGTGTCCGACCCCACTGAGGAATACACTGATGCTCCTAGTTGAAGTCAAAGCGGTGATTTCGGTGATGCCAAAGGTGCGGCCTTTGAAGAGCAAGTTCTCCTAGTGATGGCTTGGATGGGATTTCCCATTTTCACTGGGGTTGAAGAGGCGGAAACCTGGATTCAAGATTATTCGTGTTGCAAAGCGGTCTATCGAGAGAAGATGGTGTGGAACAGGTGTTCCTGCTCCTGGTTCGTGGAAAACCAAGGCTATTGTTTGATGGCCTTGGTAATGAAGAAAAGGTAGATTGTGAAGCCCTAGAGGCGGCTTTTCGTAGTAGATTTGTTGCGGATGCATAGCTGGATGAAGTAAAGTGCAAACTGGACGGATTGAAGCAAAGCTTGGAAGGTGATTTTCAAAGCGTTTGAGTGGGAGTTAGAAGTGCTTCTGATATCCGACTTTCAAAAATCAAAGAGAAAAAAATAAAATAAAAAATTTTACCCCCCTCCCACTCTCATTACCCCCCCGTAGCTTACTCCCCCCCCCCACCGACGGGCATTGGATAAAATAACACCCTCTCTCTCATTTTCCCTACATACCCCTTCCTAATATCTCTCTCTTACAATTTACCCTCCCCGGCCAGGCGCAAACTTTGAAAAAAAACCCCGACCCTCTCTCGTGCTCCCTCGGTGTGAGCCGCATGGAAACCCCCCTTACATTCTTACACTCACTCTTTACATCCCCCCCGCTCTCCGTATTCTTACACTCACCCTTTACATCCCCCCCCCCCCCCCCTCCCCCCCCCCCCACCCCACCCCCCCACCCCCCCCCCCCCCCCCCCCCCCCCCCCCCCCCCCCCCCCCCCCCCCCCCAACTCTCATTACTCTCCCCTTGGCCCGCTAATATTCCCTCCCCGACCCCTCCTCCCTCTTCCCCACCCGCTCACCCCCACCCTCCCTCGGCCTCATTCCCATCCCCTCGGCATCATCCCCCCCCCTCTTGGCCCGCTGATATATTCCCTCACTCGCACCCATTGACTTGTTTCGCTCCCCTCGTCCTCAAGCTCCCATGCAGGACAGTAGAACCCCCCCCTCTCTCTCTCACCCACACATCTGCCCTACCCCACTCCAAAGCCTCACCCCTCCCTCTCCCTCACTCCACTCTCTTCTCTCTCTCTCTCTCTCTCTCTCTCTCTCTCTCTCTCCTCTCTTCTCTCTCTCTCTCTCTCTCTCTCTCTCTCTCTCTTTTCTCTCTCTTACCATACACACACACCACACACCATCACCCCACCCCCCTCTCCCTTTGGCGCTGTGGGCTCAGACCCCAGGACACCCTCTCTCCCACCCAGGCGCTCACGCACCGCAGCACACACACCACGACCACTCTCTATTCCCCTACCCATTTCCCCCCCCCCCCCCCCCCCCCCCCCCCCCCCCCCCCCCCCCCCCCCCCCCCCCCCCCCACCCCCCCCCCCCCCCCCCCCCCCCCCCCCCCCCCCTCCGCCTCGCGCAGTAGAAAGCAAGCCGTCGCCATCCGCCATCAACAGAAAAAAAAAAACAAAACAAAAAAACATATATATATATATTGTATATATATAAGGCCCTTCCCACACACGTTTTCTTGCACACACACATACCTATACATACACATGCACCCGCCCGCATGCACGAATACATACACATACACACACACACACACACACACACACACACATATACGCACCGCACCACTAATAGAAAGGAGGAAAAACGACTACGACATCGGCAAATAAAGAAGAAGGATCCAAAGCACGCGCCGCCAACAACAAAAAGAGAAAATGCATCGAAGGCATGCCCTGGCCGAATCCGAAAATAAGTACGCTTGACATCGACGCACCGATAGCACACCATTCGCCGGCAACACGCAACCACGATGCCATTCCAGTAATTTATAGGTTATTTTCATCATTATCTTCAGTTTTCATCCGAGCCATTGTAAATTTCCATTTTTTTGTAAATATCCTCTCTCTAGGTGATGGTCACAAAGGCCCACCTAGAGATTCCCATCTTTTAATAACCTCCCAAAACAAAGCAAGGGTCAACCATACCAAGCCCACCACTTGCTTTGTCTCCCCGATTAAGCTTACCCTAACCACACTGGGATTACCATAATCCAAGCAGCCAACACCTATAAATTGGCACTAAGAGATCACGTGGGGGGGGGGGGGGGGGGGGGGGGGGGGGGGGCAATTCATGAGGAGCCAAGCATTTCGTTAGAGTGTAGTGGGAAGGATTGGCATTATCACCATCACGGGGAGGGGGCTTGTGTGTTGGGTTTGCCTTGGGAATTACACCATGCGAAGGGAACCACATCCATCTTTCGACTCCAATGGTCGACACACACATGTATGCACGCTCTTGGTAGTAAGTATTCACCATCATTGAGTCATCTTAGAGAACACACCAAGTAGGTTTCTCCAACTCCTCTTCCTACCTCTCTACCACCACGGCATGCCACTTTGTAAATATTGCAGAAATAATTCACCCTCACAACCCCGAGGGTTTTCATCATTTGCAAAATATCTCCCTCTCTCTCTCTTTCTCTCTCTTTCTCTCTCTCTCTCTCTCTCTCTCTCTCTCTCTCTCGGTGTGTAAGTTTGCGGTGTTCATATCATCGTGGTTTTGCGTCCTAGCCGCTCAAAGCTATGTGGTGCCCCTTGTTTTCTTTACCGTGGCACGCTTGAGGCGCGCCATTCGGCCCCCGGTGTTTTAGAGACCGTCAGGGTTCGGGGTCCGCTTTGCGTCCGTAATTTGGTGCCCCCACTGAGGAGGGCTTTTCTAAGACCCTTCAGTTTACAATGCTGAAAGTGACGCCCACTATCAATCATGGACGAGTGGCTGAAGGAATTTTCTAACTAGAGGACGGAAGAAGAGGAGATGAAGGAGTCACTAGCCGCCTTCATTGAGGTGCTACTGCCAGGCTGCAGTTTCATCAACATTCAAGAGGTAAATTCTCCATCTTGTGTCGCTCGTTCTAACTATAAATCGAAAGCATCAGGTGGGAGATTGGTGAAGTTCTATCATTGTTGTCAACCAAGGCACACTGACAATGAGTGCCAGCAACGAAGGCAGCAAAAGGCCTGAAGTCATCTAGATCGACATTCATCACGAAGAAATCATTCACATCAAGGAAGGGAAGCAAACGGTGAGACCTCTTTTCCCTAAAGAAGCTGCAGTCAAAGATATAACTCCAAAGTGGCCTAAAGGGGATGCTCGAGCCAAAGGCAAGGAGAAGATAAGCCAGTCTGGAAACACATGACTCCGAAGGGAGAAGCATTTAGCCAAGCAAGTGCTTCAAGCTCAGAAAGCCGGGTTGTACCCACTTTGTCAAGGAAGAAGTCATCGGAAGCTAAGCGGTGGGAGGTTGCCTACCGATTTGCACGACGCATGCGAGTGCTACCAATCCACTTCGACAATCCAGAAGAAGAAGTGGTAAGAAGATTCCCATGTCCTAGAGAAGAGTGGTTCAGCTACTGCTCTCCTTGTTTTGGGAAACGAGTGGAGGACCTTCCTCCTCTCCCTTTACAACTTATCCTGAAGAAGCTCTCTACCACGGGAGAAACCCAGTGGGCTGGAGACGACGAGCTGGAGCTGAATGGAGTAGAATTCATGCAACACGCCGATTATGGAAATTACCAGCAATTGCTATTAGCCAAAAGTCTAGGAGTGGTCAAACACGTCACCATCACTCCGTACGTGCTGAGCAACGAAGGAAAGGTAGAGCCCATGAAAGGTGACGACCTCTTGTGGATGTGCCGACTCATCAACACTGGTAAGAGTATAAGTAAGTATTCCACCCTCTGTGCATGATGGAAAATGAGCCGACAGCATTCCCATTCAAATTCGTGCAGCATATGCATGTGAATATCTCTGTAGATAGGAAAGTCTTCTACCAACATAAGATCGTATACCTATTCGGTGCAGCGGTACTAGGAGAAATTCTCAATTCCCCGAACCCTATTATTCTCCCCATATTAGATTACCATCATTCCTTTAATGTCTCTATTTTTATCCTGTTTTAACCTATCCATCCACCCTTGTAAAAAGCCGCTATGAGCCGCTATTGTTGATGTTTTAAAAAAAAAAAATAGAGGTTTGTAATTTCCTTAGTCACCACCATGGCAAGCGTTTCTTTCCCCACGTTCAGTGGAAAGAAGGGAGAGGATCTCACCACCGACTTTTTGGATGATTTTGACATTGCTTGTGTCGTCTCCAACAAAGATGCTGACGTTTCATGACTTAGAATTTTTCCTCTACTGATGAAAGAAGAGGCCAAGTCCTGGTATAATGCATTGCTTTAGGCTACCAAGAATGCATGGATATGTTAAGGCCTACTTTTGTAAAGAGGTTTGGTGGAGGCACAACCTCGGAGAAGCTATGGCAGCTACTGACAGAATTAAAACAGTTAGGCCTGCTGAAGTATGCCACCTACGAGTAAAATTTTGTGGACTTATGGGAGAGATGGTTGCCACACTAGAGAAAGGCGAAGGAGCGCCTAATTTCGTAAAGAAGGACCATTTCATTGCTTTTCTATGGTCGCCGCTTAGAGAGAAGGTGAAGGGAAGGTTTCCTGCAACATATGAGTTGGCAATTGAAGTAGCCCGCCTTAAAGACAAGAAGCTGCGCATGCAAGCAAGAGTAAACAAGTTAGAGGAAATAAGCTCGGCCCGACTAACCCCAGTGGCTGCAACAACCAATCATAGAGTCCAACCACAGGAGGAATCAGAAGAACAACAAGACATGTTGAGTCGCATCACCACCCAACTAGAGAGTTTAGTTGTGCATCTGGTGCAGCAAGGGCATGCATCTGGTAGAAACCCAGAACAAGGAAGGGGACAACGAAGGCAGAACCCAGAGTACCGTTGTTACAACTACGGGGAAGATGGCCATGGAATGTACTACTACCCACACCCGAGGAGGTAGAATTTCAATAGAGGGGGGAGACAGAATCACATCTCTCCGCCAAGAGTAAGACCACCACCACCTAGGAAGCCAGGACCAATCCCACCGGTCCAAATCCTTCGACCACCTGTACAACAGCAACCACCACCCCAACCTCTCATTCTGCCACTACCCCCACCACCTGCTGTGAGCCAAGCGGTGAGTGTTATTATCTTGGAGGCTAAAGGGAAGGCGAAGGTAGAAGAATCAGCTCGAGAGACGCACAAAGGAAAAGCGAATGTAGAAGAAGTGGATGCTATGGGAGTGAAGCGTGCGAGGAGGCATCTCAAAGAGAAGAGAAGATGAAAGGGAAGGCCGATCTAGTAAGCAAGCAACTAAAGCGCGGTGAAAGATAGACATCGTGGACTTCTCACTAGGTGAGTATGCACAACCCTATGACTTAGTTCAGGATGTGTTAATGCAGGGCCCGAAGATAACTTGGCCCCAATTACTCCACCTTGCACCCAGAATGAGGAGGCAATGGATGAAAATGGTAAGTACCAAGAAATCAAGACCACGGATAGCTAGGGCTATCTCTGGGAGAGATCTCGACGACATCCTGCCAACCATGGAAGCTCACATCAAAGGGAAACAGATTTCAAACGTCTACATAGATAGTGGCGTGCAAATATGCGTCATGAGTGAAAAGATGATGCACCATCTAGGTCTAGAGGTAAGTAGGCCGGCACCCTGCCGAGCCAAGATGGAAAAAATGTAAGAGTGAAATGCGTAGTCATTGTAAATGCGGTCAAAGTAAAAGCATTCAATATAGAAGTGGAGGTAGACATCTTCGTCATGCCGTACAAAGGGGAGGGCTAACTCATCATTCTTGGAAGGCCTTGGCTTATGGCTATGGAAGCTAAACAAGACTGGAGCACCGGGATGATCCAGATGAAGGATGCTAAAGGTAAGTCCATATTCTACGACATGAGGATTGGAAAGCAGCGCAACATGATCTTGGAGGCTTCAGAAGACGAGTCCACCAACGACTACTTGTCTAGCTCAGGAGAAGAGACGACTACCACCGACGGAAGCGATAGTAGCATCGAAGTAATGGGAGTCATTCTTAACACTAGGTTGGTAATGGGACACTTTTATGTCGTGGGACACTTTTATGTCCTGTTTAGTGACCATTTTCCTTGAATTATGTCAAGAGTTTCAAAATGGATTTTGAGGTGCTATTTGTCTATAAAGTTGTCTCATGAGTTGAAAAAAACTCGACATTTTTTTGGAATATCAATTCCATCTTTAACCTTGTCCTTGCACAACATTTCACAACCTAAACTGTGTGAAAAAACGGGTCCTGTTTTTGGCTTTTTTCAACTTTTTGCAACTATACCACTCCAGAATCATGTTTGTGAGGTCTATAATGCTAGAGAACTATCTTTAGTAGTCCTCAACATGTCCTGATGCTTCTAGGGAGAAATAAATGTTAAAGTTGTAAGTTATGACCAAATTACAAAAATTATCAAATCATGTTTTTTAGCCAATTTTAGCTCTTCTATGATTTTTTTGGTGGCTTTCATGATATCCAAATGCAGTTTTGATTTTCTATGTCGCATATTGTAACATAAAGCTATTATTACTTGAGTTTTGGGGCACCTAATACCCTATTTTGCATAGTAGACAACGATGGTTGATTTTTTCAATTACAGAAGAAAACGAAACATTCTATTAGATCAAGTATAGCTTTTTCAATATTGTTAGTTTCTTGTGACAACTACATGCATTTTGTAGGTAGTAACCATATCTAGTCATAAGGATCAAATTTGGCTAGATATTGAATAGTTTCTATGGGATTCTACAACTCATAATGTTGAACCCAGTTTTTTCATGTTTGTTGTATTTAGCACTTCATCTTTGTCCCCAAGATTGCCCTTGGTAAGAGATGTATTATTCTTTTGACATGCTCCATGGATCCTTATGAACCTAAAGGACAATAGGGAACTAAGAAAACATGCATATATTATTTGTATTGAGCGTGGCTATAGAAACTTTGATGATAGGTTTGAAGAATGGTAAAAATTCAACCTTTTTTGTACCTATTTCTTTTGGCAAAACAAAAAATAGTGAGTGAGAAGCAAGCATATGTTCTGATCACTAACCCATTGAAGTTAACTAGGGAATTTATCTCAAGTCCTATAAAAATTCCTAATCTTATTTTTATGCAACAAAACGTAAGAAATGACTGTTTTGAGGAAAATGTACTAGTCTGTCAACTTTGGAGGCTTGGTGTGACCAAAAGATGAGAAATTTTACAAGTTTCTTATTTTTTCCATGTATAGTAGGCCTTGAACTATAACCTCATGAAAGGATTTTACAAAATGAGTGGATCTACTATGGTTTTGGAGGTTTTTTTCAAAACCCTGAAAGGACACTTTTATGTCTTGTTAGGTTACCAACCTAGTGTTAAAGACCCAAACAGATTAACACAATCTGAAGCAACCTTGACAAACCAAGAGGGATCATCAGGTATGCAGTCCTTGGAGGATGCAGGTAAGCTACAAAGAATTCTCTGGAATGATTTAACCAATGAAGAAAGGAAGGAGTACGTCTCCATGTTAGGTAACTTCACTACTTTGTTCATTGATGGCTATGATAAGATCACAGGAATTACAGTAGTACAACACCACATAAAGCTCAAGGAAGGCCGTAAACCAGTAGTACAAAATCTCAGAAGACTTGGAGTATTCCAACAAGAGGCATTTCTTAAAGAAGTGAGAAGTTTGCTACAAATAGGTTTCATCTATCCTGCCGAACGAAGACTCAAAATGGGTCTCCCCAGTAGTAGTCACACAAAAAAAAATGGTAAGTGGAGAGTCTGTGTGGATTATAAACCTCTCAATGCAGCCACGAAGAGGAACCACTTTCCCCTCCCATTCCAGGATGAAATACTGAATGAAGTGGTAGGTCACGAGCGATACACAGTATGCGAGGGCTACTCAGGATACTTCCAGATTAGCATTGCGGAGGAGGATAAGAAGAAGACAACCTTCATCACACCTTGGGGATGTTTTGCCTACAGAGTGATTCCGTTTGGCCTCACTAACACCCCAGCCACGTTTCAATGCTATGTGACTTTTGTTTTCCAACCCTACTTTGGAACATTAATACGGGTTTTCATACATGATTTTTGCATTTATAGCTCACGAGCCCTTCATTTAAGCAAAGTCTTTGATGGCTTAACCAAGCGGCAAACCTTGGGTGGCCAACTCAACGTGGATAAGTGTAACATTGGTGAGAGCAAAGTCACTCTCCTTGGTCATGTAATTTCAGCAAAAGGAATCGAGGCTGACCCTAGCAAGATTCAGGCTCTGGTATCTTTATCATCACCCACCACCACCAAGCAGCTAGTTTCTTTCCTTCAAAAGGTAAGATACTTAAGCACGTTCATTCACTTGTTATCTCAAGTGGTCCTTCCCCTACAACAACTCACCCAGAGGGATGTCTTCTCATGGAGTGAAGAGAACGAGCAACAGTTTATTGAGGTGAAGCAAATCCTAGCTAAGCTTCCCACTATTTCACCTCCTAAGTGGGACGAGCCATTTTATGTGAACCCTAGTGTGGGAAATGATACACTAGGAGCAGTGCTAATGCAAAAGGATCCCAAAACTTCTTTCATGCGCCCTATTTACTTCTCTAGTCGGGTCATGACCCCATCAAGAAAAGGATTTACTGAAGTAGAACACATGGTTCTGGCACTAATGTTTGCTACCACAAAGTTCCGCTCCTATCTCCTTCCTAGACCCTTTGTAATCCTGACAATGGAGGAGGTTTTCCCATATGTAATGCGACACATGGATATCTCATCTAGGATCTCAAAGTGGTTAATTAGACTACAAGAGTTTGACTACACCATGCAAGTAGAAAACTCGGCCAGGGCTAGTTTAGCGGGAATTCTCACTCATCGCCATTATGAGAAGAAGCTCAAGGTCAACACGGAAGCAAAGGAAGGAACACCAGTGATTGAAAGTCCTGAGCTAGAGAGAGCTCACTCTCTTTTCTTTGACGGGGCATGCAAGAGAACAATGGATCAGTCTACAGCAGGCATGGTCATTTTCAATGAACAACAAGAAAGAGTATTCTCCATGGGGCAGTTATTACACTCCCCCTCCAACAATGAAGCAGAATATGCAGCCCTAATCCTTGGGTTGGAACAATGTATTTCACAAAGAATTCAGTGCCTAAATGTGTTCGGCGACTCTTTGCTTTTGATAAGGCAGATAAATGGCACTTGGGAGTGCAAAAATCAGGTTTTACTTGGTCAACTTTGCCAAGTTAAGGACCTTCTAAATAAGTCTGAAGCAGTGAAACTCTTCCATGTCCCCAGAGCAGAAAATCAAGAGGCAGATGCACTAGCTAAAGAAAGAATACAAGACGTTCCTGTAGGAGCAATCAAATTAAAACTACCCCTCTTCCAAGGTAGTGATGCTATGCCTGATATCATCAGTTTTCTAGATACAGGAGAATGTCCAGAAGGACACACCAAAGGCCAAAAAAAATGGCTGGTAAGGAAGGCTACTAGGTACCGCCTTATAGACGACCACTTGTATTGTAAGGGCAAAGATCAAATTCTCAGGCGGGTAGCAACCTCTAGTGAAATCATAGAGGTAATTTCAAGTTGTCATGACGGCGTCTGCGACGGTCATTTTGCTCTAGATATCACCAGTAGAAAGATTCTACAGGCAGGATTCTTTTGGCCTAGTTTGAACAGGGATGTACACCATTGGTGTAAAACATGTAAGGCTTGTCAAGTGGCCGGTGATCGCACGTTAACCTACGAGCCACAAACCCCTATCATTTCATATGGTCCTTTTGAGAAATGGGGAATAGATGCAATCGGTCCTTTACCAAGGGCCCAATCAGGTAAACTGTACATCATAGTGGGTATAGACTACATGAATCGATGGATAGAAGCAACGGCCAACACCCGCATTACAGCCCAAGAGGCGGTAAAGTTCATTTTTGAGCATATCGTTTGCCGTTTTGGCACTCCTCTTGAGATAATATCAGATAGAGGACTAGGATTTAGAGGTGATCTAGTGGGAGAACTGATGAAAAAGTTAGGCATCACAAGTCGGCATTCCATACCATACTACCCACAATGCAATGGTCTGGTAGATAAGGTAAATGGAATGATTTGCAAAATCATCACAAAACAGTGAACAACCACACAAGGGACGGGGATAAACATCTCATGGCAGCTCTTTGGGCCTACAGAACAACGTTCCGAACATCACTAGCTTTCACTCCTTTCCATCTAGTTTATGGGAAGGAGGCAATTCTACCCATTGAGGTACAAATAGCCAACTTACGAGTCTTGGCTAGCCAGACACATCGTCCAATTGTAAACCTCCGAAACCACATCTTGGATCTGGACAGACTCCAACTCGATAGGGAAGAAGCAATCAATCACTATGCGGCACAGGTGGAACGACGCTGGCTCACTTTCAATCAAGCGCTTAAAGAAAAAGGAATGGGAAAAGGCATCTTAGTTCTGCGATACGACAACAGATTTGACACTAGGAAGGATAAGAAATTTCAACCCAGATGGGAAGGGCCATTCATCATCAAGAAACTCTATGACAATGGCAGATATAAGCTGATGGAAGCAGATGGGAAGGGCCATTCATCATCAAGAAACGCTATGACAACGGCAGCTATAAGCTGATGGAAGCAGATGGGAGAATTCACAAGACTAAGGTCAATGGATGGAGACTGAAAAGGTATTTTCTTAGGTTTGACCCAGAATTCGTGCTAGAAATTCCAGAAGAGGGAGAACCCTCTAACTCTACAGCTGAAGAAGCAGAAGAAAGGCTAGAAGCATGAATGCCTCTAGCCAAAGGGAGAGGGCTAATGATAGTCGACTTTCAAAAACCAAAGAAAAAAAAAAGAAAAAACTTATTTTTACGCCTCTCCCACTCTCATTACCCCCCCTAAGCTTATTCCCCCCCCCCCCCCCCGCGACGGGCATTGGATAAAATAACACCCTCTCTCTCTCTCTGTCTCTCATTTTCCCTACATACCCCTTCCTAATATCTCTCTCTTCCAATTTACCCTCCCTGGATAGGCGAAAAATTTGAAGAAACCCCCCGACCCCTCTCTCGTGCTCCCTCGGTGTGAGCCGCATGGAACCCCCCCCCCCCCCCCCCACCACTCTCATTACTCTCCCCTTGGCCCACTAATATTCCCTCCCCAACCCCTCCTCCCTCTTCCCCACCTGCTCACCTCACCCTCCCCTCGGCCTCATCCCCCCCCCCCCTCTTGGCCTGCTGATATATTTCCTCACTCCCACCCATTGACTTGTTCCCCTCCCCTCCTCCTCAAGCTCCCATGCAAGACAGTAGAACCCCCCCCTCTCTCTCTCTCACCCACACATCTCCCCTATCCCACTCCAAAGCCTCACCCTTCCCTCTCCCTCACACACTCTCTCTCTCTTATCCACACACCTCACCCCTCCCTCTCCCTCACAATCTCTCTCTCAGCTCAGCGCGGAACACCACCTCCCTCTCCTACTCGGGTGTTCAGGCCATGCACACAGAAATCCTATCTCTCTCTCCTTCTCACGGGCAAAAGAAAAAGAGCCTCTCTCTCTCTCTCTCTCTCTCTCTCTCTCTCTCTCTCTCTCTCTCTAACCATACACACACACACACCATCACCCCACCCCCCCCTCTCCCTTTGGTGCTGTGCGCTCAGTCCGTAGGACTGCCCTCTCTCCCACCCGGGCGCTCACACACCGCAGCACACACTCCATACACACACACACACACACACAATAAACACACACAGACCGCACACACACTCTCTCTACCCCTACCCCATTCCCCCCCCCCCCCTTTGTCTCGTGCAGTAGAAAGCAGGCCGCCGGCCATCCGCCATTAACAGAAAAAACAAAAAACAAAAAACTATATATATATATATATATTATATGTATATAAGGCCCTTCCCACGTACGTTTTTTTGCGCACACACATACCTATACATACACACACACCCACCCGCATGCACGAATACATACACACACACGTATATACGCACCGCACCACAAATACAAAGGAGAAAATGACTACGACATCGACAAATAAAGAAGAAGGATCATAAGCACACGCCGCCAACAACAAAAAGAGAAAATGCGACGAAGGCATGCCCTGGCTGACTCCGAAAAGAAGTACGCTCGACATCGACAACACGCAACCACAACGCAACACGCAACCACAACGCCATTCTAGTAATTTATAGGTTATTTTCATCATTATCTTCAGTTTTCATCTTTGTTCCATAGTTGCTACTTCCATTTTCTTTTGGACAATTTAGAGTACTTCCTCTTCTTGAGAGGTCCATGTCATCTGAAAGATTTCATGCAATTTGAGAAGTTATTTCTCATTATCTCACTCTTTTTTACAAGAGTCAATTCAAAACCTTTATCTATACAAGGACAAAAAACGCGCTCTGATACCACTTGTGAAGGCCATGCCCGAGGATCACCGGCTGTACCATCTCCAAATGGATACGCCGTGATCTCTCACACCTCTCTCGCTTGAGATCGATACCAAGACCGGACTCCTCCTGCTCTTTGATGCCAACTCAAGGGGGTGATAACATTCACTTTCTCTCATATGTATCCTTTAGTCTGAAGCACCTTTGCGTACCGGTCCCACTTTCCAATCGAAGTCATCAGACTAACTTTGAACTCAACCTTCGAGGGCTAACTAGTGGGAGTTTCCTAATTCACCCTTGGTTCAAGGTCACTGATGATTTTTTCTCGGTTATGACCGACAACAACCGTCAATGCATTCCCCTAATATGAGTGTATTATAATTTACACGAATCCCTCGATCCCAAGTTTTTACCCTGTTTCATAGATTAGAAACCCTTTTCCCTGCTCTTGACTTAATCACTACAACAACATAAAATTGGGTTCAACTTTTCGGCCAACAATTAACCCTCCGAAATCTGCCCATCCACCGAACTGTTTGATAAATGCACCTTCCCAAGATCATAATACAATGATACTATAAGACATTATTCCAATCATGTCGAACCAAGAATACATTTTAAGAATTTGAAAGCAGCATGCAAACTATTGCATACCCTTACAAATATGCATTTATTAGGTCATTTATCAGTTCATTTTTCTTTACAGAATATTTTTACTTCCTTTTTTATTTAAAATTAGTAGAATTCTCTAGTTATCTTTCAAGCAACCACATATTCTCCTCCTTGTCCTAGGACTCGGGTATCATGTCTCCTTTACCACGTATTCTTGTTTGTCTTTATCTTGTATGGAAAAATCTTCAAAGATAATCTACTCTAGGTCTCATTTAAATCAATCATCGTGAGAAACAGGGCAAAGGTTCGGTTGATGAGGACAATTGTGAAATAGCCCATTTAGGTTCTTAGCCTTTCCAAGGTTCCTTTTTACCAAACAATTTTAAGAGTTCCTTAATTAAGTCATATCCTCATCCCTCCATGAATCCTTTTTCCTTCCTTCTTTTCCCATCGGCATCACACCTACCCAGACTAGGACGATTTCCAGACGCATCCGTGGGTCCTTATCACCCGACCGGCACCCACTTCCATTCAATCCCATTTCTAGGCCAGTGAATGAACTTGAGCACCCAACATAGACCAACAGTTATCAGTCCTAGCCAAAAAGGACCATCCCCCATTGTATCCCACAAGTAAACACATGTACCGGCCTATTTTCAAACACGACGACAAGTTCACACTTAAATCTCTATGGTATGCTAGGGCTATCCACGTCAATCTTCTCGGTAAAGTTTTTATTCCTAGTTTAAATTTAAACTAAGATCCTTGAATTATAATCCCTTAATTTCTATTTCCTTTTATTTTTGTACTCAAATAAGACCTTAAGAAAACAACAAATCTCTTGGAAGTTTAAGGTTTTGGCTCAATGTAAGTTTCGCGTTAACCCCGACTTCCATGAATCCCATTTTGGTTCCTTTTCATCATTTTCCATCCATGGGGAATCTCCATGGAAGCGATGGGAGTTTTTATGGAAGAGGAAAAGGTGGAAAGAGGTGATATTGAGAAGGAGGCTCCCTTTATTTTCTTTTGTAAGAAGGTGGTGGACATGGTTGTACAAACCATTGAGTGCCCTCTTATTTACTAATATAATTATCAATTATTTTGAATGTGGAGCCCTTTGAGGAGGAAATAAAAGAGGGAGAAAAATGATTACCAGTGGCTCCGCTGGTACTTGAGGACAAAGGCTCCTTAACATGCAATATTTTCTACTTCGATGAAAACTTTTACTAGAGATTTTGTATATCTTGATTCTCAAGTGGTCGTTCATACGCCCTGTGCTTGAGATTTTTTTTATTTTTTTTAGAAGAGGGGGGTTTCCATAGAGAGATGTGGGTTGATTTCAAACGTCCGCCCTCACTCCCAGGATGTAGCGTCATTAGTATCCAAGAGGTAAGGTCCCCATCTCGTATTGTTCGTGCTAACCTCAAATTAAGAGCATGAGGTGGAGGGCTACGAAATGTCATCACTGCTCTCAACCAAAGCACACGATCAATGAATACCAGCATCGAAGGTAACGAAGAGTCATAAATCATCTACATCAACATTCACCACGAGGAGGTCATCCATATCAAAGGAGGAACAAGATCAGTAAGGCATGGTGAGAGTATAAATAAGTGTTCCACCTTCTGGGCATCATGGAAAATGGACCAACAACTTTCCCGTTTAGGTTTCTGCAACACATGCATGTGAATATTTATGTAGATAGGAAAATATTCTACCAATAGAAGATTGTGCATTTGTTTGATGTTGTGGTGCTAGGAGAAATCCATAACTCCCCAAACCCTATTATTCTCCCTGTGATGGATTACCACCACTCTTTCAATGTTTCCATTTTTATCATGTTTTAAACCTATCCACCCAGCCCTGTAAGAAAGCCACTATGCGCCGTTGAGTCATTTGTGATATACATATTATAAAAAAAAGAAAAAAAAAGTTTGTAATTCTTTGCTTATTGAGTTACTACCATGGCAAGTGTCTCTTTTCCCACATTCAGTGCAAAGAAGGGAGAACACATCAACATCAATTTTATGGAAGACTTTGACATCGCTTGTGTGGTTTCTAACAAGGATGACGATGCCGCTTGGCTACAAATTTTTTCTCTACTGATGAAATTAGAGGCCAACTCTTGGTACAATGCTTTTCCCCAAGATACCAAGAATGCATGGGATGTACTACGTGCTACCTTTGTGAAGAGGTTTGGTGGATACACAACCTCCAAAAAGTTATGGCAGTTGCTGATAGAGTTAAAACAGGGGAGTCTACTACAGTATGCCACTTACAAATCCAAGTTTGTGATTTGTGGGAGGGATGGGTTTCCTCACTAGAGGAAGGTGAAGGAGTGTTTAATTTCCTAAAGAAGGACCGTTTCATTGATGGCATGTGGTCGTTGCTTAAAGAGAAGGTGAAGGGGAGGTTCCCTACAACGTATGACTCGGCAGTGGAAGTAGCCCATCTTAAAGACAAGAAGCTGCATATGCAAGCAAGAGTGAATGAGTCAGAGGAATCGAGCGCAGTCCGACTAACCCCAGTGACTGCAACAGCCGGTCATAGAACCCAACCATAAGAGACGTCAAAAGAGCAGCAAGACCTGTTGAGTCGCATCACTACTCATCTTGAAAGTTCTGTCCGTGCATTCGATACAGCAAGGGCATGCACTTGTCAAAAATCTAGAGCAAGGGAGAGGAAAACCAAGTCAAAACCAAGAGTACCACTGCTACAACTATGGGGGGGACGGCCATGGCACGTATTACTGCCCACATCCGAGAACGCAAAAATTCAATAGAGGAGGAAGACAGAATCAGATCTCTCCACCAAGGGCAAGATGACCACCACCTAGACAACAAGGTCCGATTCCACTGGTCCAAATCCTTCCACCTCTTGTACAACCACCATCACAACCTCTCATTCCACCACTAGCTCCACTACCTGTTGTAAACCAAGCGGTGAGTGTTATTATCCTAAAAGCTAAAGGAAAGGCAAAGGTAGAAGAACAAGTCCGAGAGAAGAACAAAGGAAAAGGGAAGGTAGAAGAAGTGGATTCCATGGGAGTGAAGTGTGCTAGGCGAATCTAGCAAACAGGCATCTAAGCCTCGACTGAAGATCAACATCGTGGATTTTTCACTAGGTGAGTATGCTAAACCATATGACCTAGTTGAGGATGTATTGGTGGAGGGTCCAAAGAAAACTTGGCCCCAATTACTCCATCTTGCACCAAGGAGGAGGAGACAATGGACGAAGATGGTAAGTATAAGAAGATCAAGACCAAGGATAACTGGTGCTATCTCGGGGAGAATTCTTGACGACATCCTACCAACCATGAACGCCCACATCAAGGGGCAATGTATCTCAATGTATAGATGGTGGTGCATAGATTTTTGTCATGAGTAAGAAAATGATGCACCATCTAGGCCTAGAGGTAAGTAGGCTGGCACCCTATCGAGCCAAGATGGAAAATAACATCAGCGTGAAATGTGTAGGCATTGTGAACGTAGAAGGCATTCAATACAAAGGTGGAGGTAGACATTTTTGTCATGCCACACAAAGTGGAGGGCTACCCTATCATTCTTGGAAGACCCTGGCTCATGGATATGGAGGCTAAGCAAGACTGGAGTACCGGAATGATTCAAATGAAGGATGCTAAAGGGAAGTCCATATTCTATGACATGAAGACAAGGAAGCAACACAACATGATCTTGGAGGCATCGAAAGATGATTCTACCAATGATGAATCATCCACCTTAGGACAAGAGATAGGAGCAACAGTACCATCAAAGTAATGGGGGTCATCCTCAAAGACCCAAAAAGATTGAAACAATATGAAACACCACTGGAAAACCAAGAGGGACCATCAAGTACGGAACCCTTGGTGGATGCAAGTAAGTTACATCGGATGCTCTCCAATGAGTTAACTGGTGAAGAGAGGAAAGAATATGCTTCTATGCTAGGTAACTTCACCACATTGTTCATTGATGGTTATGATAAGATCATAGGCATCACAATGGTACAACACCGCATAAGACTCAAGGAAGGAAGTAAGCCCATATTGAAAAAGCTCAAAAGGCTTGGGGTAATCCAACAAGAAGCATTGATCAAAGAGGTAAGGAATTTTCTACAGGCAGGTGTCATTTACCCCGTCAAACACTCACAGTGGGTCTCTCCAGTGGTAGTCACGCTAAAGAAGAATGGTAAATGGAGAGTTTGTGTAGACTACAAACCTCTCAATGCAGTAACAAAGAGGGATCATTTTCCCCTCCCATTTCAATATGAAATTCTCAATGAGATAGTAGGTCATGAGTGCTGCACAGTATGTGATGGCTACTCAAGATAATTTCAGATTAGTATTGCAGAAGAAGACCAGAAAAATACAAGTATCATAACACCATGGGGATGTTTTGCTTACAGAGTGATGCCTTTTGGCCTCACCAATTCTATGGTCACATTCCAACTCTACGTGACTTTTGTCTTCCAGCCATACTTTGGGACGTCAATACGAGTCTTCATAGATGATTCTTGCATCTACAGTTCATGCTCCCTCCATTTGAGCAAGGTCTATGATGGCTCGGCTAGGTTGCAAACCTTGGGTGGCCAGCTCAACGTGGACAAGTGCCACATTGGTGAAATCAAGATCACTCTTCTTGGCCATGTAATTGTAGCAAAAGGGATTGAGGGTGACCCTAGCAATATTCAAGCTCTAGTGTCTCTGTCATCACCCACCATAGCTAAGAAATTGGTCTCTTTCCTCCAAATGGTAAGGAATTTAAGTAGGTTTATTCACTTGCTCTCTGAGGTGGATCTCCCTCTACAACAAGTCACCCATAGAGATGTCTTCTCATGGAGTGAAGAAAATGAGCAACAGTTTATGGAAGTGAAACAAATCCTAGCCACACTTCCCACCATTGCACCCCCTAGATGGGACGAGCCTTTTTATGTGAACCCTAGTGTAGGAATGGATACATTTGGAGCCGTACTAATTCACAAGGACCCCCAAATCTCTTTCATGCGTCCTATCTACTTCTCTACTCGTGTCATGACCCCATAGAAAAAAGGATTCACCGCAGTAGAGCACATGGTTCTTGCATTAATGTTTTCCACTACAAAGTTCCGCTCTTATCTATTGCCTAGACCCTTTGTAATCCTGACAATGGAAGAGGTCTTTCCGTATGTAATGCAACACATGGATGTCTCATCTAGTATATCTAAGTGGCTTGCTAGATTACAAGAGTTTGATTACACCATGCAGGTAGAAAACTCCACCAGGGCTAGTCTAGGAGGTATTCTTACTCATCGTCAGTATGAGAAGAAGCTAAAGGTCAACATAGAAGGTAAAGAAGTGACACCAATGGTAGAAATTCCTAAGCTTGAAAGAGCTCATTCTCTTTTCTTTGATGTAGCATACAAAAGAATAGTGGACCAGTCTGCAGTTGGCATTATCATTTCAATGAGAAAAAGGAGAAGGTATTCTCTATTGGGCAACTGTTACACTTCCAGTCCAACAATGAGGCAGAGTACACGGTGATAAACCACTTTTGGTATGTACATAGTAGTGGTAATATGCATGGAAATGTGTATATAATATGTTTTTACATGCATTTGGAAGGTATTCCAACGTGATATTGGGTTTCAAGTATGGCAAACGATGTGTATATGTCAAATAGTCATGTTGCATGCCGGCAATCAGGCACACACACGTGCTTGGACAGGGTATTACTGCCTTGAATGTGGTCCCAAGTGGATTCTTTTGGATCTAGGGAATTTGTTTGAGCTTTTTAGAATGTAAATAATGCAAGTGGGATGTGTGGACACCCTTGACCCGCCCAGGAAGTTTGGCACATGCGGAAACTATATATTTACACTGCGTGATCTGCGATGATGCATGCACCACCCTAGAAGTGCTCAAAAACGTAATGTGGGGATGTGGAAAATATCTTTGGGTTTCAAGGATCAAGAGTACAAAATTTGGTGAATTCTAGAGTCCACTTGGGGGTTTTCCCGTGAAAAATGCCCGTCGGGGGTCAAAACTGGGTCAAAACAGGTCAAAAAATGACCAAAATTGGTGTGAAAAGGCTTCAATCTTCCACATCACTCATGGTGCCGTGGGTGTTCCATTGGAGGGAGTATTTTTGAATCCAATTCTTGGCACTTTCACCTCTCTATGTGGGGAAGGAGGCAAGGTTCCTACATGTGGTCTACTGCAGTCCTGTCGCATTCGAGTCCTGTTTTCGAGTGTGTGGAGGAGTGAATGAGAGCTTTCTCTCTTTAATTTTTCACTTGGGAGGTTTCCATGGATGTGTGTGTGCAAGAATTGAGGCAAGAGTTGCGGCTTTCTGCAAGACTATGTGACCCTATATCGGTGCCATTAGGGTTGGCGCTACTCCAAAGAGTCCAGCAGAGTGGAGTTTGGTGAAGACTTTGCAATGGTTTGAGAGAGGCATTTTGTGGATGGAGTTTTTGAGTTTTTCATGGTTTTTATTGTATATTTTGGACACCATCAAGTGTAATTTCAAGGGTTGATTGACTCGACTCACCTTGTAGTGTCTGCGAGCAGGCAAGGGCTTGTAGGTCGAGGCGTTTGGAGTTTGAATCGAGCTTGTGGGTAGCTTTTTTTTTGAGCTCTTGAGTGGTGGTGGGTTGGAATTTTAGTAAATTCTTTGTGTGGTGTTGAGTTGTCTAGTGTGTCATGAGTGTGCGCACGACGTCTTTTGCTCCATCAACGGCTTTAATTCTTGGATTACAACAATGTGTTTTGCAAGGGATTCAACGCCTAAAGGTGCTTGGTGATGCTATGCTTTTGATAAAGTAGATAAACGGAACTTGGATTTGTAAAAATATGGTTTTACTTGGCCAATTATGCCAAGTTAAGGATCTTCTAAGAAATATTGAAGCGGTGCAATTATTTCATGTCCCTAAGGTTAAAAATCAAGAGGCAAATGTCCTAGCCAAGGAAAGAATACAAGATGTTTCCATAGAATCAATCAAACTGAAACTACCCCTCTTTCAAGGTAGCAATGCTATGCCTGATATCATAAGCTTATTAAATATAGGAGAGTGTCTTGAAGGGTACACCAAGGACCAGAAACAATGGCTTGTCAGGAAGGCTACAAGATACTGCCTTGTAAACAACAACTTATATTGCAAGGGCAAAGACCAGATTCTTAGGCGAGTGACAATCTCCAATGAGATCACAGAGGTATCTCAAGTTTCCATGATGGTGTCTGTGGTAGCCACTTTGCTCTAGATATTATGAGTAGGAAGATTCTACAAGCAGGATTCTCTTGGCCTAGTTTGAATAGGGATGTGCAAGGCTTCTCAAGTGTCTAGTGATCATACACTAACCTATGAGCCACAAACTCCTATCATCTCATATGGTACATTTGAAAAGTGGGGAATAGATGTAATTGTTCCTCTACCAAGGGCCCAACTAGGTAAACTATACATTCTAGTTGGTGTAGACTACATGACCCAATGGGCGGAAGTAACAACCACCACACGCATCAAAGTAGTGAAGCTCATATTTGAGCACATTTGTTGCCATTTTGGCAAACCTCTAGAGATATTATATGATAGAGGACAAGGTTTCAAAGGAAATCTGGTGGGAGAACTGATGAAAAATTAGGCATTACATGCCGACATTCCACCCCATACTATCCAGAGTGCAATGGCCTAGTGGAAAAGGTAAACGGCATGATCTGTAAAATCATCACAAAGCAGGTGAATCACCACACAGGTGACTGGGATAAACATCTCATGGCCGCTCTTTGGGCCTATCGCACGAAATTTCGAACATCACTAGGTTTCACCCCATTCCATCTAGTATATGGAAAGGAGGACATTCTAGCCATTGAGGTACAGATAGCCAGCTTGTGAGTCATGGCTAGTCAATTACAGTGCCCAATTGTCCATCTCTACAACCACATCTTGGATCTAGAAAGGCTTCATCTAGATAGGTAAGATGCAATAAATCACTATGAAGCACAAGCAGAGCGACGCCGACTCACATTCAATCAAGGGCTTAAGGAAAAGGGCCTGGAAAAAGGCATGCTAGTATTAAGTTATGACAAAAGATGGGAAGGGCCATTCATTGTCAAAAGGCGATATGCGAACAGCAGTTACACATTGATGGAAGCAGATGGTAGAATTCACAAGACCACAATCAATGGATGGAGGCTCAAGAGGTACTTTTTAAGTTTTGACCTAGAGTTCATGCTAGATATTCTAGAGGAGCGAGAACCCTCCAACTCCACCGCTAAGGAATCAGAAGTAGGGAAGAAGCATGAATGCCTCTAGCTAGAAGGGAGGGCTAATGATTGCCAATTTTTGAAACCGCGGCTGCAAGAACCAACTCCAATCAAAGAGGATCACAATACCAAGAAACAATTAAAAAAATTTGTTTTTACATTCACCACCCCCTTTCTAAGCTTGGCCACAGCGGGCCGACCCTCAATTTGACCCTCAGTTTGGCCACACCCCTCCATTATCTCCAGAGAATAACTCCTCTCTCTCCTGCTCGGCTCCACCAAGCCCACCATCTCTCTCTCTTACCTTGCTTCTGTGTCAAGTAGCCCAATGGGCGCATAAAACAAGCCGCAACCCTCTTTCTTCCACTAGCGGTCTGCCATGCTTGGACAAAAGTCTCTCTCTCTCTCTCTCTCTCTCTCTCTCTCTCTCTCTCTCTCTCTCTCTCTCTCTCTCTCTCTCTCTCTCTCTCTCTCTCTCTCTCTCTCTCTCTCTCTCTCTCTCTCTCTCTCTCTCTCTCTCTCTACCCCTCTCACTCGTCCATACTCCCTCTGGCAGGCCACCATACCACCCTCTTCTCTCTCCTCTCCTCTCGCATCCACTCTCTCTCGACCTGTCTAGCCCCTCGCCTCCCCTCTTTTTTTTTTTCCCTCTAGCGGGCCACCATAACACCCTCTTCTCTCCCTCTCTCTCGCCACCTCACCAACCCCCCCTCTTATTTGTCAACCACGATGGGCCGTTCTCTCTCTCTCTCTCATACACCCTTCACTCTCTCTCTCTCTCTCTCCCCTTACCCCCCATCAGCCCTTTGCGCCATCCCTACCCTCTTCTCTCTCCCTCCCTGGTTCTAACTCTCTCTCTCCCTCTGTCGGCCAGGCAGCCCAAAGGCGCATATTATGGATCTCTCTCTCATAACACACATACGCCCCTGGCCTGCAACTCCCCCCCCCCCCCCGCATCCCTGTCGACAGGCAACCCGAGGCCGCTCTCTCTCTCTCTCTCTCTTTCTCTACCGCACTCTCTTTCCTTGTCAAGCCCGCAGGCACACATTAGAGAGGTCTCTCTCTCTTATTCACACCCACACACACACACACTACCGCCTTACACCCTCGCACACTCCCTCTCTATCTCTCATTCACCATCACTGCTCTCTCTCTCTCTCCATTGTCAGCACGAAGGCACAACATACGATGGCCCTCTCTCTCTGCCACAGTACACACACACACTCCCCACCTCCCACCCCTCGCGCTCACTCACGCCATTGCCCCCCCCAACCTACATAGTAAGCAGCAAAAGAAAATTATATATATACATATATAATAAAACTACTCCCTCTCTCTTGTTCCCACACACACACGCACTCCCGATACAGACACACTTACACACCCACACAACCTATATACATACGCACACCTACTCACAAGCATCCTGACACTCACACATTACGTACACATGCCTCCATGCAGGCATATAAACACACAACACACGCATGCCATATGCACCCACAAAAGAATAAAAATAAAAAACAACGAAGTTCGATGCCATTGACAAAAGAAAAGAGACGGACAACTTGCTCGATGCCAATGTTGAAACAAACAAAGATGCCGAAGGCATGCCCCGACCGGCCTCGAAATTGGCGAACGCGCTACACCGACATACCAGTGAGGCCCGCCATTTGCTAGCATATCGTCCATGAAGCATCTTTGCAGTAATATTCGTAGGTTATCAATATTTTTCCAGTTTCAAGCCAAAATCTTGTAAAAAACCCCAATTGTAAATTACCACCTCTCTCTAGCTGATGGTCACAAAGGCCCACCTAGGAGTTTTCACTTTTTAAATTCTCCAAAGATGAAGCAAGGGTCAACAATCTGGGATCCATCTTCTTGCTTTGTCTCTCCCGATTAGGGCCCTAACCTAATCAGATTACCCTAAACTATAGCACCCTACACTATAAAAAGGCATTGAGAGGTCACTATTAGGGGGGTCACCACTTGGTAGCATTTTGGTGGGAGGGATTGGCAACAATTGCATCAAGAGAGAGGGGATTTTAGTGTAGCATTTTGGGAATTAGCACACTGAGAAGAATCTATGTTCACACCTTGACTCCAATGGTCGTCACACACTCATGAGAGTAGAAATCTCCGTGTCTGTGAGTCACCTCTAGAAAATGCACTATTAGGCTCTCTCTCTCTCTCTCTCTCTCTCTCTCTCTCTCTCTCTCTCTCTCTCTCTCTCTCCATTGCCCCATCACCATGGTTATCGTCTCGTCATAGATAAGTTTTTTGTAAATATAGCATTGAACCAGTTTTCCCTCACATCCCAAGGGGTTTTCATTACCTATATTTCTCTCTCTCTCTCTCTCTCTCTCTCTCTCTCTCTCTCTCTCTCTCTCTCTCTCTCTCTCTCTCTCTCGATGTGTAGTGATCGTGTTATTTCAAATCACTATTTTCCGCGTCCTAGCCGCTCAAAGCTAGGTGGTGCCTCCTGTTTATTTCACCGTAGCCAGCTTGGCGTGCAGTTATTGGTGGCTCCTGGTGTTTGAGTCCGTCGAGGTCTGTGTCACGCTTTGTGCTCGTCACTACTAACCCTTAAATAATCCTTGTCGTGTATCTAGTCATTGGTGGGCTTGTGCTAGTGCTACTTGTTCTTGCATGACATATTAACATTCCTTCAAGTATCCCTTATTGTAATAGCACTCTTTTACTGCATGATTTGTCCACTTTTGTTCCAGCATGAACCACTTGGGTTTCCTAGCTTGTGGTTTAGAAAACAGATTGATCATTTTGAGTACTTCTTCAAAGAGATTAGTGGAATCCTCCTCTAGAGTTAGAATACAAGGTGGAATCTCCTTCCTTCTGCTTGAATTTGTGGATTTACAAGTTGGTGTTGTGGAAACTCATCAAACCTCCTCCATTGACTCAAAATCCCTATGTCCAATAGAATCAAATAGGTGGTGGAATCCTCCTCTAGAGTTAGTACAGACCCTGCAAATTGCATGGGAAAGGCTAGGACATTTTTGACTCTAATGACACCTATAAATGCTGCCATGTTATCCCTTGGATCAACCCCTTTTTGGACTTGAGATGGTCTAATCCTACGATGAGCCATCAGTTGTAACAACGGATCCCACATTCATCCTCTATGAGCTCGTTTTGGTCTAGGATAGGGTACATGCTCTTCACCTAGGGGTGCTCCTAACCCATTATTGATGAATGGTCTAGCAAGTTGTCTTTATTTTTCTTGGATCATTCTTCTCATTCGTGTTCTTGTTCTCATTCCCAATGTGGTGCTTTAGTTCTGGTAGGATTTGGCGTTCTTGTTCTACTCTCATCTTGGTATTGCTCATGGAGTGGTGGTATTGGTGGTACCTTCAGAATATTTTTTACCACAATAAATATTTTTTACCTACAGTAAATATTTTTCACCTACATGGTAAATACAAATCACTTTTTACCTACAGTAACTTTTTTTACCCATGGTAAATATTTTTTACTGCACCATAAGTATTTGGTAGGTAACAGTTCACTGTTACTAGAAGCAGTGATTGGGCATCAACAATGTAGTTACAGGAGGAGAAAAGGGAAAAATCTTATGGTAAAGGTGAGTCAACAGGGATAAAGACTTTTGAGTTGAAAAGAGACATGCTGATTTTTTCAAAGAACACATGTCAAAAGAAGCCATGGTTGAGGATTTTTTGAGAATTTGATATTCAGGAGGAAATCCTACATCCTCTCCAGGCTCTCCAAAGAAAAGAGGATATCCAGACATTTGGCGTTGGCTTTCCATTGAAATGATTTCAAAGTGATCCACGTTTTTTTCATATTAAAAATTTTACACAATAATGTTTTCTAAATGGCAATTTGTTCTATAACAAAATAAAAATATACACATCAAATGATCTATGATAATCTACAAGAGGCAGGATGACAGGGTTTGGTGATGCAATAATTTATCTTACTCTTTGAGCACCAAACATGAACACCATACGTTGTTGAAAATGGTCTTTCTACTAATTGCAACGTTTATTCTAATGAGTGGAGTGAAATGGAAGGGGAAAACCTCTATTCCTGGGCCATTATCCATTGTCTATGCATGGCCTAATGCTTAAAACAAAACAAAAATATAGACGTCCAAACTAAGCATACCTAATGAGAGGCAAAATAAAAGGATTTACTAAAGCATTTAGCTCGGCCAACCTAAGAGGACCTAAAATTCTACGAATTCCACGTTGAAATTGCAACTTATTACTAACAATTATGTGTACCTTTTTCCTTGCAATGAGAATGAAAGGATCATACAAATTCTCATGATTCATACAAACTACTTGACTATGCTAAAGGTTGAACCTACAAAAAAGATACACGATCCCTCCTCAGTGGGGACACCAATTTGAGGCGGTCCGGGGTGGGCAACAAGAGGAGTGGCCTCTAAGAACCCTTCTAGGCTCCCGTGCTACTCAATTGCGCTCAGGTTGAGTGGGGCCACCAAATTTGAGGCGGTCCGGGATACGGGCAACAAGAAGAGTGGCCTCTAAGAACCCTTCTAGGCTCTTGTGCTGCTCAATTGGGTTGGGGTTGGGAACAAAAACAAACACACACACAAACCCGCACCATAACCCTACACAAATTTGGGGCACCACCTAGTTTTGGATACGAGGTAGGACGCGCAGAGAGAGAGAGAGAGAGAGAGAGAGAGAGAGAGTGCTCAAGCTGCTTGAAAATGTATCGATAGTGATCAAGTAAACACGAATATATATGTAAGAAAGAGAGAGAAGGGGGTGCTTGTTGCACTAATATCTTCTTACAAATCTGTCATGATCAATCAAAGTGAGATTAGTATTTGCTCAACACATCTTGAGTAACTGTAACACATCCCAAGAAAAGACACCCCAGTCACTGTCTTAAAGCTAGGGGAGTCCTCTCCACCCTGTCTCCCTCTTACAACATGTCTGTTTTATGGCTAAATTGATAACAACACCCAAACACAACCTATCAAGAACTTAAATAAAACACCAAGACACTTACACATCATTGTTGTCCATAACGTCATGGTGCAAGAGAGACAAATTATACATGCTTAGTCCAAATACACCCTCCTTGATTTAGCAAATGTTGGGCTTACACTAGTAGGAAAAATGATAGGCTTCCTACTCCCAATTAAAGGATCACTCTATCTTACAATGGTACAGAGCTCCCTTGCTAATCACCCCTAATACAACACATACATATGCATAAGCCGATGAGATTCCACTCAAGAGATCCTTCTCAAGAGGTTGACCTTGGCTTCTCAAGCTATAGCATAGTGCTCTTGCTTATGGCTTCTTCTCTTTGTGCTAGCTACACCCTCCTTTTATAGCAATTTTGAAGCCTAGGGTTACTCCTCTAACCATGGTTGGGTTAGATTTTCAGCACTTTATCTAATATCTTTTGCTTGAAATTATCAAGAATTTGGTGGGAAAAGTGAGAGAAGAGAAATGGAGGTGATATGACTTTTCATAGTGGGTTAGTGTTAGTAGATTAGTAGAGTTAGTATTTTTATTAATTTACAAATGGAATTGGATATTTACAATGGGAGTATCCATGTAGGAAGGAAGAAAAACTCTTAAGAGGTAAGAAAAGATGGATTTCTTACAATGTTGATGCTCCAAGTGTCTTGAGTAGGGCCAATTTTGACGCTTGTTGATGGTCCACTAGCTTTGACGGTACTTTTTTTTTCCATCTTGACCTTCTTTCGAAGCCAAGGTAATTGAAGATGAGAAATCAATCACCGTAATGATGTCTTTCAAAAGAAGAGGCTGAATTTTTTGGTTTTTTTATAGATAGGGGTACTTTGGAGGAGGAAAAATGAGACTAGGTGGTCAATTTTGGGATGGAAGTGTGTGTAGGAGGCATGAGCTCACCATGGTTTCTCTTATTTTTGAAGGTTGAGGAGAAGGTGAGTAGGTTGCATAGAGGAGGGTTAAGAGAGAGGTGGGGATGATGAGTGGAGAAGTGTGTGTGAAAGAGGAAAATGATAAAGTGGAAGAGGGAGTGTGGTTGCATAGCATGGGCGAACTGGGGTCCACCAATATAATCATAGCTCATAGCTCGTAGCTCACAAAAATATGAAAAAATCTGAGGCAAAAGTTCGGCTCACGAGCTACAATTCTTGTCCTTATCACCTTTTTCAAATTTAGAGAGCAAGTGACCTTTAAAAATTCAGCAAAACCAACTATTTTTGTCCACTGCACAAAGTCCTTGTGAGGTCCTTCTTTGGATGATTCTTTTGAATGCCTCCAAGAGTGAGCCGTCTACAATGCATGCATGCATGCCACATATCCTTGTTCTTATTTTGTAGATGTATAATTGAAGATATTGTTGAGATCATGATATAAATGAATACTACAACTAAGGAAATCAAATATTGAGGGATCTAGAAAATATGTACATGTCAAAATATAAATAATATAGGTGGAAAAGTATAAAGGGGTCAACTTTAAATGTAAATCTCTCTCATTATGAGGCTACCAGAGAAAAGATGAATATTTTTGTTGTTCTATAACAGAGAATAGATGTAGGAAGAAAAAAATCACAATAGAGAAGAAATATACACATAAACAAAACTAATTTTTTTGGATTTTTGTTGGAGTGGAGCTACACTAAAAAGAAGAGAAGATTGCATGAAAATATTTCTATATGAAATAAAGAGTATGCAAAATGATAATAAAAATTGTAATGTTGAGTCAATATACATAGCATAAAGAATGCACACCTACGTAGAAATATTTAAATAAATACCAAAATAATGATGGAAAATCTTTATACTTAGGCCCTATATACAATGAAATATTTACACACAAAGAAGGCCATAATATACTTCTCTTTTTTATTATTATTTTTAAATTTTTTTTGCTCAACTAACCTAGTGACTAGCTAATTGAGGGTTTTTAAGAGGATATGGGAAAAGTCCCCTAACTCACACACACCTATGTACAATGAAATGGTAGGGATAGCCAAAGTGTTTGGGTGATTTTGGTAGGGTGAGGTAGCTCAATATGACAATTTGGATAGCCAAAAAAATGGCTATCACTACTAGCCTAAAGACTGTGTGAACAATCTTAATAAATCATCCAAGTCTATCATGTCTACGGGCTATAAAAAAGCTCATAATTTATTAGTACATTGTCAAATATTTTTGAAGCTCATGGAAGTTTTTTTTTTGTCATTCATTGAAAAACTTAAAGCACAATCACAAGGCTACCACCTCAAGGCAAGGCTAGGTGCAACTCTTGGCTCCTTGAACCCTCAAGAAGGCGTTCCAAATTCCTATTAACGTACCAAGGCGACGGCTAATCCCTATCCGCTCAAGGCATCAGTTTAGGGCCCTGACCAAGCAAGCCAAGGTGATTCCCCTCGCTTGCCAAGTGCCAATTAGACGCTAGGACTCACATAGACACAACATAACATAGAATTTCCTGTTCATGTGTCTAGTAACATTTTGGCTACGTTTTCTTGATTATTTTTTACTTCATTGTTTCATTTTTTAGCACTGTTTTTATTGCTCTTATTATGAGATGCGTATGACAATTAGACTAAAGAGACTAAAGCCTAATCATAGCCCTAGGTCATGTTAAAAATGAATGGACTATTAAGACTATCACTAAGAGTCTAGGACTAATGAGAAATGAACCTACATTAACATAAGGTCAAGGCCAATTACCTATGATTAACACACATAAAACCTACTTTTTTGATGAGTTAATTTTCACAAAGCAAAGTGTTGCAACTTTAGTATGCCTAGCTTTTGAACATGAAAGAACCATAGCTTAGAAGCAAAATTTCACTTAACCAAGCATTGAAATAGCCCGATTAAGAGTTCTATGCAGATATATTCATTAGCCTTTTTGGCAATAATGGAAGCAAAAACTTTTTTTGTGTAATGGAATTGGCCTCTTAACTTGAGAGTAGCGGAAATTAATGAGAGTAGTTTTCAGAAATTACGTTGTGAGCATGGTGGGTGAACATAATTGAAGATAAAAACATAGGCATAGAAATTAGTTAACTTGTCGTGAATAATACTTTTGCAAGAGAGGGAATTTAGAGAACATGACAATTGTTGAGGACCGGATTTATGTGGAGCCGGTCCCTCCTCCAAAATAGGCATTTGTATTATGATTTCTCCCATTAAGAGAGACTTGTTACAATACAAACGTTTTGTTCCTTGTGACCTAGGTGATGCAATGAAGATGGAAAGCTTTGTGCATCACAAGAATAACATAAACTTTGAAGAAAGCAGTAACTATCCCAAGCCTCAGTTCCAAGACCTCAAACATCTTCGAAGGTGGAGAGAGCTAGTAGGGAATGCGGGTAGGGAAGAGGAAGAAGAAACTTTCCTAGGAGAAAGAATTAGTTCCTCACTTATCATAACTCTTCTTGCTAGCATATTAATGAAGATGGAAAGCTTAAGCATTTAATCATGGCTCTTGGTTGGATTTGCACTCCATAGACCTCTACTTGCTTGGAGAAGGAGAGGGAGCTCTTGCACTTTGCACATTGCATAATGAGAGTGTGTGTGAGTGTGTGGGAGAGTATACCCCCTAAGCAACCCCCTAGCTTTCTTTGGTCGACTCCCCCTTGTAGCTCATGCTTGAAGCTCATTGGACCCCTCCAGGCCTAGCCAATCACAAGCAAGAGGCATTATAAGCAACAAGGGTAGCATTGGGAAAAGTGTACCCCTTTCCCCTTTGAGAGAGACGACTTGATAAATGCAAAGGCAATTAATTAAATCTCCTAAATATATCATTGGACCCCCTTGGGTGGCCAACCAATAGGCTTCAAGCACACCATGAGGGCAACATGAGGAGGAACTTGACAAGTGTCCCCTTTGCTTTCTTTGTACTAGGCATGCCTTGTGTGAGTGTGAGTGTGTTCTTTCTCATCCCCCCTCATGTAGGGCTAACCCCCTCCTTGTAGGGATTGAATATTTGACTTTTGACACCTCAAGACCCTCAAGCTTAGACCCAATTCCCACTACAATCTTGGACCTTAAGCACGTTAAGCTTGGGCTGGGTTCTCACCTGAACTATAGCCCTAGCATCTAAAGCATGTCAAGCACCTCAAGCAACTCAAGCACCTCAAGCAACTCAAGCATCTCAAGCACCTCAGTTATCAAGCATCTCAAGCACTTCAAGCACCTTAAGCTTGGGATGGGTTCCCTCCTCAAGCACCTCAAGCTTGGGCCGGGTTCCCTCCTCAAGCTCAACCCTAGCTTACCTAAGGTCAAAGGACTTTTACACTAACTATTGGAGGTCTTCAATGAAGCTAACCCTAAGTTCTTATGCTCCATTGAGTAGCCTTGCTCTTTGATAGACCATCTCTCATTTGGGCCCCTTTACCATTGGCCCCGTGTTGAGATAGATCTATAAGCACATGTCTATATCTTAACCCTTGTTCCCGTTTATTCTCCCACATTAAATGATCTGTTTAATATGAGAAAATCATGGGTTGGTTAGATATTAGATTTTATGAAACTTTTCACTTTCGCAACTCTCGAGCTCCTCCACTCTCTATCTGCACCCCAAGCTAGACATGGACGCCTCCACAACCTCTGCATCTACACCCACATCCACCCCTTTGTCACGCTTTATCCTCTTCCTCAAGGACACCAAAACAAAGGGAAGTTGGACATCCACACCTTCTTTACACGTCTCCCTAATCTTGACGCCACAATTGCCCTTCACATGGATGCATTTGCCGAGATTTGTGCGTTCATGGAGAAGCACATCATAAAATATTTTGTATCTATCTCCCTACATGCAACAGGGATCTGGGTGCCTTGCGATCTTTTGTGCTATATACACAAAGGTGATCACCCATTCTCCAAGCGGTTGCGACAGCTCCAAGAAATTGTCATTGACACAAGCCATTTCTTGAACGAGCAAGCTCGAGGGGTGTCATCGCTCAAGAAGTGCAAGTTGGGGATGGAGTATCTTTCTTGGCTAGCAACATTCATCTTCTTAGTGAGAGAGGAACCTGATATGGAGGAGCTCTGCCTACCACACCTTCAAGTTGGGTCCTTCATCAAGGACACCAAGGAGCAGGTGGTTGACCCCATGAACCTTGCAGCAGAAGGACAAATACTTCATCTTGAGTACCCCAAGGGGCTCAAGGAGGTGGTAGAGAAATACATTGTTGTGGCTGGCCCTAGTGACATTATAGTTCCACTACCATCAATGGATGAGGCTATCCCATAGGTGGAAATAAGCCACTTGTCCTCAGTGGTAGTGCATGGAGAGGAGTATGTGTTTATGCATGATTTGGAGAAATTATTTGGCATGCACATGGATTAATGCTTAAGCATGCTATGCAACAACACAAAATTTCAATACACCAAATTCCCTTGAAAGCAAGATCTTGCCACTTGGGGACTCTGTTGTTGCTAACACTTTTACACTTGTGTGTGTAGAGGTCCTAGCAGCAGAGCAGTTGCACGTGGTTGAGGAAGAACTCCAAGCCATGCAAGACAAGGTTGAACACTAGGATGCCTATGCCACAACACAACCCCCCATCTGATGATCCAAAGCTCATAGTTGTGGTGCATGTTAGCATTCACTTGGATGGAAAGGGCAACAGGGAGGAGGACGACAAGGAGCAGGAGGAAAACTCCATCCTAATTTTCATGTTATTTTTTAATCCTTCATTGTCTTTCTTCTCAACCTTGATTGGTTTATGACAAGACATCGTGGAGCTTGATGATTTTGCACCAAGGATGGGGATGGCAGGCAGACGGGCTTTGGACCTCAGTCTTCCCTTGTGCATTACCTAGGACAACTCCCCCCTAGTGATGTTTCCATTATCCATAATAAATTTACTCACCAAGCCCATTTTATGATGTGGTCATTGAAAGTTTTGAGCAAGGTTTTGTGTTTGAGCACCATTGCTCAAACTGCACATCTTGTGTTCCTAGTGCGTAGATCCCTTGTATGCACAGCATTTGGCAATGGCTTCCGTGGTAAAGTGCTTTCCCAGATAGGGATACATGCTTCCATTGGCTCAACTAACTCAAAGGCCATAGTGCAATCCCTCTTGACTGGGGAGTTGCCTTACGCGCAAGAGAGGCGTCAGGAAATGGTCAAGAAAATTATGAAGTCCTCAGATGCATGATGTAAAATCAAATTTTTGGAAGTAATAAAAAATATTTTGAGTTGTCTCTCTATCTTGTACATTCTTTTTAAATGTGATCTTTCAATCTTGAAAATTGTTGTAATTGGTGATATGTTTCAATAAGCTGTGTCATTTTTGCTTAAAGTAACAACACAACGGAAGTTGGATGCACATGATACTCCTTTCAACTTACCTTAATTCTAGGGAAAGTATAAAACACATCTGAGTGAAAAGAAGTGGTATCTCTATAGTAATGCTGCAAAAACAATTGCTTTCACTTAATCTATATTTTGTAAGTATCCTGGGGGGCAGAGAAGCCTACCAAGTGCAAAAATAAGGGTGGCCACAACTGCGCGTAAATGGCCCATCCATCAGTTTTGGATGTCCAATTTGCGCGCCCTTGTGGCCACCCTTTTTTTTGCATCTGGAACCTATGTTTGCACTCAAGGACACTAGAAAAGGTGAGATCAACTCAGAACTTTAGTTTTCAAGCACACTATCATCTCCTTGAGCTCTACCTAATAGTTCCCTGAACTGAAAGGCCCAATTACATTGGACATTTAAAAAATATAGTTTAATGTTGCACAAACACTTGGTTTCACTATATGTTAAATTTTTTGGTATCCTATGGGGTAAAAAAAACTAGAAAGTGCAAAAAATAATGGTGGCCAAAAGGACATGCAAATAGGTCATCCAAAACTGATGCATGGGCCATTTGTGCGCCCTTGTGGCCACCATTTTTTTTGCACTTTCTAGCTTTGTTTACCCCATAGGATACCAAACAAGTTAATATTTGATTTATATTTAACTCTTCATGTTCAAAAACAATAAGCTCAAAACACATGGATAATAGACACAGTAGACACAATTATTAATCATTTTGTCATTGCAAAGTCATCTCATTACAAAGATAAGGGTGTGCAGTACAAAAAGAGGGGCAACTTTGGCTAATGCTGGAAGTCCGTTGCAATCGACGTGCAAGCTACATATCTTTTTCCTGTATTGTCACTCGCTTTGTATGAATGGCGCATAGGTTGATATCTTCCAACACCAAAATGATGTGGGCCTCTCCAGCTTCTTGAATAGCCTCTAGCACTATTGCTTGCATTCTATACTGATTTCCATATCTTTGAATCACCTCATTCACTGTGGACGCGTTGAATTAAAAGATCTCTAGTCTTCTAGTAGTGCCGGAGTTTTGCAAATGCGCTTGCTATTTTTTGGTGCTGCTGCAGTTTTCTTGGGGGCACTTGCACATTTGTTGGCTGGCGGCATTTAGACTTCTTGAAAAACTTTGACTTGCACCTGTTTACATGCTTAGGGGTTGGATCTAAAACCTCGTCTAATTCATCCTCTTCCCTTGGCTCCTCACCTTGTGTTGTGGGGAGAGATCCCTGGCCTCGAGGCAGTGTCTTCCCCCCAACGGGCATCCGGTGTGTGCGCGGTATATCAGCTCGCTACCATAGTGGCTCTGTCTTTGATTCAGTATCTGTATGGACCACCCGAGTCCTAGATGGTCTTGCTTGTGATTTGTGGCATAGTGGCTCCTCCCTATCGGACTCGTGTTTGCTGGGCCTCTTCTTCTCTCCAGTGTTGGACGCATTGCTTCATTCTTCGTCTAGGTGTTTCTTCTTGTGGATGTAAAGATTCTTCAGCTCTCGATGACTCTTGTGTCCTACTACCATGCCCACTGCTAGAAGAGTTCTTGGAACGGCTACGCGTTCGTGGCCGTTTTCTTGTGCCTTTAAGCCATGTCGGCTTCTCACATCCTTAGAGGGTGTTTTTGTTGGCAGGCGGATGCTCTTTTGCGATTTGTTTTGTGTGTGCCATTTGGTATGTTAAGAGCTCACCTGTGCTTAAGAAATGAGTGGTTTATAAGAGCATGCAATATTTACAAGGGCCCATTTAAAAAGGACCTTGTTCACACTAGTTTTGGAAAAATTATTATTTTTTAAATGAACATGTCGTTAAGAGTTGGACCCTACGTTCACGTGTAGTCACTCACGCAAAATCCACTTTGACCCTTGTTGCACTCTGCATTAGTGCCATGCGACATGCTTGGCGGGGCCTTGCGATCTTTGCCACTTGTTGCTATGCTCTTGATGACTCCATTTCCGTACTTTAATAGCAATCTTGGATTTTTGCGACGCTCCATTGTGAGCTTACGAGCAAACATTGTGCAAAAAAACCAGTTAAACATATCCTCCAAATAATTGGATTGCACCATTCCACTAGCATGTCAAGTATTTTTGAAGTACACCCCCCTTGCTCGATAATGGGACTTCTCCATACCTTGAGTGCTAAAAATTTCAAGCGATCCATATTTGTGCATAAAAAATGCAACATGCGCAAACAAGATATGTTGTTCACGTGAGTAAATGATCCACATTATTTAATGAAAAAAATCCCTTGTAATAAGTTCACCAAGTAACTTGTCTTACCATGTAATGTGTGTGTTATTTTCACCCCAAGAAAGGGTGAAGACCTTGGTAAAATCCGCCAAGGCTTTTTCAGATGATTCGCATTGTTCTTCTATTGTGTAGTTAAGGCCCATAAGCTTAACCATTTTATCCAAATGTACCCAAACTTGCTTGCGCTTGTTTGCAAGCTCGCCATTTGAATCATTGTCAGTAGTAGCTTTGCATAACTCCTTCCAAAGCTCCCAAAGGTTACCTGCTTGCTGGTTGGAGCTGTTTTGAGCAGCATATCGACTTGGATTTCCTTGGGAAACTTTCTTCAAAAAGTGTCTGGCTTTTTATCCACTCATTGACACTTGTTGAGCAATTTCATGGGCCTCGCCTGTGTTCTTTGTAGCAAAGATAGACACATTTTCATCGTGACAGCCAATGGAATTCAAGAGTGCCTCCACTCTTTCGATCGCTTCTTGGGACTGTTCTAATGGTTTCATTGTAAAAGCATAGTCAATGTGAAGCTTCAATACCCTATCAAAAATGTGCATGAATGCGTGTAATATACAAAAATGTACATTTGATAGAGAAAATGGAAAGATTGGATTCCAAGCGTGGTCCTTTTGAGCATGGTCTGTGGCATTGAGCATGGGACATCTCAGAATAGACGCTTCCCATTCTCTACCTTCATCTCCGACATCACGAAAATCCAACCCTTGTTCTCCATGCCCTTGCCATGGAAGCATGGAATCGATCTTTGCACTGCTCTTGTGTGATTTTTGTCTATTAGGTTTGTACCCTCGAGTGCAAAATGGACAAGGCATGAGAAAAGAAACCCCTTGTTTGCAACCAAGCAAACACTTTATGGTCTTCAAGTCCTCACCTAAGTGCCACTCCACATCATAGCTACCAAAACCCTCAACCTCTAACTTCTGACCTATAATTTGGGAGTGTATTACTTCTGTGATCCATGAAGTTCTCTCAAAAATCCATGAAAGTACTTCATTGGTCTCTTTGGGCACCTCAATAGCACCCAACCACCAAATGTCTTTCTCTCATTGCACGCTAAAAGACGGGGTGGGAGATGGCTCGACTAAATTCCTTCGCTCGGTTTGCAAAAGGGCCTCATTCATTAGAGTTACACTTAGCATCTCTAACCTTTGACCTTTCACTATTTGACACTCATCAATTTTCAGCACAAAAGAGACCTTTGTGCCAAGCACTACAAAATAAATAGTGCAAAGATCTTCTTCAGATAACTCATAAACTCTAAGCATGGCTTGTTGAAGTCTTCTAAGGTCCACAAAAATATTGTTCCACATTGTGTAAGGGAAGCCCTTCTCTGAAGGTCTTATGGATTGTTTCTTACCTTTTTCCCTTGCCAACGGAAGTTGGCATTGTGTCCTCAATGTGTAGGTATGTCCCAATGTGGGAGAACACATCTTTGTTTGTGGCCTTGTGCAGAACGGGAAATAGGTTTTTCACAATGCCATTCTCTTTGAGCACATCCTTTAGGAGCTGGAAAATATCCTGAAAGGATTTGGTGTTGATTCCAGTCTCCTCACAAGCTTGTTGTGCGTCATCATCACTAGCCGCATTGCTCAATTTATGCATAAAGTCCTTGGTGATTGCATCCTTAATGTACTTACTTCCAGGCCACTGCTTGCTTTTCCAAAGTCACTTGGTCAAGCATATCAGGTGGCACTCGGTAGACTCCTCTCTGCAGCTGTTGAGGCCTCATAGGCCCACACAGTATCATCTCTACATTGTCATCACGCCTATCCGTTGCTACCACATGTGCATCAACAAAGGGTTGGATTACCTGAAGCTCTTCCCTAGCAATTGGCCTTGGCATCAATGGACTCGCCAGAACCTGCTTTGCCTGTTGCTTCTTTAAAACCTTCTTTGTCCTGCTCTCCGCATAGGCTACTACCTCCTTGTACATGCACGGTCCATCTATCTCGTCTTTAGCCTGCACTTTTACATGCAAGCAGTCCACAAACTTGGTCATCTTCAAAAAAACTGCATTCTCTACAACAGTTACCTTAACCAACTTGCTCCATATGGCCTCGAACTCCCACATGAATGCTCGGAATTCACCGTCAAGGCGTTGCTTTAGGTTTCCCATCATCTGCTTCACTTCACTCCACGGCGTTTTGGCCACATATCGGCTTCGGAATGTTGCTTCCAATGTCCTCCATTTTTGTTTTTTTCCATCCTGCAAGCCTTCGTACCATACCTTTGCTTTTCCACGAACCAGGGGTGGGAAAGCTTGGGCCACTTCCTCTTCTCTTGACAAGCCATTGTCCAGAAAAAAAAATCCGTAGTCTTGCAGTCAAACCTCTGCATCTTCAACATCTGTAAAAGTTGGAAAACCCAACCACATCTTGCTTAGCAGCACTTGCTATTTGAAACTGGTATCACCGCAACACTGTCTTTGACTTCACCAAGTAGCAATCAGTAGGTCCTCAGTGGAGGCACCACTGATGGAAAGGGGGAAGGGGGAACAAATCCAGCACACTCCAAGCTTGCCTATCTATAGCTGAGGGATTAACCCGCACCCTAACCACACAGAATCACATACAAATGCACACTATCTGCCAATCTCCAATGCACCGACTCGCCTACGAACAATCACGACTACACATACTCGACCATAACCGCAAACACTTATCGACACCTCACCATCCCACACTTGTAAACACGTCCACACAAGGAGGTGACACACACCTCAACCACACATACAATTTGCCCGCACAATCTCTCTCCCTTCCTCTTTGCGCACACACACACACACAGACCCGGAGCCAACGCTACCACAGGTGAGATGCACAAGACGAGATAGACGAGATAATTGGTGGCAAATCCAACACAAAAAATAAACCACCCACGCAGCACCTCTCTGGCTGCTTCTTTACTCAGTGATGGCCTTGGATGGACCCCCCTTGGTCACATCCTTGAGCCTCCCTTGCTGGCGGTATCTTCACCTTCTTAGCGCTGCCCCCTCTTCAATATGGCGGGCTCTGTCGGTTCTGCAGCCCGTCGTGACTCCAATAAATGCCCCCTTGGTCTTCCCAAGCCCCCTTGGTCTTTTTTGAAGCTCTCCTGGCTTCACACGATGCTTGTCCAGGCCCTGGCGGCCCCTCATGACAACTCCCCGACCTCCATCCAATGCCTAGCACTTTTTCTTCTGCCAACCTGCATCTGCTCACGGCCCTTTTGGCCTCTCCTCCTCCACGTAACTGGCTGCCGCCCCTTAACTGCTGGCGGCTCTCCCTTGCTCACGGCCGAGCTGACTGCCATAGTGTCCTGTTCACCTGGCGGCCCCTTCAACTTGAGGCCTTTCATACTCCTCTGTACAGCCCCCCCTTTGGCGGCGCATTCTCTGCATGGCCCTTCACAAACAGAGCATCCTCCCCCTGCAACCTGCAGCAACCTCACCCTCTCTGAAGCCTGCCTCTGTAGTGCCACCCTCCTTTTTCTGCTGTTGCATATGGCACTCCGCCATGTGCTATCCAGCTCCCCTGCATGCTTACCACCTTGAAAAACTTCCTTTTTTTGGACTCCCTCGACCTGAGTAGCCTTCCCAGGGGAGGAGATATTTGATCATGATCGTGCAAGTGACTGTCCATCGTTTCGAGCTTGATATGAGGCTCGAATAGTAAACGACCCTGCGGCCGCTCTCGAATACACAAAGCTTTTGAATTTGCTGGCCTTGATATCTGATTTGGCTCACACACTATAACACCTTCCTATAAGCAAAGCTCTAAAGCCACAAATGACCTGTAAAAAATCGCATTTAGCATACATATCCCAGTGGCACTTACCCCAACCAGCATCTAGCATATGACCAAGCATTTCCCTTTGATTCTTCATAATTCCACACACTGGCAACCGGCACTTTTTTGGGTCGACGAAACTTGGGTGCACCAAAGTTCTATCCTAATTATCCAAACGCTAAGTGATAATGAGAATGCACGCTTACCGGTCTATCCAGTCCCAAACCGCACAAGCTCATGTAGAATAAATGATTGCATACTACAATAATCACCAAGAGTAAATGTTTCAATTAAGGGGATGGATATAATATCAGTTCATGTTATAGATAATAAAGACAATGTAAACTATGAATCCCTAAATCAAGCTCTTTGCTTGAGGAAGCTTCAATGAAGCTGTTCAAAGAAAATCAAAAGAAAGAAAATCAGAGAAACAAACAAATAATTGGAAAGGCAAGCCTTCTAATGTCATTCCTTTGCCTCCTTGTTGTTGATTCTAACACAAGGAATAGTAGGAAACCAAAGCTATAACTTACATTGTAGAACTGCTTGGCCATGCAATCAGAGTCAGAAAAGGTGCAGATCAAGTCGATGAGCTTGCCGAGGGAAAGAAGAAACATTGACACGGTTGCGCCATGCACTGTATATGCCAAAGCTACCAGCCAGCAATATACTTACTGCATCCACCAAGTCCACCTGCCCAGGTGTCTGGTGGAAGGCCACTGTTGGCCACAGCACAGAGGCAGCCTGCATTTCAGAGCTCTCAGGTGTCCAGATTTCTTCTCCTTCTACCTCTGTCGTAGAGGAGCAAGAACAACTCTCTCTCTCTCTCTCTCTCTCTCTCTCTCTCTCTCTCTCTCTCTCTCTCTCTCTCTCTCTCTCTCTCTCTCTCTCTCTCTGTGACAAACGTCCCTAGGCTCCACCTGTTGCAATTTGCAAATTTCCACTGAGCACGGATGCAACTGCGCTGGCAATATCGCCAAAAACTTCAAATGCTGGTGTACTAAGGGCCGAGTCACGCCCAAGGGGATTGAGGGTAGTGGGTAAAATTAACGCTGCTATAAAGTGGTCACACCTAGGAGGAAAGAAATCTTCCACGGTTTTCGAACTCCCACTATTACCTTGTGAAAGTGTAGATGATAAGTGAAGTGTACGCGAGGACCGGGGCAGCCAGTCTGTCCATGCCTTCACTTTGCAGATGCCCTTCTACCCCAACTTTTCCTGCGCCATCTTGGCCTTCCTCCATGTGCCATCACCTCCACCGTGACTATAGGTTGACACACTCCCGATTGTGGAGACTTCCTAAGCGCATTGGGTGCGGCTTGCTTTTAGTGGGGGTAGCATTAATCTTTCCCTATAGTTCTGGAACCCTACTAACCCCATGCGCGACTCATCTCTAACTCCCACAGAGATGGTGGGCCGCGGCACCCCCTCTCTCTCTCTCTCTCTCTCTCTCTCTCTCTCTCTCTCTCTCTCTCTCTCTATCTATCTATCTATCTATCTATCTCTATCTCTCAGCTTATGAGGGTCTTGGAACGCTTTTGCCTACATAGCGGACTGATCGTGAATGGATCCAAAACCAAGGTTATGCTTGTAAAGACCCTCAATGATGAAAATCCATGCATTGTATACAACAATGAGCAACTTGAAGTGGTAGATAGCTTCAAGTACCTTGGCCTCGAGGTTCCATCCAATCATAGATGGAAGGATTACGGAATGCGTCGCTTGGAAGCCGAAAATAGGGCTTATTATGCATTTGAGAATATGTGCAATGCTGGAGAGATCAAGTGTTGGGCTCTCAAAAAGTACCTCTTTGACACATTGGTGACACCGGTGCTTCTTTATGGAGTGGAGGTGTGGGGTGGTAGCATTGGCAAGTCTACTTGGAAAGAGTTGGTAATGTTCAAAAGCGTTTTCTCACCAACTTCCTCCAAGTCAAGACACAAACACCCTACTACTCTTACTTCTTGAGTCTGTATCGCTTCCCATTGAGGCCTTGGGTATGCAAAGGGCTGTGGAGTATATGCTTAAGACACAACGTAGCCCTTTGTATCGACTTCCTAGAATGGCATATAAGGCAAGTATAACGTACTCGGTCCTTTCCACTTCTTTTAGACATAATCCATATAGATTCCATGCTCGCAAATGCAGAGCACTACCCGAGGGGCTCACTCACACTAGGGATTTTGGGGGGGCCCTCCCTGCCACGTGTGAGCAGCTACTCATTTCGACTCCTTTAGGCCAGCGAACCTTGCGCGATACAGGAAACAATGATACAACTGCTTGCTATCAGTCAGAGAGAGAGAGAGAGAGAGAGAGAGAGAGTTCTATTTTCATCCTTGGAGGTCAAATATGACCTATGGGACCAAATGAATATATCACATGGTGTGAGTAGAGGTCATAAGTCACTCTCGATGCTAAAAAACTGTTGAAATGAGCGTCACAATAGAGAGTCAACATCGTGGTTGGGAGAGGAAGGTATGTAGCGTGAGCTCATGGCTGAATATATGGGGAAAAGAGAACCTAACGTGGTCAAAAGCTGAGCACTCAAGTAGTGTGTGGTACTCACTCTCTCGCACTTGACGAGGGCATAAGGTGCAAAGTCGATGAGACTCCTCGCCAGTGCCCGTACGTCCTGTCTCGCAGCGTAGAGAATGGGAGCTAAGACAAATGGAGGCAATGGTGTGGATCACACTTAATGGGATGGGCTCAAGGATGTAGGGATGGGTTCGGTTACTGCGCTCGGAGAAGACGAGAGATTTGTAGTTTGGAGCAATGTGTGTGGTGTAATGGCTGAAGCGAAAACCTCCGGATTTCTCCCAAGCCGTGATACATTTGCATTCTAAGAAGGCCTCATTAACTTGGGAGTCGATCGACGCATCCTTGACCAAGTGGCATGCATCCCATCTTCCAACCCATCTTGATTTCAAGCATCCACCCCGAACTTATTATTTTGCTCTTGCATGTCTTTTGGACCGTAGGTTGACAACGATTCTTTTGTCTAAAAATAATGAAGCAATTCATCTCCAAAGCCTACATAGCGAACTCAAATTCTAGTTTTATCAACTTATATTGATAAACAAGTAGTCTTCCTATGAAAAGGTACAAGAAATTTTATCTTTAGAGATATTTTATCACGTAATCAAGGGTATTTTGGGAATTTTGAGGGCAATATTGGGGGTACTTTGGGAATTTTATAAATTTGAGGGTTACTTTGGGAATTTCCACAAATTAGAGGGATATTTGGTAATTTTCCATTAACTTAAACAACACTATCTCTCTATTGATAAATCTTGAGCACCCCAATATTTTTTTCTTCTTTTGAACTCAATATTGGATGACAATATAGCCATCAGCTTCCATATAAGCTTCTGTTGATCCTCATAACCTGGACACTAAAGTAGTTTCTCTTACCATACACTAAATTATCTACATGCTTAGCTCGGCATTTAGCTGTGTAGATTGATGAGCACTACCTCAGCAACGTTGTAGCTCCATATTATTCAAATAATGAAAAACTATGCTACTTATATAGGTACAGCCCATGTGGAGAGAGACTCTGTGTGTGTGTGTGTGTGTGTGAGAGAGAGAGAGAATCCTATCTCACTTTGTAGAGTTCTACTTGGTCAGATAGGTCAGGTGTTCTCTCTCTCTCTCTCTCTCTCTCTCTCTCTCTCTCTCTCTCTCTCTCTCTCTCTCTCTCTCTCTACAAGTGACACACACGCATACACATGGGTGGGTAACTGCAGGCCTCATGACTGATTGACACCACTTATGTCAGGTGGGATCTACGGTCCCAATTGATTGGGAGCGGCGGCATTGGTTTTGCACCGTCTGATGGTGGTTTAATCCCCAAGTGATCACCATGTGATCACAATTTAAGTGAAACCCAAGTAAATTTGATGTGAACATCGAGTGACTGCCAAGTGATCCTCGTGTGAATCCCAATCAACATGTGATCACCTTGTGACCCCACCCATTACCAAGTGATTACAGTGTGACCCCGACTATCCCAAAGTAATTGCATTGTGACCCCGTCCATCCCAAAGTGATCTCCAAGTACACCATGTGATCCTCACCCCATCATTTTTGCTATATGATTATATGTTCACACCTCCATTTCAAGTGGCGCACGATAGCTTAATGGGAGAGTCTGATCTCTGATTGAGTAGGTGGTGAATTCGAGTCGCAAGGGCTCAACCAACCAAAATCTTTTTATTCTTGAGAATAAATGGACGATCCACATCGTTCAAAAATGGTAAACCGTAGACCCCACCTGACAAGGTGGTTTCAATTAGTCACGAGGAGCTGCAGGTGTTTAAGCCACGATACACACAAAACGTGATGAAACGTTGGAACCTTTGATTCAGTGTGCGAGGAAAACCCTTGTGTTCAAACGCTTTCGGCAGTGCAATCAAGGAAGAGTTGACGCGTGGAGGGGAGCCTCCCTCATGATCCCTCTCTATCTCTCACTCTGTGCACCTCACAGAACACAAAATTAGTGTGCCCTTTCAGGGTCTTTACATTCTCCCCTACTACTGGCCTACTACAAAAGATAACCCAATAATCTGTAGATACCCTATCTAGATTCCCTCGCCCTTCCCACGTCAGCAAAAAGAGAGAGAGAGAGAGATAGAGAGAGAGTGCTCTGCCCTCCTGCTCCCCTCCAACTTGCCGTCGGGACTAGCCTGCACACACAGTGCGAGGCCCCACTTCTCCCTCCCTCAGCTCTGCCCTCCCTAAAACCCCCGCCTGAGCACGCTCGTGACCAACACCAGGTAGAGAGGGGATCCCCTGCTCCTTTGCGGTGCATCCACCCTCGCTCGACCTGCCCCGAAAACTCTGCCAGCTGCCCATTCTGTAGAGGATCCCCCCCCCCCCCCCCCCCCCAAAACACCTGGTGCGCCTGCCTCCCACCTCCCTGGCCACGCCCACATTCCCTGTTGCCTCGTGGTACCTCTGTTGAGCATGCACCTCAACACCATGTAAAGAGAAGCGCCATGCACACACGCGCACGCGCACACACACACACACACAACTCTGCACACACACCACTCCAGGTTGCCCACCTCCCTCGGCCCTCCTTACCTCGCCACTCTATCGAGAGAGAGAGAGAGAGAGAGAGAGAGAGAGAGAGAGAGAGAGAGAGAGAGAGAGAGAGAGAGAGAGAGAGAGAGAGAACCCTTGGTTGCCATGCGCACTCTCACTATGGGAGAGAGAGAAAGTCCCTCCTCCAAGTCTCTCTCTCTCTCTCTCTCTTGGGGGATAGAGAGAGAGAGAGAGAGAGAGAGAGAACCCTTCGTTTCCATGCGCACTCTCACTATGGGAGAGAGAGAGAGAGAGAGAGTCCCTCCTCCAAGGCTTAAAGGCCTGCGAGCCGCCCACCGCCTCTACGAGAGAATTCGAGAGAGAGAGCCGTCGATCGGCGGGCTGTGGAAGCTACGAGAGAGACAGAGAGACAGTTCTAGAACTCACCACGTCGAAAGACAGAGAGAACCTTCACTTTGCATTCCATTTAAAAATTGGCATGTAATAAACTCTGATTCGCCTTTTTCCCGATTTTTTCAACAGCGAACAGACATGCTACTCCCCTGTCTATTGTGCATCCCATTCACGAAGTGTCTTGCCATCTGAAGTACAGTATATGTAGCGTGAATTTGATGTAAACTTGAGTGATATATAGAAGAGAGAGTGAGAGAGGAGATAAGGAGAGAGTACACAGAGAGATGGAGGTAGAGAAGAGAGAGAGGTTTGAGAGAGAAGGGAAGGGGGAGTTGACACCAAGTAGAGGGGGAAATTTGATTTCGAATTGCATACAACAACTGCTGTTGAACAATACAAGGGGAGTTCCTTTTATAGGCTTGGATAAGCAATCTAGATGTTATAGGGATAAGGTATATGTGGTGAGGTTCGAACTCTGCTTAGGTGTAAAGTGCATTGCACTTTCCACATCCCCCCTCAAACCGAAATCATAACAGAAATCATAGAGCATTTGGGACGAGATCCCCCCTCAAATACGAATACAAAATAAAACCATGCTAAAATACAATGAGTGTTGTTGAAGCTAGGGAGCTTCCAAACCGGCTCTTGCTGAGCAAAGAAGGTGCTTTTCAGGAGGAACTGCTTTGGTAAGGAAATCGGAAACATTCTCTGTGGTAGAGATGTATTTGAGGTGGATGAAGTTGTCTTCTACTAGCTCCTTGATGAAGTGATACGCGAGCTTTATGTGCTTTGTGCGCTCGGTAAGTTGGGACTCTTCGCCATTGCAATTGCTGACTGATTATCGCAATGTAGAACGATTGGCGGAGTGGCACATGGAATCGGCAGTTCTTCTAGGAGTTGGTGAAGCCACAATGCTTCTCGAGCAGCAAGGGATGCTGCTATATACTCTGCCTCAGTAGATGATAGAGCAAGTGAAGTCTGGCGCTTGCTTTGCCAAGAAATAGCACCTCCTGCAAGAAGAAATACATGCCCAGAGATGCTATGCATATTCGGGTCTTGGCCGGCCCAGTCGGCATCAAAAAAACCTTTGATTTGCAGTGGTGATGAGTGGTGCTGACCATAATATGTGAGAGAATGATAGCGAGTGTGGTGTAAGTAGTGCAGTGATCTCTTGGCAGCGAGACCATGGCCACACATTGTAATTGTTCCCATTGAGCCTGTCAAGGTGAAGTACCTTGACTTGGTGGTTGCAACCATAGGTGACGAGGAGTTAGTCATGCTAGCCGATTAAACCTTGGAAGTGAGAGATGGGCGTGAAAATAGGCCGTTGCTTTGAGAGAAGGCTCTTAGAGTACTTTGGAGCTCAAGTTCAATCGCTCTGATACCATGTGAACTTGAGTGATATATAGAAGATAGAGTGAGAGAGGAGATAAGGAGAGAGTAGACAGAGAGATGGAGGTAGAGAAGAGAGAGAGGTGTGAGAGAGAAGGGAAGGGAGAGTTGACACCAAGCAGAGGGGGAAATTCGATTTCGAATTGCATACAACAACTACTGTGGAACAATAGAAG